>NC_064640.1:525775711-526088491 GCF_023864345.2 Schistocerca serialis cubense
TAAATTGTCTCTGAGCTCCCAGCAGATTGACTAGGTTTGATCTATAATATTATGGAGAAATCGGGTTCAGTAACCCAGTTTTTATTTCGAATTGCGCTACGTTTAACACGAACAGGTTGCTCACATTACAGAGCTGAAGATGCCCCGCTGCCAGGACCGTTATCTCACTGCTGTAGCCGCAAGTAAGGCAGAAAGAATAACAGACTGCACACCAAGTGAGAGATGATAAAAATTATTGTAACTTGAAAGAAAAATGATCTTCTTGCAGTCTAAAAATTATTTTTTTCTCGTTTTCACTTACTACATAACAACTGTTTAGAAAATTGCTTCAAATTACAAGAAAATATACAATGAAATTCTGGAGTTCCCCAAGATAATGTTATAGGCCCTCTGCTGTTCCTTATCTATATAAACGATTCTGGAGACAATCTGAATAGCCGTCGTAGATTGTTGGCACATGATGCTGTCGTTTATCGTCTTGTAAATTCGTCAGAAGATAATAATAAATTACACAACAATTTAGAAAAGATATCTGTATGGTGTGAAATTTGGCAGTTGACCCTAAATAATGAAAAGTGTGACGTCATCCGCATGAATGCTAGAAGGAATCCGCCAAACGTCGGTTACACGATAGATCAGTCTAATCTTAAGGCCGTAAATTCAACTAAATATCTAGGAACTACAGTTACGCACAATTTAAATTGGAACAAACACATAGAAAATTTTGTGGGGGAGGCAAACCAAAGACTGTGTTTTTTGGTAGAACAGTTAGAAAATGTAACAGATCTACTAAAGGGGCTGCCTACACTACACTTGTCTGTTCTCTTTTGGTGTGCTGATGCATGGTGTGGGACCCTTACCAGACAGGATTAACGGAGTACAAGGAGAAAATTCAAAGATGAGCACCACGTTTTGTATTACCGCGAAATAGGGGAGAGAGTGTCACGGATATGACACAGGTTTTGGGATGAACACTATTATAACAAATTCGTTTTCCGTTGCGTATGAAACTTCTCACGAAATTTCAGTCACCAACTTTCTCCTCCGAGTTCGAAAATATTTTGTTGACGCCGACCTACCTAGGGAAATCAGAGCTCTCACGGAAAGATATAGGTGTTCGTTTTCTCCGCGCGCTGTTCGGGACTGGAATAATAGACAATTATTTTGTAGGTGGTTCGATGAACCCTGTGCCAGGAACTTAAGAGTGATTCGTAGATTATCCATGTAGACGTAGATGTAAACGTAGGATTTGGAGTGGCAATTAAGCTGCATCCTAGTAAGTAAATCGCTTACCACACACTGGTCAAATAAATTTTGTGCCGTAAGTTTCGCTTTTCCTAACAGCAGGAACTTATCTCAGGTTAGTGCTGCAACACAAGCCTCGCTAAATCTCTGGGCTACCGGAAACCAACTTGAGGGCAGGCTTGATTCAACGTACCTACACAATATATCACTGAGTTTCACACGTACTCTGCCTGATGATTTTAATTTTCTGAATTTGTATAATACACTACTGGCCATTAAAATTGCTACACCACGAAGATGACGTGCTACAGACCCGAAATTTACTCGACAGGAAGAAGATGCTGTGATATGCAAATGATTAGCTTTTCAGAGCATTCACACGAGGCTGACGCCGGTGGCGACACCTACAACGTGATGACATGAGGAAAGTTTCCAACCGATTTCTCATAAACAAACAGCAGTTAACCGGCGTTGCCTGGTGAAACGTTGTTGTGATACCTCGTGTAAGGAGGAGAAATGCGTACAATCACGTTTCCGACTTTGATAAAGGTAGGATTGTTGCCTATCGCAATTGAGGTTTATCGTATCGCGACATTGCTGCTCGCGTTGGTCGAGATCTAGTGACTCTTAGCAGAATATGGAATCGGTGAGTTCAGGAGAGTAATACGGAACGCCGTGCTGGATCACAACGGCCTCGTATCACTATTAGTCGAGATGACAGACATCTTATCCGCATGGCTGTAACGGATCATGCCGCCACGTCTCGATCTCCGAGTCAACAGATGGGGACGTTTGCAAGACAACAACCATCTGCACGAACAGTTCGACGACGTTTGCAGCATGGACTATTAGCTCGGAGACTGTGGATGCGGTTACCCTTGACGCTGCATCACAGACAGGAGCGCCTGCGATGGTGTCCCCAACGACGAACCTGCGTGCACGAATGGCAAAACGTCATTTTTTCGGATGAATCCAGGTTTTGTTTACAGCATCATGATGGTCGCATCCGTGTTTGGCGACATTGCGGTGAACGCACATTGGAAACGTGTATTCGTCATCGCCATACTGGCGTATCATCCGGCGTGATGGTATGGGGTGCCGTTGGTTACACGTCTCGGTCACGCCTTGTTCGCATTGACGGCACTTTGAACAGTGGACGTTACATTTCAGATGTGTTGCGACCCGTGAGTCTACACTTCATTCGATCCCTGCGAAACCCTACATTTCAGCAGGATAATGCAAGATCGCATGTTGCAGGTGCTTTACAGGCCTTTCTGGATACAGAAAATGTTCGACTGCAACCCTGGCCAGCACATTCTCCAGATCTCTCTCCAATAGAAACGTCTGGCCAATGGTGACCGAGAAACTGGCTCGTCACAATACGCCAGTCACTACTCTTGATGAACTGTGGTAGCGTGTTGAAGCTGCATGGGCAGCTGTAGCTGTACACGCCATCCAAGCTCTGTTTGATTCAATGCCCAGGCGTATCAATGCCGTTATTAAGGCCAGAGGTGGTTGTTCTGGGTACTGATTTCTCAGGATCTATGCACCCAAATTGCGTGAAAATGTAATCACATGTCAGTTCTAGTATAATATATTTGTCCAATGAATACCCGTTTATCATCTGCATTTCTTCTTGGTGTAGCAATTTTAATGGCCAGTAGTGTACAATATAAACATTGTAAATTTATGTAAAATATCCTCTGATTTATGTAATTGTGTTTTATATGCTTATTTGCTTTATAGTGTAATGAATACGTAATTGTGTCATGATAATTGTCAATGTAAGGTTATTTTAGTCTTATTTCTAGGATTGTAAAACTTCGATGGAGGTCAGCAATTCAGCTTTCGGCATCATTTTTCTAAGAAACGCATCAGGTGAGGTAAAACCAGTGCTTCGCAAATGAGCTACAGACGGTAAGCAGTCTATAAAAGCGCATTAATAATATTGGAAAGGTTCGTTGAATATGCGCTAACTCAGAAGAGCAAACATCAACGTTTCAGTGTTGTAGACTCTTTGGCACTCAAGATTTGTCTATTTATATCTTACTACAGTAGATTAAAGTTCCTCATTTTGGCAGAAGCGGAGAGAATCATACTTCGCGAAATGGCACTTCTTTTTTACTTTTTAAAACAATGTAATCATCACATGCAAGTTGCCCCATTTCAGAAACGGCAGATACTGCTGCAAAACACCAAGTGGCTAATTTATTTCGCTTTTGAAGGAATATATGTGACTGCAAAATATTTTGACATTGGTGTGAAACGAAATTAACGTCTTCCTGTCCTCAGGCATTGACTTGCGACGGTACTGCCGCGTGTAAAAATGAACATGAATCAAAGAGCAACAGCTATTCATTTAAGTAGCTAATGGACAGTAAAATTCGGAAATGGTAAGAAATATTTCTGTAATAATCGTAATAAGTATAGTCTGTTTAGTGACTCTTATTTCAGTTGATGGCAGACGATTCGATTTGTTTCAAAAATAACTACATATTTAACTTACGTGACACAATCATGAATTCTGTTGTCATTTTATTCGCTTTTACAGCACAACAATTGAAACTTTCTTTCGTTAAATGAGATAATTCAATCTGTTGCTAACTTCAAGAGATATTCTTTGAATTTCATATTGAGTGGTATTTTACAAACAGTGGTAACAGACTTCACTCCAGTGTGAGCAATATTTAATTACTTCATTACGCACAACTATCACGTCTTGGTAGCATATGCTTTAATCCTGGATCGGTAGCCCATTCAAATCCTCACATGACGATTACTGGGATTTGGTAACATTGCTGAATATGTCTGGCAAAGCTCTGACAGTTGGTTGCTTCCTGGGGTAGATCAGAATAATTCTGTTAAATTCACTTGATATTTTATGTGTATTTCAGTCGCTCACTAGGTCTATATAAACATCATCGCGCTGTAAAGCCAAACCTGCGTTCGTTCTAGATTCCAGCCTACCGGGAGACTAGAATTTTATCTCTTGCACAAAAGAGCTACAACTGTTGGGCATCCTGAACCTGTAGAATGATTCATGTCAAAACGATCCTATATAAAGCAACAAAAATATTTTCTGACATGATTTCTTCGATAGCATTAATTCCATACATGGCGCCAATCTTCGAGATTCCGCCACTTTCTTCACCCCTGAATTAAATCCAAAGAGAACTAAATGGCACAAATTCTAACAATTTTTTCGGTGACGCTCTGTTTTTGAACTCATAAACAACGCTGCGAATGACCTTAAAATCTGTACTGTTCAAGAAGTCACCGCAAAAACAGTACTACAACATCGCATAAAAAATTTACTCTTACAGCAACCTGCGTAACAACAGGCGAAATAAAATCGTCACGGATTTATGCGTCAGCCGGTTATTTTCAGGTAAATTTTGCTCGCAGTGGTAGATTACATGCGTTGCCCCTGTGATCACAATCTTCAAGCACAATTTGTCGCGATCACTTGGATTGGCACGGGCCAGTATCAGGCAGCCGTAGGTCGGTCGAGGAGAAATTTTTCTGGTCGGCATAGGCATCAACGAACTTTTTCTCGGATACGTTTTTCCAACGTTTTGGTATTACTGGTGGGTTAAAAAATGAAGTAAATTGTCTCTGAGCTCCCAGCAGATTGACTAGGTTTGATCTATAATGTTACGGAGAAATCGGGTTCAGTAACCCAGTTTTTATTTCGAATTGCGCTACGTTTAACACGAACTGGTTGCTCAGCAGGGTAGCTCAATGGGAGGCAACACTCCCTGCGGAAACTTCCGCATCCTACAAAAGTGGTTCAAATGGCTCTGAACACTATGGAACTTAACTTCTCAGGTCATCAGTCCCCTAGAACTTAGAACTACTTAAACCTAACTAACCTAAGGACATCACACACACCAATGCCCGAGGCAGGATTTGAACCTGCGACCGTAGCGGTTGCGTGGTTCCAGACTGAAGTGCCTAGAACCGCTCGACCACACCGGCCGGCCCCGCATCCTAAAATGTTGACAGTTTGTGTGGATGACCGTTGTGTGATTTTGTTTCAGTGATTACAAAATCAATTCGAATGTAGGCAATGGATAGCCAAGGCAATTTACCTAAGGTCTGCTTTCGATTCCCACTTCAGGCGACGGATTTTCATAGTCACAAAAAATCGTATTCTCCTGATTGCGCTTAGTTAAGAATGTACTATTGCACTGTAGTTCCAAATTCACATTGTACATGATTTTCCTTAGCTGCCGACTAAAGATTTGGTTGGGCTACGAGAGATGTGGTAGTGGTGGCGTGTAGCCATTCCGCCACCAGAAACCTTACACTAGTAGTTTTGTTTTAGTATTTAACCAGACGCCCTTTAAGGTCACAGGGCAATTGTTTACGTTTTTATTTGAGCTTGAGACTTCAGGATAGTGGTTCTGGAGTGGGGTCCGAACTCTACTCTTCCCATTCGCGGGGTTTGGTCCCTTCGTGACGATTACGGTTCTACCACTTCGTCGTTTGCTAAAGACATAAGGTGCGTGCCTAGGCTCAAAGTCTGGCCCGTGGCAGATGCTTTCATCATGTCGTTTTCAATCTCTAGCAAGAGCTGATGGAAAATAATTTTGATATTTAACATCTCTCCATTTTTTGATGGCAATAAAGATTGTAATTGTTTAGAGCCACAGTGATGTGCAGAACTTTTCGTTATATCATGTTTCAACATGCCACTCTTAGCAGTGGTGGGAAAAGAATTCGACGGTTAACGTCTCTTCATGTGTATTCGAAGAAAGAATGTGAAGGATTTGCTTTTCAGTCTGCACTGAACTCTGTGTCACGTTATTTCTACTTCAAACATGCCCTACCAGTGAAAGAAACCTATAATTAAAGCCCTTTCGTGGCTATCTATCAATGGTGATAGCTGGTGGGTTCGAATTCCGTGAAGTCAGGAATTATTCATGTGTCTTCTCATTTAAGTTTCAAACATTTTGCTACTGCTGAGAAAGTTCTGTATCCGACATTTGACTGTGCTTAGTTAGTAATCCGATCAGTTGCTGGTTTCGAAACTCCATCCAACACAATATTTCACGTAACGTCATTTCAAGTTTGTTACTTGCGAAACGCCGGCCGAAGTGGCCGTGCGGTTAAAGGCGCTGCAGTCTGGAACCGCAAGACCGCTACGGTCGCAGGTTCGAATCCTGCCTCGGGCATGGATGTTGGTCATGTCTTTAGGTTAGTTAGGTTTAACTAGTTCTAAGTTCTAGGGGACTAATGACCTCAGCAGTTGAGTCCCATAGTGCTCAGAGCCATTTGAACCATTTTGAACTTGCGAAACAAACCCTATTTAATATCTTTCGTGGGAGAATAATTGCTAGATAGGGTCCCAGTTCAAAATAAAAATTTTCGTAA
This sequence comes from Schistocerca serialis cubense, assembly GCF_023864345.2. Classification (NCBI taxonomy): domain Eukaryota; kingdom Metazoa; phylum Arthropoda; class Insecta; order Orthoptera; family Acrididae; genus Schistocerca; species Schistocerca serialis. Next base: position 525,782,333 of record NC_064640.1, read on the forward strand.
TCTGATGTCAAGTCCATATTTTCTAACTGATACTGGCTAAAAACATGGCATATCATGTTTCTTTATGCCTAGTCATCAAAGAAAATCAGCCATGTGTTCGAGTCTCGGACAGGAGCAATATCTTTGCTTAGGTGCATTGCCTGTAGGTGTAAAGCTAATGACAGATAATAGTGTTCGGAAAATCTTTTAAAGAGCAAGACTACTTCGAATTATCACACGATTTTATGTAGACATTCTTGAAAAATGTCTTATTCGGAAATGAATTTAGTTTTGAGTAAGGATTACGGAATGATCTATGTGGTATAGTTTTGGGCATTAGTTGCCTCAGATACTTCTGAGAGTGGTAACATTTTAGAAAAGTCATTTGTTGTAATAGTCTTAGTTTACAGGCGTCAAGGACTGGCGCAACCCCAATAAGGTGTTTGCTGTGATATTTGTAAAATCGTGGTATTTGTTTTCACCAGGATTTATTGCCAAACAGAGCATTGTTATCCAGTCGTCACTTATGGTAACCATTTTGTACAGACAAAAGATAGTACCAAACGTAATTAGAGGGCCTGAAAGATAGTTACGTTATGTGGGCTTCGTGCAGATCAGGTGGAATGCAGTTGACGTCATTCTGATACTTTCGAGCATGACAATATGTAAGAAATTTTGGTGCCAGGAGAGCGTCTCTTATAAACAAATTGGAAATTTGGGGTAAGTTCCTATGGGACCAAACTGCTGAGGTCATCGGTCCTTAGACTTACACACTCCTTAATCTAGCTTAACCTAACTTACACTAAGGACAACACACACACACACACACACACACACACACACACACAGACACACAGACACACAGACACACACACACACACACACACACACACACACACACACACACACATATACCCATGTCCGAGGGAGGACTCAAACCTCCGACGGGGTAGGCCGCGCGAGTCCGTGGCAAGACGTCGTAGACTGCGCGGCCACCCCGTGCGGCGTCCCTTAAGAAAATTCAGTGCAACGTTATTGAAATCTGGTGAGAGATAAACAGAATTTTATTGGCTTCAATCTATGTGAATAGCAATATGGGTCCCTTAATTCAAAATGGTTCAAATGGCTCTGAGCACTATGGTACTTAACTTCTGAGGTCATCAGTCCCCTAGAACTTAGAACTACTTAAACCTAACTAACCTAAGGACGTCACACACATCCAAGTCCGAGGCAGGATTCGAACCTGCGACCGTAGCAGTCGCGCGGTTCCAGACTGAAGCGCCTAGAACCGCTCGGCCACTCCGGCCGGCTCCCTTAATTCAATTTCAGGTAAGGGACTGTGGTTCAGAAACTGCCGAGTTGAAAGTTAATAAATGAAAATCTTTCTGATACCTCTGACAGTGGATTACATGTTCCGGTACTGTTGTTCATCGGAATTTACAGACATGATTTTCGTGAATGGGTAAGCACACGTGTATCTCAGAATCGTCCTGTATAGTTATCTGCCGCTATACAGTGGTTTTAATGTTTAACGTTTTACCGTCATAAATTATTATTCAAATAAGCAATTACAGTCTTGTTATAAAGTGGATCTACACGTCTTTAGAAAAATTATTTCCTTCCATTAGTATGCGTTCTGAGTAACACTATTCAAAAATACCACGTCCATCCTACCACTGGCCTTGTGGGTATCCACATCGCAGCACACATACACACGAAGAATAGTGTAATTGCATCCATGCTTAGAAGGTATTACAGAAAGAGCTGCCATCTGGAGTCTTTATACATAGGTTCTTAGCTACCTATATGGACAATCGAGTTAACTTTGTTTGACAGGTGGGCGTGTATTACAAAATATTATCCATATGTGTATGATTTTTATTATTTTAAGTGGAAATCGATCACGCAAACTTGTGTTCCCATAAAATGCCACAGAACTATTTGTAAATGCTCCTTGTAGAATGCTTTTGCTAAAAACATTCTAGTTTTTGGAACATACTTTAAAGCATACGTCTTAGGTTAGTAACGCCTCGGTACAGTTGTACACCGCTACATCCAGATAGCTCCCGCACGGCCGCAGGTAAGCGCAGCACGATAGCTGCTGCCCAGCGCTATTGAAAGCTCTGCAACGCTCTCATGAGCCGTTTCTGGCGGAGTAAAAGATAATTCTCAACACCTTGCGTTACTATATTATTGTTGTGGAAGCTGAGCATAGCGTGACAGCTACTGGCGTCTGAGCTATACCTGATGCTTACATCTATAGTACCTGCAAAAGGCACATTACTAAAATATGTGTGGCATTGTTTGACAGACAGCTCTGATGCAAAGGTAGTGTGTTGCAGATGCTGGTCGTGGTACGCAGTAGCTGACTTGATGTCGAAGTGTCAGTAAAGTCTTCTTCTCTTTGAATGGCGGATGTTGCGTCCATGGACCAGCACGTACACCTGCGCTGAAATATAATCCGTTCTATGAGAAAAACGGCGAAAGTGGTTTAAGATGGCAGTGCATATGCTCAGCCGTTAGCAACTGGCAACACCTGCCTAACACCATGTGACTAGCGATATGAATACTATATTTCGTATTGATTGAAATAAGCGAAGGAATGTGGTTTTTTTCGGGGATAAATACGAGTCGTTTCGGTGCGAGAAATCGTTTCGTGCTGAGACTTGCTAGTAGCAACTTCAACAGCGCCAATAAACTCAGTAAATATGAAACGCCATAATGAAAATGATGGTAAATTAGGGGTTAATATGTGACACCGGTTTGACTCCAGTGCTCCTAATTATATGTATTTATGATTTTTTTCTTGTTTGTGTGTCAGTGTGTATTATATCTGCATTCTCACGATTTATTTCTTCTTCTTCCGTTGCAGGTGTGATGGATTTGTGTGAATTAAGAGATGTGCCTGCAACAGCTACTCCACGACCTGACAAGATGATGACATGTTCGTTGCCACACCCAAATTCATCTACGATTTATTTGCCATGCCTGCAAACATAACCACAGGCCCACCGATGCAAATAACAATGCGACGAGGGACTCGAGGACTTAATGAGATGTCACTAATTTAGAAGGTGAGTGAAATTACTGCCGATACATACGTATATCATTTTTTAAATTATGTATGATAATCATCAACTTTTTTCTACATTTGCTGGTGAAATGGAGGCCGTATGTTGACACAGGGTTGAACCTCCAACTACTACTCCACCACCTGACGTGACTCTGATGTGTCTGTCATCCCAGTACAGTTAGTCGATGATGTATTCACACAAACCCAAACACCACCACAGCTGGGTTCTTCGTCATCAATGTGGCACAAGCTGATGACACCAGCTTATTTGCTGATGCAGCTACACAGTGGACCATTTCGCAATCCTCATGGACCTTCATGGCATTGGACATCACTTCAAAAACACTCTGGGCCTAGCAGCAGCAGTACCCCTGCCCATTCTGTAAGTTTTGGAGCTACATTGGACTACTTTGTGTTTGCTGACACTTCCGAGGTCAGGATCTTATAAGCTCATACCGATAATTAGAATGCGGCCGACCAAAATCCTAAAAACGTCTTTTGGTAACTGTTAAGGAGTCTGGGAGAGGGTGCTCCCTAAAATTGTCAATGACCCACAGTGTCCTCCCATTAACTGTAACACAACTCTATACTGTGAGCTCACGGAACCTCTGGAAGAGGGCAATGATGCTGGTGAGGAGAAGAGCATTATTTAAATTCGGGAGTTAACTGGCGTTACGTCGTAGGTCGATTCAACCATAGATTGGTTTGGAACTTTTGTCAATAGTTTCACACTCAGCCACTTTCCAACATGAAGGAAAGTGGGTCGTGGAAGGTGATCAGCCACGTACTCACTGTGATACATATTCGTACGTCTATGAGAAAAGTCTTATGAGGGGGGTTCCACTTTCACCCTGTTCCGAATGATACTGCTGCTGGATAGGCATGCATTAATGTCCAGAATCTTGATGAGAGAGATCTATATTGCTTTACAAAGTCGCTTCTGGATAGCCATAGAAATTATCCAAAAGATGCAGAAAATACGAAATATATGATGTCTGTGGACACCAGAATTTTTCAGGCATCTCTTTCCCTGCAAGACTCCAGGACCTACCACAATTCTAGAGGCTAAGCCCTGGTTATTCAGTTCACCTACGTATCCTTGATGTTGATGAAAGCAAGCCAGAAGAAGTCCATGAGCATACAGAGAAGAACAAAGAAATTAAGCGTAAGTAGTTGGACCCTCTACTTTTCAAAATTACCCAGTCAGTTCCCTAGACACGTAGATTTGTTGCTACTCTCTGAGAGAAGCAACACTACGTATGGATAAAAATTATTTTCCACCTACGTTTCTCCCAGTTGAGTAAAAAGCACTGTACAAGACGTTTTTGCCATAGATGTCTCAAGTGTTTGACTAAGAGAGAATATCTTGAAAGGCACACTACTGACTGCTTGAGCCAGGAACTGGTACGTTTGGATATTCCTACCACTGGTAAAATGTTTTTAAAGTTTAAGGACCCCCACAACGAGGAGTGACGTCCACTTATGGTGTACGCTGACTTCGCTGGAGCCCTGTCTCCTGTTGTGCCTTGTGAGGACGACCCCACTGCCTCTCATACTACCTTCACAGAACGACGTATCGTATGTGGCATCGTATCAACATGTATGCTTGTATGACCCCAGTCACAACAAATTCGAATCATACAGTGCGAATAATCCTAGGAGACGTTTGCTCACTAAGATCGAGAAACTTGCTTGCAAAGTTATTGAGAGTTATTACAACAACGTTCCCATGACCTATTGGAATGAGAACAATGCCTTATACGATCACGCAGTTGGTTCTCATATTTGTGGGTTGTCATTGGATAGAGGAGTGGAAACTCGATGAAGTTCTGCAGTGTAGCTCACAATGCATGCAACTTGAAGTATCAACTGCCAAGCCACATACTCGAATTCTTTCACAGTTTGAGTGGGTATGATGCACACTTTCTCTTTCAGCATTTGTGTGATTTCTGTTTGAAGGATGCCAAGATCAGTTTCAGTCCTGATACTGTTGAAAAGCGAATTTCCTTTTCGAAGCGAATTACGCCAAGATAATCGCTCTACTTCCTGGATTCCTGGATTCCCTTTACTTCATACTTCAGAAGATTTCTGAGCCAATGCATCAGCACGACAAGCGTCTCGCCAGAGCAGCATATGCTGATGAGGCAAAGTTTGAGATTATGACGAAAAAGGGTTTTTAGATATGACTACATGGACTCGAAGGAGATACTTCATGAAACCACACTGACAGACACAACTGCATTCTCCAGTAAACTCACACGCACTGACATAACAGATGCAGCAGATCCAGAGTATGAGTATGTAGTGAAAGTTTGGGAGGACATCGAATTCACTGGTTTAGAAGAATATGTAGGATTATACAAGAACACTGATGTACAGCTGCTCGCGAAATTTTCTAGAAATTCCAGAGTTAACGCCTGGGCACGTGCTATCAGGATCCTGCATTTTATTTCACCACATCGGGCTTTTGTGGAATGCAATATTAAGAAGAAAATCTGTCTGCATCAAAGTGTTGACTGATGTCGATATGCTGCTCTTCTTCGAATTTGGGATTGGCGGTGGACTTAGCCAATGCGTGCACAGGTTCTCCAATTCAAATAGCCAACAAATGAGTGAGGAGGAGTACAAGCCGTCTGACGATTTAACTTACGTTCATTCCTTGAATGTAAACAACCTCTACAAATATGTCATGCCAGAAAGTCTACCGTTTGGAAGATTCCAATCGTTGTCCAAAGGGTAAATCGCCAGACTGAAGGAAATGATCCAGTATTTGGCTGCGAATACTGGTGGGGGAGAGGTAGAGATGTAATATCCCACCGATTAATATGACATCACAAGGACTTGCCGATGTGTCTGGAGCGCCTAGTCACAGTGTTACTGGTTGAAGGAGTATATTAATGTACATATCTAGCTGACGGCTCTCGCGATGTGTGACGTTGAAGAATTTGGTTTACCTGTGGGATGGGCGTTATTGCCCAAAGATTATCAGCCAGGTCAAATTTTAAGCAGGCTACCATCATCAATGAACGATTAATCAATGCAGAGATGGATAAGGTTTCAGTGCATTTCACGAAATTGGTCTGTATCGGTATGTGTGCTTTGGAGGACTCGAAACTCCACATGCACTGATTCAATTACGAGTCAGCAAAGCCAGACTTCGCCAATCCCAAGTTACTATACATGGTTACACACAGTCTCGTCTTCAGGGTGAAAGTCTGCAATCCATATGAAGTAATTATGTATAATCATGAAGAATTAGATAGGTCTGGATATGTGGCTAACAATCTTTTTGGAATAATACCAGAAAACCAGAAGGTCATCGGCCTGATGACAGACGAGGTGAATGGTTCGCAGTTTGTGGAGTTTGTAGGACTCAGACAGAAAATGAATGCACACCGCATAGATGCAGGTGACGCCCAGAGAATGGATAATGGGGTGCAGTGTGCAGCTTCAAAGGCTTTCACATTCGATGATTACAAGATATGCCTGCTAGAAGGCATTCGCGCAACTCCACGTATGGTACTCGAGGTAATCTTTTGATCCCGATGCCATGAGGTACATACTGCATTACAGCTGAAAGTACAGCTGTCACGTAATGAAGATAAAACAATAGTTCATCTGTGGGGATTGGATTAATACTCTCCCATAGTTACACTATGCACTGAGTGGTTGAGTGTATTTATTCGTAAGTATTGGATGTATGAGCGAATGTGTGCGCAATAATTGGATGAACTTCTTGTCATAGTTGTATGTGTGAGAGTGTGTGCACGTTTGTTTCAACACTATGCGTGGGTATACTGTAAGTGTTGTGTATATTGGTGTGTGTGTGTGTGTGTGTGTGTGTGTGTGTGTGTGTGTGTGTGTGTGTCTGTGGTTTTACTCCACCTGATCTACAGAAAAAAATTATCAGAAATAAATGCAAATACTGTATGTATACACAGAAAATTTAAATACCTTATGTAGAAAGAAAATGTAAAGAGAATAATTAAAAATGTAAATATGGCATATAGCAAAATAATGGAAAATGCAGTATATAAGTTCTTCTTGTGCCTGATAGTCATAAGTCGTCAGAAAAATTACTTTCTAAATAAAACCAGCGTGTGTGTGTGTGTGTGTGTGTGTGTGTGTGTGTGTGTGTGTGTGTGTGTGTGTGTGTGTGTGTGTGTGTAAAATACACCAATAAAACATTTGAAAATTGTTATATATATGAAAAAAAGTAGCTTTGTAAAGTAAACCACTATGTGTGTAGCAAATAGCCTTGTAAATAATAAAAATTGTTAATAAACGCATCAAACGACTGTGAGCAGAAGAAACAGCCTTGTAAACAAAAAATTCTTAACAAAGAACAACAACAAATGATTGTAAATAATATACTGCAAAAAACTGTTCACAATAAACTATTAGTTAATTTGATATATCGTTGTTATTATGTCCAAAACCAGCCACAGTAACATCATTGTTTATAACAAACCTGCACCTCGCTCTATGATATACAAAACTCGAATGAAGAGGCCTATGCAACTGAGATACTCATGGTGAACGATGAGGGGAAGAGGGAGCTCGAATTTTATTGGTCCATGGAGTTTCCCACCATTGTAATGTACTCGCATTGGTCCAGGGGTTTCCCACCAATTTTATATCACAATGTTTTGTACATTTGTGTAAGGTGCGTGGGTAGGACAGGGATTGCCCTGGATGACCTTGAATGTGCCATATACAAGTGCCAGTTATGACCCAGGAGGAGGGGAGTGGAGATGAAATTAATCATAAGCGACGGAAGTGTGTAACCTGATACCGGAAGTCCTTATCACAGACCTTGAGATAAGATCGTTATCTGGGACAGTAACTGTACCGACAACCTGTTGCTTATCAGTGATGGCGTTATCAGATCACCGAAAGTGATGCGTCGCCCGATGTTTATCCCCGCTCGTATGGACCCTACTATACTACTCATGTTACCAAGACTATTCCAACGATATAGTAAAGCAGGGCAGTTTGTACCAGAGTACAGTGAAGGAAGGAGCATGACGAACTATATGGACTCCCGACTTATAAGTTTCAGTGCTTGTTCGTGCGGTTGAGACGCCTGCAATCAGCACTCGATCTGTTGCACGTGAAATGAATGTTTCAGTGAGTGCTGTTTGGCGAAATGCAGATACACGACTACAATCCACAGAAAGTACATTGCTTGACTCTTGCTAGTTTTGGACCTCACGTCTTGTTCAGACAATGCTTCTTGCAGTGCCTTACAGTCGATCCTCACATTTCTGTGCACGTACTTATCACGGACGTAGCCTGTTTCACCAGAGGCAGAATGTTAAATAGTCGCAGTAGTCATGTTTGTGGCGATGAGAATCCCATCAACAGCCATCAATGAAGGTTATCGGTCAACATATGGGTAGGCATACTCAATGATTACATAAAAGATTCGTTTCTTCTTCACACTCGCTTAAATGCACCTCTATACGCAGAGTTTATTAGAGGCAGACTATCTGGATCCCTGGAACATATTCCACTTACTATTCATCAACGGATTTGATTCCAACATGTTTCAGTAGCACATCACTTTGGACTAAGGGTTCGTGAACAACTAGATCAACATTCTCTGAAACGTGAACAGACAGTGGATGTCCTGCTTCGTGTCCAGAATGTTCACCTAATCTCCCCTCACTTCATTTCTTCTTGTAGGGCAATTTGAATATTCTTGTGTACCAGACGCCTGTCGAGGCTCAAGAGGAACGCCTGGCAAGAATTCTTGCTGCCTGCGCCGCTGCTAAGACGGACGACACTGGGAATACTAGATCGGGTACGACATAACTGTGCGACTATGCGATGCCTGGTTTGGTTCTGGGAGACGCCATTTTGAACTACTGTTGTAGGTGTACCACCTTGTGCAAGTAAATGAAGTTCACTATTACTGTACCGTAGACTTAGGATTTTCAGTCTTCCTGGCATCAAGTTACGTGTGCCGTTACTATCCTATCAACAAGGGAAATTAACTGAGGGTCTTGGAGAATATTCTGCGGGGATTCTGTACTACATGATCAGGGTTCGGTAGCTGGGGCTTTTAGTTCGAGGGCTGTACGAGGCTAATCTACTTGAGTAGATTTCCTGTTGTGGCTTTCGACTCGGTCGTTTCTGGGGATCTTGCCTCTGACTAACAAACTTACCTCCATCATTCCTGAAAATTTGTATCATCGTCACGAATTCACCCTGTTTACACAAATATTCCTTGTGAATCAGTCTATCTATAGATGAAAGTCATATCAAAATATCTACAACAGTTCCTGAGATTAGTCTTCACACACAGGCTGAGAAACGCTGTAGTGGACTTTAATTCATCGCAATTCATTACGTTTGCACGAAACATTTATAAATTGTACACACAAACCTTCCTCGTGAATTAGCCTATCTCTTAGTGACAAAAATATCAAAATCTCTACAGGCGTTCCTTAGACCAACCTGCACTTCAGGCAGAAAAATGTGGTAAATAATTTATAGTCTCTGTAGATATCTATAGGTTCTGGTCACGCTTGGCTTCATTCTGGTGTTGTTTTGGCCGTCTACTGCTTTTCCCGTCAGATCCCGACTCCTCTGTAGCTGACCAGCAATTAGCTCCTGTCAGTGCTACGAGATGTCATTGCAAACGCCAAATAAAAATGGAGCAGATAGCAAAATAGGTATCACTAACTCGTCATTTGGTATAATTGTAAATTAAACAACCCTTCCTCGTGAATTAGTCTATCAATTACGGAAACTAGATCAAAATCCCCGGAGTAGTTCCTGAGATTAACCTTCATATACAGACAGGAAACGTGACTGGGGACTTAAGTTTATTATACGTGTGGATTCATCATCGTCACCATCGACCATTTCAGATCCATCGCTGGATAAAGCCCTCCTACAGATATTCCATACACTATAGTCTTCAGTTATACTCCTCCACGTCATTCCTGCATGTTTTCTAATGTCGTCTGCCTAGCTTCCATGGTATTTTATTATATCTCGGAATCCGTCGAAGATATACTTCAGTCCCTCTACTATACATACACCCGGCTACGTGTCCAGACCACCTCCGTTTCATTTTCAACAATAATTAGTCTTCTCCTCAAGCCGGCCGGGTTGGCCGAGCGGTTCTAGGCGCTACAGTCTGGAGCCGCGCTACCGATACGGTCGCAGGTTCGAATCCTGCCTCGGTCATGGATGCGTGTGATGTCCTTAGGTTAGTTATGTTTAAGTAGTTCTAAGTTCTAGGGGACTGATGACCTCCGAAGTTAAGTCCCATAGTGCTCAGAGCCATTTGAACCACTTCTCCTCCAGTCTGTTCCTAATCAATTTGTTTTCCTATCTCTCCGATAAGAGCAGTCAAACAAAAACCGTAGACTCGTTACAACAGGACATTGGGATAGTTCCATTCCAAAGTAAGTACCACACGCGTTAATACATTTTACCCTATGGACGACAAGATGATCACTTTGGGGAACGCGACCGCGCGGGATTAGCCGAGCGATTAAGGCGCTGCAGTCATGGACTGTGCGGCTGGTCCCGCCGGAGATTCGAGCCCTCCCTCGGGCATGGGTGTGTGTGTTTGTCCTTAGGATAATTTAGGTTAAGTAGTGTGTAAGCTTAAGGACTGATGACCTTAGCAGTTAAGTCCCATAAGATTTCACACACATTTGAACATTTTTGGGGAACGCGGACGGCCGCTGACGCATCTACAATCGCACACACACTTGCACTTCCTCGTCGACTGTCACCGAAACCAACGCCTATCTTTCTTCACGTCGCTAAAGATATGAAAATCATTTCGTGAAAGATACGAGCAGTACCGGAAGCGTAGCTTTCATCCCATAAGCAGTGTGGGGGCGTTATTAAATTCCAGGATGATTCCACGAAACACGAATAGGTCTTCTGGTCTCCCAGTGATATTAAAGTCTTAACGCGTGTGGTGATTGATTACTTTAGAATGGAAACTTTCCATGGTCCCGTTGTAGCGAGTGTTCAGTTTTCATTTTACCACCCCTCGTAGCAATCCCCAACATATTTCTCTGCATTGTTTACCGACCATTTGGAGCAGTGGTTAGCACGCTGGATTCACATTGGCGAGGGCGACTGTTCAAATCCCCGTGCGACCATACACATTCAGGTTTTCCACTGTGTCCATAAATCGCCCCAGATAAATGCCTCTGAAAGGTGCACGGCACATTTCCTTCCCCGAAAAACTGGCGGTACCGAGTGACTGTTAAGTCTTCCTCCTTAGACAACTAGACAGCTTGATTTGGAAAACCCTGTTTAGTTTACTGATCGTACTCTAGGTCATTTCTACTCTTCTGTTAATGTCCCTTCATATCCAGCCACACACTCTCTTCGTCAGCCATTAATACAAAAGTTCACCCAATGGCGCTACACACTACTTTGAGTTCTCGGTCAGAGATTGCGTATTGCTCTGTAACCCTAAAAATTTATGAATTTCATATCCCTAATGTGCGATATTAATTCAGTTTCAGTCTTAGCCGCTTAAACGACTGTTATGAAATGCCATAAATAAACTTTCTCGTCCGCTGCATTGCCCTTTATTAATAATATAAAATGTTTTGGGTGATTAATGTTCCGTCTTAGAAGCAATAAACCTCATTAGCCAACCACTCACGGACACAACGCCAAAGTAAAATTTACGTGGGAAGTATCAGAACCCTTTGAAATTAGAACAGGTATTCGCCAGGGAGATGGACTTCCACCACTCATTTTCCATCTCAACAAGTATACGAAGTCACCTCGTACATCTCGGGGTAGTGCTATCGAGTTTTATTATGTTTCCTGAGTTGATATAGTCACATTAAGAGTGAGGATTTTTGCCACCTATAAAATTCGTTGTCTAAGAGGCTTAATTCTTCGAAAAATGAAAATATAACCGTTAACAGATAGCAGCTGTTTCTAATGTTAACACCGGGCACGTCTGAGCCATTAGCGTAGAGTCAAACTCAGCATACAGATCAGCACTTAGTTGCAAGTGAACACTTCCGGTGCGTGGGTGGTCGCATGTCTGGAGGTGTTTGGCTACTTGTCTACTTGACATTCTTGTTGTGATTTCGTTGCTGATATATTTGTCCTCAGAGATCTGAAGATGGGCAGCTAGCCCGAAACCGGTCATTGAAAATAAAAAATAGCGATCAAAGACTGAAAAGCCTTATTTTTATTTAATGAACGGTCGCAGAAATCCCATTAAGACAATCATGTCTAGTTTTGATTAGAAAAGTTGAACATCTGCTTGAAAAATGAGTAGTTCGCAGAATAATTATGTTGGATGAAGTAGCCCTACTGATAGTACGAGAACGTACTCAAAACTAATGCCTCCGAATTTTATATGAGAAAATTCTTAAGGCTTTTTAAACAAAACATACGTTGTTAACATTGTAAATCTTTATTCTTCATTTCTACATATTTATTTCTCTACACAGTCACCCTGGCGACGACCACATTTCTCCCAACGAGAAACCAGTTTGGTGATACCGTCACTGTAGAACGTTTGCCATTGTTGACGGAAAAACAGCCTTATCTCTGTTTGCACCACCTCATCGCTGTCAAAGTGAAGTCCTCGAAGGTGGTCTTTAAGTTTTGGAAACAGAGGAAATACAAATGGGGCCAAACGGGACTGTATGTAGGATGATCGATGACAGTACACCCAAGGCGCCGGAATTATTCAGATGTTGCAGCGCTCGTATGTGGTCAGGTATTGTCATGCTGAAGAAGAGGGTGCTCCATATATGGACGAACTCTTCGAATTCGGAGCTCGACTACCGTTCGCTGTTGCTCACGCCCCAACATAGTTACGTCACACGCCGCCATGTTACGCTCTGCAGTTCGGAGTTCTTTTGTGGCAGAAAGCTGTAGATATATAGACACGAAGGATAAAGTTGTAGAATGTTAATAACGTTTGTTTTATTTAAAAAACTTTAAGAGTTTTCACATAAAGAATTCGGAAGTAGTACTTTTCAGCACACCCTCATGCATACAGTGTAAGTAAATATACAGTGGGGTGACAACAGACATGGAATAGCGATATGCACCTATACGGATGGTGGTAGTATCGCGTACACATGGTACAATGCAGTGGCCGTTGGCCTTCACTTAAGTCGTAAGCGCTTGTGTAGAGTTGTCAGTGCTAACAGACAAGAAACGCTACGTGAAATCACCGTAGAAGTCAATGTGGGACGTATAATGAACGCATCCGTTAGTCCATTTCGGCACAATTTGGGGTTAATGGGCAATGGCAGCAGACGACCGACGCGACTGCCTTTGCTACCGGCACGACAGCGCCTGCAACACTTAGACTGTGTTCGTGTCCATACCGGTTGGACACTAGATGACTGGAAAACCGTGACCCGGTCAGATGAATCCCTATTTCAGTTGGTAAAAGCTAATGGTAGGATTCTAGTGTGGCGCAGACCCCAGGAAGCCATGGGCCGAGGTTGTCAACAAGACACAAAGCAGACTCTAAGATGGTGTAGTCTGTGTTTACATGGAACTGACAGGGTCCTCTGGTCCAACTGGAATGATCATTGTCTGGAAATGGTTATATTTGTCTGCTTGGAGACCATGTGCAGGGATTTCTGGTCTTCAGGTTCCGAAACAACGATCGAATATTTATGGATGACAATGCGCCATGTCTCCAAGCCTTAGTTGTTGGCAGTTGGTCTGAAGTACATTCTGGATCATTTGAGCGAATGATTGGGCCACCAATCGAATATTTATGGAGCCTAATCTAGATGTCAGTTCTCGCATAAAATCCTGCATTGGCAACACTTTCGCAATTACGGACGGATGTAGAGACAATGTGGCTCAGTATTTCTGCAGGGAAGTCTCAACAGCTTTTTGAGTCCATGCTACGTCGAGTGTGGAGTTGATGAACTACGCCTTGCGAAAGAAGGTCTTCGACGATGTTAAGAGGCATCCCATGGCTTTTGTCACTTCAGTGTGTGGAGGGGTAGTTTTCGCTATGAGAGGGTGGGAAATGTGGCGAATGTTCTGAGGTAACAATTTTCTTTAATGAAAATATATACTTTCTTGTGACGCTGTAAAGAGCTTTAGAAGGGAATTTAGATGACGGAACCTGCCTGTAACTTACTCAAGCAGCAAAAATAAGACACGGCCGCATACCATTTTGCTGTCATGAGGAGAAGAGATCCCAGAAACGCCTGCCCTACTGCAGGAAATGTAAGCAAATACGTAGCTCGGGTAAAGTTCGCATGTTTGCCTGTACGTTTTAAGCCTACCACTCTGGGTTCTATTGTCGTACGCTAGCGTTCAAAAGTTAAGTATAATCACGAATACACGAAAATGAAAAAGAGAAAAGGTGTACTGTCACTCAAATTCGCCGTGAATATTTAACTCGTCTGCCTCGGTAGCTGGACGGTTAGCGCGGCGGATTGCTAACCGAAGAGGCCTGGGTTCGATTTCCGACAGGGTTGGAGTTCTCCGCTCGGGACTAGGTGTTGTGTTGCCCTTTCTTTCGTATCGTCGTAACTAACATTCCACAGATGAGACGACTCTATAGTAGCGTACCGAAGACCACTAAAATATATTGACTTACGAACCCTAATTTTTCGCTCTGTATAGAGAAAGAGTACTCCGTGCAGTGAGTGGCGGCGTAACAGAAAGGAAAACGCATACACTGCACAACTCGTGTCTCAGTCTAATTTACTCTTTCGGAGTGAACAGAGTGTACTCTCCTGATGAAGTTGACAACGTTATGCTACAAAGACGCCATTTGGACCACGTTTTGTAGGGTAGAATACTCCGCAGCCTGGAAGCAGAAAAGACACAGACAGAAGTCTCAATAGCCTTACATGTACCACAAAGCGACGGTTTCGAGACATAGGGAATGTTCATCGTAGACTAGTACATGGTCGACCAAGAATGATCACACCATAGCAGGACCTGTCTCTGTTCGTAATTGCACAACGAAATCGGAGTAAGCTGCAAGACAGGTGGCTGCAGAGCTCTTAGTGGCCACGAGTGGCTGTTTCGAAATAAACTGTGTATCTGGGGGTCAGAACAGCAGGGCTGTTTGCCAGACGTCCGGTCGTGTGCATCCCGCTCACTGCAGCACAGAGACGGGCCCGTGTATTTTGGAGTCGGGAACATTAAAACTGGACCATGAATGAATGGAGGAATGCGATCTTCACAGATGATTGACTCTTCAGTTTACAAAGTGATCCTCATCGTACATTACTCTGGGGGAAACCTGGCAGCCGAAACAACACCGTTGAGAGAGACAGGTTTGGTGGTGATGGCTTTATGGTGTGGGGAAGTACCATGTTGAACAGTTTTACGGAGCTGCACATCTTCGTCGGTGGTACGAGGAATATTGTAAACGATGAGGGCTACGGAGGTGAGGTACTGCTACAACATTTTCACCTTTTCAGATCTGCAGTTGTTGCAGACTTACTCTTTATGGACGTTACTGCCCGTTCTTATTGAGCTGCTGTAGTGGATGAATTTCTTGAAGGTGAAGATATCCATCGCATGGACAGGCCAGCGAGGGTTCCGAATTCACATTTTCACAATAAACAGGATACTTGTTTTACCTCGAAGTAACCTAAACTTTCTCGAAAACGACGTATCGCATGAAAAATATGTTCTTGGTGAAAGTATAATAGCCGTCCGGGGTGGCCGAGTGGTTCTAGGCGCTACAGTTTGGAACCGCGCGACCGCTACGGTCGCAGGTTCGAATCCTGCCTCGGGCATGGATGTGTCTAATGTCCGCAGGTTAGTTAGGTTTAAGTAGTTCTAAGTTCTAGGGGACTGATGACCTCAGAAGTTAAGTCCCATTGTGCTCAGAGCCATTTGAACCATTTTTTGAACGTCTAATAATAGTAAAGGAGACACCTGTCTGTGTTACAACTGGGCACCTCCTAACCACCCATCCTGCCCGTGGTGTCAACTTTCAAAAATGGTTCAAACGGCTCTAAGCACTATGGGACATAACATCTGAGGTCATCAGTTCCCAAGACTTAGAACTACTTAAACCTAACTAACCTAAGGACATCACACACATCCATGCCCTAGGCAGGATTCGAGCCTGCGACCGTAGCAGCAGCACTGTTCCGGACTGAAGTGTCTAGAACCGCTCGGTCGCAGCGGCCGACAGGTGTCAACTTTGTACCCTCGCACTGGAACACACAATTTTGATGCATATTCGGATCTTACTCCAAAAATACCTGTGCTCTGCTCAAACCATTGTTTTCCTTAGTAGTAGATGGCACTGTAATCAACAAATATTAGGTGTGCTTGATTTTTCAGTTAAGAACTGACCCATTTCGTTCTACAAAGTAAATTAAACTTCTGTGTTCCAAGGGTTGACGTCTGTATTTGAAATGTACTTTACTGTTGCAAATTAGGTTGTTCCGTACAATACGACTAGCTGTTCCAATGTCTGGTTAGGAACTACGTTTAGCGTGTTCCATGAAGAACGACATGGATGTAATAGTTTTCTGTTCCTATGGGAATGCATGGTTTCTGTTAGTCCACCTGCTTGTCAACTGGGGTGCTTGTTTTCGGTGAATATCCATGGCAGCTGCGACTGACACTACCACTTCATGGACGTTTTGCTTTTACAATGGTTGTTGTTCGTATGGCTACGGTAACCGCTTAGCGGCCAGCACGAGAGTTAAGGCTGTTAGATGGAAACACACACCGAAATCAGTCACACTGACGTCCGGGTTCGAGGGCGGCTACCGAAATCATTTGGCGGTTACAGCGCCATGTGCCACGAATGGGAAACAATGGTTTGAGGAAACCCTACGTAGGCACCATGTTTCGGATTGCACGGCGACTCCCGCTGGAGGTTCGAGTCCTCCGTTCGTATTTTTGGCGTAGGATCGGAATATGCAAAAAAATGGGGATTCCCATTTGATAATACAAAGTTGACCTCGCCCACAGAGGAAGGGTGGTTAGGAGGTGGCCAGTTATAGCACAGACACATGTCCCCTTTACTATTATTAACTTTTCACCTAGAACACTTTTTTCGTATTGTGCGTCGTTTTCGAGACATTTAGTTGCCTCAACTTAAATTAAATACCCTATACACGACACAGTCTAAAACGTATCATACCGCTTGTGTTTTTGGTGACTGCCATTAAGACCAGAGATGTGGTTGCATCCTAAGTAGTGTCCCGATTGGGCCCAGCTCTAATGATCTGTCTTTGAAAAGATTAAAAAATATAATAAAAAACAAGAAATGTGACGAATAAAATGTTCCATCGAAAACGAATATCAACTGATGAGAGAAATGCAACATTTTAACAGCGGCAGCACACACTCCACATGTAGTTACGAGGCAGCTTGAATGTGTGAGATTGAACAGCCAAAAGAGTGTTCTGCTAACAACACATTCCAACATATTAATCAATAGCTTGGTACCAATGTTTTCCGAAATCGGTTGACAATTATGCAGACAAAGACCACGAAAAGTGCATAGTGATGTGGCGTTTCTATGCAAGGTTGGGTAAACTTGTCTTTGCGGTGTGTCCTACAGGTGAGGTAAAAATCCACAGTGGCTGAGAGGAATGGATGAACAAATGAGCTTTGTCTGCCGACGTGTGCTGTGAACTTTTCAAGAATCGTAGTATTGGCTCATGTTTTATTGATGGTGTTGTAAACAGCCAGAAGATCAGTTATTGGAAAAAATCACACTGAGCAGAAGAAAACTGACGTGGTACCCAGAAAACGTATGTACTGCACGTTTCACATAGATTATTACAGACATTCTTCATCTACATCTATTTTCTGCAAGTCACCTTACAGTACGTGGAAATTTTTTGGAAATTTGTGGTAAGTTCCTATGGAACCAAACTGCGAAGGTCATTGGACCCTAGGTTTACGCTCTACTTAATCTAACTTAAACTAACCTACGCTAAGGACAACACACACACCCATGCCCCACGGAGGACTCGAACCTCCGACGGGGGCAGCCGCACGATCCGTGGCAAGGTGCCCTGACCGCACGGCTACCCCGCGCGGCTACAGTATGTGGAGGAGAGTACTTTGTGTACCACTGACATTTCCGACTTTTCCCGTTCCAATAGCGAATGGTGCACAGGACGAACGACTATTGGTAAATTTCCGTGTGAACTCGAATCTCCCTAATTTTACCTTGTCCGTATCAGTTTCCAACAATTAGTCTTATTTGGTCGTTCTCCTTTAAATCACTTTGTACGTACTCCTGGATATTTTGTAAATATGACTGCCTCTAGTGATTCTTCTGCAATCGTGTAATCACACAATCGTGTGTCTTTGTGCCTGTTTAGGCGCAATACGTTACATTTGTTTACGCTGAGGTTCAAATGCCATTCCCTGAACCACACGCTCATCCTTTGGAGGACTACCTGCATTTCGTTACAATTTTTTGACTTTGAGAGTATCTAGTATATAACAGCACCATTGGCGTGAGGACTCAGAACATCCGGTGTTATTCACCAAGTTATTTTTACACTACTGGCCATTAAAATTGCTACACCAAGAAGAAATGCAGATGATAAACGCGTATTCATTGGACAAATATATTATACTAGAACTGACATGTGATTACATTTTCACGCAGTTTGGGTGCATAGATCCTGAGAAATCAGAACCCAGAACAACCACCTCTGGCCGGGTGATACGCCAGTATGGCAATGACGAATACACGCTTCCAATGTGCGTACACCGCGATGTCGCCAAACACGGATGCGACCATAATGATGCTGTAAACAGAATCTGGATTCATCCGAAAAAATGATGTTTCGCCATTCGTGCAACCCAGGTTCGTCGTTGAGTACACCATCGCAAGCGCTCCTGTCTGTGATGCAGCGTCAAGGGTAACCACAGCCATGGTCTCCGTGCTAATAGTCCATGGCGCTGCAAACGTCGTTGAACTGTTCGTGCAGATGGTTGTTGTCTTGCAAACGTCCGCATCTGTTGACTCAGGGATCGAGACGTGGCTGCACGATCCGTTACAGCCATGCGGATAAGATGCCTGTCATCTTGACTGCTAGTGATAGGAGGCCGTTGGGATCCAGCACGGCGTTCCGTATTACCCTCCTGAACCCACCGATTCCATATTCTGCTATCAATCACTGGATGTCGATCAACGCGAGCAGCAATGTCGCGATACGATAAACCGCAATCGCGATAGGCTACAATCCGACCTTTATCAAAGTCGTAAACGTGATGGTACGCATTTCTCCTCCTTACACGAGGCATCACAACAATGTTTCACCAGGCAACGCCGGTCAACTGCTGATTGTGTATGAGATATCGGTTGGAAACTTTCCTCATGTCAGTACGTTGTAGGTGTCGCCACCGGCGCCAACCTTGTGTGAATGCTCTGAAAAGCTAATCATTTGCATATCACAGCATTTTTTTCCTGTCGGTTAAATTTCGCGTCTGCAGCACGTCATCTTCGTGGAGTAGCAATTTTAATGGCCAGTAGTGTATATATTGCGAAAATAATGATTCTGCAACACTTCCTTTGGGGTATGCCCAGAGCTACTTTTGTGTCTGTAGAGATCTCTTCTTTGAGAACGACATGCTGTATTCAATTTAGTAGGACCTCTTCAATCCAGTCACACAGTCTGTCTTTCCTTACGCTCATATTTTATTCATTAGGAGACCAAACGGAACTGTATGGAACGCCTTCTGGAAGTTAAGGAAAAGGACATTGACCTGGGCGCCGGTACCTGCTGCGTTCTGGGTCTCGTGGACGATCAGAGCGATCTCGATTCTACACGATAGTTGTGTTCGGAGTCTATGTTGAGCTTTACAGAGAAGAGAATAAAACAAGTGCCAAAACACTACTACAGACCGATGCCAGAGTCACAAGATAGTATAGTGTATCAGTGCGACGCCCCTTCTTTAAAATGTGAGTGACCTGTTATTTTTTCCAATCACAAGAAACACTTCGCTCCTCCAGCGACCTATGGTAGACTGCTGCTAGAAGAGGAACAACTTATTTTGCATACTCAATGTAGAA
Organism: Schistocerca serialis cubense; assembly: GCF_023864345.2. Classification (NCBI taxonomy): domain Eukaryota; kingdom Metazoa; phylum Arthropoda; class Insecta; order Orthoptera; family Acrididae; genus Schistocerca; species Schistocerca serialis. Next base: position 525,802,396 of record NC_064640.1, read on the forward strand.
TCTTACTGGTATCCCGTCAGGTCCAGAGGCCATTCCTCTGTTGGGCGCTTTCAGTTGCTTTTCTATCACATGGTCACTTATTTCGATACCTGTATTATGACGTTAGTGCCACAATTTAAAGGAGGAACTACAGTGTGATCTTCCTCAGTGGAACAATTTTCAAAAAAGGCGTTTAGCATTTCGGTCTTTTCTTTGTCTTTTTGCGCTTCGAGGCCACATGGTCACAATGCCTGGACAGACGACTTCGATCCGTTCCCTAATTTAAAGTAAGAACCAAACTTCTCAGGATCTTCTGTCAAGTCGGTAGATAGAATTTTAGTTTGTTATTCGTCGAATGTTTCATGCGTAGCTCTCCTTAGGCTGATTTTGGTTTCGTTGAGATAATATTTGTGTGTGAGGCTTTGGTTATGTTTGAATTTGCAGTCAAGCCCTCTTTGATTTCGGATTAGCAGTCTAATACATTCGTTGAACCACGGAGGTCCTTCCTATCCGTCATAAACCTGCTTGGCACATACTTGTCCAAGGAGTTTGTACAATACTCTCGAACTTTGTTCATTGCTGCTCAACAGTGTCGGTCCTGGAAATGAATGTTTCACGTGGACCTCTCAAGTAATATGAAATCTGTTTTTTATTGTTCTCGATAAGCAGAAATATCTTCATATCTTTCTCTGCATTCCTATTCACAGCCGTATTATGTGATGATGTAACAACGTTGTAACCACTAATTCCATGTTTTACGTTGAGTCGGGAAGTTCAACCCTGCTGGTGTCCAAGAAATCTAATACGTCATCCTCAAGGGTCGGTTAACTAATTAGCTGCTCAAGGCTATTTTCGTGTTAGACATTTAGAGCAGTTTCACATGATTTCCTGTCCTCACTATGTGCCTTAATTACTTGAGCTCCCCAGTCTATAGCTGGTAAGTTGAAATCTCCAACTAATACCATAGCATGGCCTGAAGATTCACGCAAAAGCTTCTCCATGTTTTACCGAAACGTTGCGCCACTGTTGCTACTGACGTAGGGGCCTTATCAAAGGATCCTATGACCATGATTTATGCTACTTGGAAACTCATATTCCCCCAAATAATTTCTTATTCGGAATATGGAGTAATCTCTTTAGATATTATCGTACTTTTTACAGAAATAAGTGCGCCTCCACAACAGGCGTTCAGTTTACCTTTGCCACATACATTCCAAAAGAAATGTGGAATATCATTGATGTTAACATACACCTCCAGTCAAATTTTTGTCCCTAGTATTACGTTGCCATAATTACTGCATATAAGAGAGACCAGTTCTAAGACCTCCCATATTCGCTCCAGCAGTTACCTTATTCTACATTGACATTTCCTGTCTTCGTTCTCCCATTAAGAATACAACTCTTTTAATTAACAGGGGTAGTATTCTTCCCCGTCTGAAATCAGAACTACCTTATGGGCCTGCGAAGGGATTTCTCTACCCTAGAAACTCCACATGCACTTGCCACAAATACTCACCTATACCAATAGTCGCCTCCTGTGCATAGTACACTCCTGACTTGTTAAGGGGTTGGGAGGGGGTGGGGGCTTCTACAATTCACCACCCGACAATGGAGGTCGGGAGGTGCCAGAGCATCTGTCTCGTATGCAACAACACCACCGCATTCCAGGACAGCAGTCATAAGTACGTCGGCTATAGCCAACCCAAGTTCCAACTGATTACTACAACGAGCTTACCAAGGGAATCCTGAATAGTACAGTACGCATCCATATCGCTATGAAGACTTTTCAGATGGTTCAAATGGCTCTGAACACCATGGGACTTAACTTCTCAGGTCATCAGTCCCCTAGAACTTAGAACTACTTAAACCTAACTAACCTGCGGACATCAGACACATCCATGCTCGAGGCAGGATTCGAACTTGCGTGAAGACTTTTCAGTTGCAGTAAAACAGATATTTTTTCCCGGCAGAAAATGGATTTGATCCCGAGTTGTGCAAATTTTATTTGAAAGATGATTAACGAATATAAAAACAATGTTATAATTTATTTGTAAATATCAAAAATATTTCTTCGAGCAATTATTCATTTTCACGACAAAACACTTATTCATTACTTCTGAATCAAAATGTATAAAACAAATACATTTTCATGCTTTTCGCTTTTTCGGAATAGTCTTTTTTAAAAGGTCTCATCACAGAATTTATTATATTTTTAGAAAATTTACGATAGCGCATGTGAAAAAATATGTTCCACGGATGGTAAACAGGGTAGTAGTGTTTTGTTTCCAGCAAATTGCCTTTATGTCAGGATAATAATACAAAACTTTCGAGTCATGCATTTCTTCAGTTAAGTATTGAGAAATCATCATTTTTTTCTTCTCTAGTTTCTGAGGAACAGTTTCTTTGCGGTTCCATTTCAGTCTCATCCCTCGAATACAATAGCTGATTCGAAATAGAGAAACGGTTTTATCTGTTATAATTCCATTCTTAAAACTCTTCACCAGATTTTTTTGAGTTTTGGATATTGTGGACTTCATTGTTGATGCAGGACTCCTTCGCTGATACAGGACATTTCTTTTTAAATCGTGGTAAGACCTGCATATTGTCTGTATAGAGGCAAAAAAATCAGATTTTTTCTAATACCCTGTCTATAGGAAGTTGCTACAGGGATGCAGTATTGTATTAAGGACTACTATCTAGTCTGCGCAGTATTTTACATCGAGACATGATACATAGTACTAACGTTCGGAATAAAGATTTTTTCCGACTTACAGTAAATCCATAATGTCAGCAGTAGTGTCAGATCAAGTTATAAACTCTATTGTGTACTCAAACACAGTGTGTCTTATTAAGTCTTCCAAACTCAATGTTCTATGTGATTCCACAGATTTAATCGGATAGAATAAATTTGTTTCACAGCATATTCAATCTATACTACCTCAAATCCATGAGTACACAGAGTTTGCCCTAAAACAGTTTGATGTTTATCGGATGACTTCTTACTTCCCACAGAATTTCATGAAAATTACTTGTTTTTATGGTTTTTCAGTACACTTAGGCTGGGGCTGTAATTTCTGAAAAGTACTAAAGGACTCTGTTTGCATCACATGTAGCTCAACAATGCAATGTATGTCCAGGGTACTGGAATTGTGACGGTAACTAGAGATCGTTTCCTGTAAGATCGGTGTTGCCACTGATCGGTAAATTGATAGATGTGGACTGTTGTCTCTACCACAGTTGTCAGCATAATCTTCATTTTCAGTAGTTACTTTTTCCCCTTCTTCTGCCTCCACTGGACTACTAATAGAGTCGCGCGAATCTGTTAATAGCTTTCACGAAATTGTTTCCTTTATCAATTACTATTGTTGCATGAAAACTGAATCTCTGCAAATTTCATCTAGTATTTCGCCTACGCGACTGTAAATAAGCACACCGGAAAAAATTAATCACCCCTAGGAAATATCTCTCTAACACCTTGTAACAAGTTTCTAGCCTAAATAATCTACATCTATCATATTCGCAGGCCACCATATGATGTTAGGCGGAACGTACCGTGTCGCATTATTAACCACGTCCTTTACCATTCCACTCGCAGTTTGAGCGAAGGACAATGAACCGTATACATGCCTCCGCTCGAGTCCTAATGTCTCTTGTCTTCACAGTCCTTACGACAAATGTATGTTGGCAGCACTAGAATCGTTCTGTAGTGAGGTGTAAACGTCTGTTCTCTAAGCTTTCTCAACAGTGTTTTGCGAAAAGAATGTTGTTTTCCCTCCACTGATTCTCATTTGAATTCGCGAATCATTTCCGTAACATCAGCGTGTTCATCGAAGCTAACCGTAACAAATCTATCAGCACGCTTGTGAATTGCTACAATGTCTTCATTTAATCCGACATTGGGAATCCCAAACACTGTAGCAGTACATCAGAATAGGTCACACAAGTGTCTGTACTCGGTGTTCTTTGTAGATGAGCTATACTTGACTTCAACTCTCCCAATAAACCGAAGTTGACCATTGGCCTTCTCTACTACCGTTCTTCACGAGTTCGTTCTTTTCAGATCGCTCTGCAACATTACCCCCTAGATATTTAATCGACTTGGCTGTATTAAACAGCACACCACTAATACTGTATTCGAACATTACATTATTGTTTTCCATATTCATCAACATTAACTTGCATTTTTCTACATTTACAACGTACTGCCGATCATCAATTATGTTTAAGTCGTCCTATGTCCTTCAACAGTCACTCAGTGACGTTACTTTCCTTTATACCACATCGTCATCAGCAAGCAATGGCAGATTGCTTCTGACACTAATCGACAAATTGCACAGAATGGTTACACTTAAACTTTCACGACTTCAGTCGGTGTAGACAGGAAATTGTTTACCGTATGGGTGTCTAAATTTATAGGAGCTATGTTCAGAATGTGCAGTGCAGGACTGGCGTTGTTAATTTTAGTGTCACGACGTGCTATTAGGCTCTGACACTGGTACGGAGATGTAGGCTTGAAATACAAGCATCAGTATAAATTACAGTTGCAGACAGTCAACATGGATGTGGAGAAGGTAAGCAGAACTTTACTCGAAAAGCTGTTTTATCAAAACAACAGCAATAGTTCTGCTGCTCTTCGCGAGTATCGACACATTAAAGGAATAAGGAAAGATCCTCTTTCCACGCCGGGGTTGAAGAACATGATTCGGAAGTTCCAATTAACTGCTGACGTAGAAATTGCTCCTGGGAGAGGCCGACGGTCATTTATACCACAAATTGTTGAAGAAGTTACCGTTGCTATGGCTGAAAATGCTGGACGCAATGTGAGATATTCAACCAATGCACGAGTTGTGTCGCGACAGCTTGACGTTCCATGGTCCACCGTTCGAAAAGTGTTGCGAAAATCGTGAAATGGAATCTCGAGTGTGGTTCCAGGGTGTCGTGTATGCAGATACTTGTCACATTGAGTAACTTGTGTAACTCGCAATGTAAACATGGTACGCATTTAATAAATGTTATCCTATCAGGTGGAAATTGAAGTTTCCTTCTTCCACATGTCTTTAACAATGTTTCCACAAAGTTTCATTGTCCTTCAATCACTCATTCCTCATGGTGGTCCTCTCAAGTAGTGAAAGTTTAATTACAGCCATTCTGTGTATAATGGCTTCAGTTTGGCGATGAGAAAAGTCCACAAATTTCTTCATGCATGTAATATCCAGCTGAACCCTCACATCGGTTATTAGATCCCTAGAGCTACCAAATTTCCGCGGACGTCTACAACTACTTTTCGCTTTATGTTCCACATAATCCTAGAAATTGTCCAAGTGATTAAGATCGTGTCATTTGGCGAGGATGTAAAGCTGAGATATGGTGCCTTAGTGTTCTTCAAAAGAGGAACGTATGCGGGCTACAATGTGAACGCGAGGATTTGTCATCCTAGAAGACGAGATTATTCACAGCATATTCACCATGAAGATGTAAATGCAAGGTCCACACCGGTTCACCGATAATGTTTGAAGAAGCCTCCGTGGTTCGTGTTCATGATAACCTGAATGAGTGGGTGCTAGTCATGGTACGAAAAACATCTCCGAACGTTCGTAGAACCACCTTCGGTGTGAACTGAACTCTACACAGCTCTTGCGCTAAACACCGCATTCGACCGTCGGCGCAATCGACACCTTACAGCATGTGAAACGACTTAAAACCACAACTAGTCGGACCACACTACACGCCTCCAGTCAGTTACTGACCAGTTTCTGGGCCATTGAAGACGTGCAACTTTACGTGACGCCATGAGCGATGGCCTTTTCCCATGTTCCCGATTTCAAATGTCTATTAAACGCAGTCTTCTTCATAACGATCGCTCGCAAACTAGTCCTTGATCTGCATTCAGTAACGCTAGCAATGTCTGACTGGTTTGAAACCCATGGTCACTGTCAAAACAGTACACTCGTATTCAGTTTCTGTCAGTTAGGATATTTTTACAATTAATACCCTTACACCGGGTAACATGGCTGCAATTGATACACCGCTCCACGTAGACACGTTAAACAGTCTGCTTTGATACACTAACAAATCAGGCTACTTCATTCGCGTTGTGGCCTTTGGCACTGTAGCTCATTTCCATCACTCTGGGTGGACACATGTCTCTGGGTGGACACATCTTGTTCTACATCTACATCTACATTGATACTCCGCAAGCCACCCAACGGTGTGTGGCGGAGGGCACTTTACGTGCCACTGTCATTACCTCCCTTTCCTGTTCCAGTCGCGTATGGTTCGCGGGAAGAACGACTGTCTGAAAGCCTCCGTGCGCGCTCTAATCTCTCTAATTTTACATTCGTGATCTCCTCGGGAAGTATAAGTAGGGGGAAGCAATATATTCGATACCTCATCCAGAAACGCACCCTCTCGAAACCTGGCGAGCAAGCTACACCGCGATGCAGAGCGCCTCTCTTGCAGAGTCTGCCACTTGAGTTTATTAAACATCTCCGTGACGCTATCACGGTTACCAAATAACCCGGTGACGAAACGCGCCGCTCTTCTTTGGATCTTCTCTATCTCCTCCGTCAACCCGACCTGGTACGGATCCCACACTGATGAGCAATACTCAAGTGTCGGTCGAACGAGTGTTTTGTAAGCCACCTCCTTTGTTGATGGACTACATTTTCTAAGCACTCTCCCAATGAATCTCAACCTGGTACCCGCCTTACCAACAATTAATTTTATATGATCATTCCACTTCAAATCGTTCCGTACGCATACTCCCAGATATTTTACAGAAGTAACTGCTACCAGTGTTTGTTCCGCTATCATATAATCATACAATAAAGGATCCTTCTTTCTATGTATTCGCAATACATTACATTTGTCTATGTTAAGGGTCAGTTGCCACTCCCTGCACCAAGTGCCTATCCGCTGCAGATCTTCCTGTATTTCGCTACAATTTTCTAATGCAGCAACTTCTCTGTATACTACAGCATCATCCGCGAAAAGCCGCATGGAACTTCCGACACTATCTACTAAGTCATTTATATATATTGTGAAAAGCAATGGTCCCATAACACTCCCCTGTGGCACGCCAGAGGTTACTTTAACGTCTGTAGACGTCTCTCCATTGATAACAACATGCTGTGTTCTGTTTGCTAAAAACTCTTCAATCCAGCCACACAGCTGGTCTGATATTCCGTAGGCTCTTACTTTGTTTATCAGGCGACAGTGCGGAACTGTATCGAACGCCTTCCGGAAGTCAAGAAAAATAGCATCTATCTGGGAGCCTGTATCTAATATTTTCTGGGTCTCATGAACAAATAAGGCGAGTTGGGTCTCACACGATCGCTGTTTCCGGAATCCATGTTGATTCCTACATAGTAGATTCTGGGTTTCCAGAAATGACATGATACGCGAGCAAAAAACATGTTCTAAAATTCTACAAGAGATCGACGTAAGAGAAATAGGTCTATAGTTTTGCGCATCTGCTCGACGACCCTTCTTGAAGACTGGGACTATCTGTGCTCTTTTCCAATCATTTGGAACCCTCTGTTCCTCTAGAGACTTGCGGTACACGGCTGTTAGAAGGGGGGCAAGTTCTTTCGCGTACTCTGTGTAGAATCGAATTGGTATCCCGTCAGGTCCAGTGGACTTTCCTCTATTGAGTGATTCCAGTTGCTTTTCTATTCCTTGGACACTTATTTCGATGTCAGCCATTTTTTCGTTTGTGCGAGGATTTAGAGAAGGAACTGCAGTGCGGTCTTCCTCTGTGAAACAGCTTTGGAAAAAGGTGTTTAGTATTTCAGCTTTACGCGTGTCATCCTCTGTTTCAATGCCATCATCATCCCGTAGTGTCTGGATATGCTGTTTCGAGCCACTTACTGATTGCGTACAACCGACTGGCACGTACACACAGTGAAGTTCACCAAATGATTAAATGAACACAGGGTTGCTCAACAGGATTTGCATCTAATTACACTATGTGCCTTCACTGCTTTTACCTATTAATACACACATCAAAAAAATTTTGCATCATCTCGATTCCGAGAGTTTTGGAACGTGTACAGAAAATTGGAATAGAGATCAACACAAACTTAATTTCCGGCCTTTTTATTGCTCATGAAAACCACACAATGCATGCTGTACCACCATACAGCGAGACCTTCAGAGGTAGTGTGCCAGATTGCTGTAAACACCGGTACCTCTAATACCCAGTAACACGTCCGCTTACATTGATGCATGCTTGTATTCTTCGTGGCGTACTATCCACAAGTTCATCAAGGCACTGTTGCTCCACATTGTCCCACTCCTCAACGACGATTCGGAGTAGATCCCTCAGAGTGGTTGGTGGATCACGTTGTCCATAAACAGACCTTTTCACTCTATCCCAGGCACGTTCGATAGGCTTCTTGTCTGGATAACATGCTGGCCACTCTAGTCGAGCGATGTCGTTATTCTGAAGGAAGACATTCACAAGATGTACACGATGGGGGCTCGAATTGTCGTCCATGAAGACGAATGCCTCGCTAATATGCTGCCGATATTGTTGCACTATCAGTTGGAGAATGAATTGACGTACCGTACAGTCGTTTCGGCGCCTGCCATGACCACCAGCGGCGTACGTCGGCCGCACATAATGCCGCCCCAAAACAGCAGGGAATCTCCACCTTTCTGTATTAGATGGACAGCGTGTCTAAGGTGTTCAGCCTGACCGGGTTGCCGCCAAACAGGTCTCCGACGATTGTGTGGTTGAAGGCATATTGTACACTCATCGGTGAACCTCGCAATGGACGTCGGGAGTGAAGTTGCGCACCATGCAGCACATTGTACACAGTTTGAGTCGTAACACGTCGTCCTGTGGCTGCACGAAAAGCATTATTCAACATGGTGGCGTTGCTGTCAGGGTTCCTCCGAGCCATAATCCGTAGGTAACGGTCATCCACTGCAGTAGTAGCCCTTGGGCGGCCTGAGCGAGGGATGTCATCGACAGGTCCCGTATCTCTGTATCTCCTGTCCGAACAACATCGCTTTGGTTCACTCCGAGACACATGGACTCTTCCCTTGTTAAGAGCTCTTCGTGGCACAAAGTAACAATGCGGACGCGATCGAACCGCGGTATTTACCATCTATGCATGGTTGAACTACAGACAACATGAGCCGTTTACCTCCTTCCTGGTGGAATGACTGGAAATGATCGGCTGTCGGACCTCTCCGTGTAATAGGCGCTGCTCATGCATGGTTGTTTACATCTTTCGACGGGTTTATTGATAACTCCGAACAGCGAAAGGGACTGTGTCTGTGATACAATATCCACAGTCAACGTCTATCTTCAGGAGTTCTGGGAACCGGGGTGATACCAAACAGTTTTTGATTTGTGTACAAAACAAGAAATGTCGAAGTAGTACCTTTTATAGGAAAAACTTCAAACAGGATAAGGAACGTTTAGAAGACAAAGGGTTTCTTTGTTCTTTCCTCTATCAGGCAGACAATATAGCAAGTTGCTTGTTCATTGCAAAAGACAAACAACCAACCATAATAGAAAGTGGAGTTTATAAGATCATGTGTGTCAGTCTTGCTACACTGGACAGACTGGGAGGTCGATCTGCACCAGGCTTAAAGAACAGCATAGAAGCGTGGAAGGTGGGGACTGAAGAAGTCTAATTCAGGCTCTGCGGATCATTATCTTAACAAAAACCGCAAATACATTATAGATGTTGAAATCTTATGCATGTAGGAGAAGGGGTAAAACTCAGCCAGTTAGAAATTCTAGAAATTGAAAAAAAAAAAACAGTTGCGTATATCCCCACGCCTATTATTAAATGATCAAACCTAATTTTGACATAAACGTTTTCCGGGTAAGGTACCGCGTCATAATCTAGTAGACCCAGAAGAAGGCCGCCGCAACAGTGGCCGAAACGTTGGTTTTTCTCCAGCAGCAGTAGTATTTTATTCATTATGACCCGGTCTCATACTCAGAAAACTTTTATGTCGACTGACTTTGGCTGCGGAAGACTACACAATCATACAAACCTAATTTAATTGTTCACCTCTTTTAAATGGTATAATAACTCGCGGATACAAGTAAAATTTGGGATCTCAATCAAAGTGTATATAAAAGAAAAGTTCCAGGCTGATGCATAATATTATTCCTAGGTATGTTGAGTCACGTTAGAGTACCTGCTAAATTGTTTAATTCCATATTTCATTTGTCAAAAACAGGTCATTGAAGTAATTTTACATTAAGCCAAAGGATCAATACGTTCAGAAGTGGAGATGTTTTCCTTTGTCTTATCATCGCGCTTATCTTTCATTTGACATCTTTGAAATCAGTAATATACTTGAAAATGGGCCTATAGCCGGAAACCTACATTGTACAGTAACCGCAATAGAATTTGTGAAACAAGGCAACAAACAACGTTTATTTGGTTAAATTTATATTGATTATTACCATCCCATCTCACTAAATGCCAGAACATGCAGTCTGACCAAACCAATATCCATCCTACGGGGCAGATCACAAATATTAATTTACTTACTGCTTCTTTAGCCTTACCCGATTGGGGCCTCAAAGCTCTCTCCTGCTTCTGATGGTCAAGAATACATACAAAAAACAGTAAGTAACAGTAACAATAATAATAATTTGTATTATTAGTAAAGCTAATAATTAACACTATTGCGAATAATAATAGTAACAGTTATAATGATGATAAAATGACGGAGAAATTAAGACTGATATTGATCAGCTTTTGCATAGAAGCCTCAATAATAATAATTTGTGATGTTAATAAAAAGTAGTAATTGGCAATAATAGTAGTAGTAGTAGCAACACTAAATGTAATAAAATGATGAAGTCATTAAGAATTATATCCATTAGTTTAGCATTTTTAATCCTTTTTGGTATTTGAAGAAGTTTAAAGGATAATGGAAGAGCGGAAGATTGAAATGAAAGTGACAATGTCTGCTAGTAAAGTAGAGAAGTTCAATAGAGAACTGTGTAAACAAGGGACAAGGGAAGCAAAAAGTGGTAGGGCAGTTCAGACTAACGAGAGAGAGATGCAGAAGAAATAGCTATTGTGATGGAAGGTGAGCCATTAGCTATCTTTTCAAGTTTGAAAGAATATTATTTTCTCTAATATTTTGAGGAAGATTGTTTCAAAGTTTGTTTTCTGATACAGGAAAAGATTCAGAGAACGTGGCAGCTTTATACAAAGATTGAGAGAGGATTTTACTATTTTGAAGAACGAATATTTCTGCTGTGTTAGTCAGATAGTGGAGTAATGGTTGAAGATAATTAGAAGGAGTACAATGATTGAGAAGACGCTACAGCAAACACAGGGTATGATAATTGCTACGCATTTCGGTGCATAGCCATGATAATTGTTCTTGGGCAAGAGTGATATGGTTGAAATAGCGTACATCACGACTGTATCATACACAAGCATTCATCACCAATTCTTGCTGACATTAGCTCTCATACGAAAGTCCTTGGGGAATAGGATAGTCCAATGTAAGTTAGGTCCAGAATTATCCCCAAATTCCTTACAAAAGGAGAAAAGATTATATCTGTGCTGTTTAGGATTAAGAGTGGAAGGGGATATCTTAACTGAGGAATAATAACTATTTGGTGTGAGACTAAGACTGCTTGAGTTTTAATTGGCTGGTTTGAATCCTCTGGGTCTGCTGAGTGCTGTTGGTAAGCAGGGTGCACTCAGCCCTTGTGAGGCCAATTGATGAGCTACTTGATTGAGAAGTAGCGACACCAGTCACGAAAATTGACAACGGCCGCGAGGGTGGTGTTGTGATCACATGTCCCTCTGTATCCGCGTCCGGTGACGCCTAAGGTCTGAGGATGACACAGCAGCCTGTCGATTCCGTTGGGCCTCCACGATGTGTTCGGACGGTGTGAAGTTTTAAACCTATGTTCTTGCCCATTCTAGTAAAGCAAGTAAGTCAGCATTTACGTTTTGGATGGCTGTTGAGAGATTTGTTGGGCTTGCACTTGGGTATAACTGAAGGTCGTCGCCGCATAAATGATATTTGCATTGGGATGTAATAGTCGACATGTCATAAATATATAATGAGATTAGTGGCCGGCCGGAGTGGCCGAGCGGTTCTAGGCTCTTCAATCTGGAACCGTGCGACCGCTATGTGTGTGATGTCCTTAGGTTAGTTAGGTTTAAGTAGCTCTAAGTTCTACGGGACTGATGACCTCAGATGTAAGTCCTATAGTGCCCAGAGCCATTTGAACCATTTGAGATCAGTGATGGGTCCAATACTGATTCCTATGGAAACTCGCTGTCCCGATCGTTTCATACCGTTGACAGTATGGAAGGTACGGGTAGAACCACAGTACATCACTTCAAGAAAAGATTCGGCTTTTGAGTTTAGCACGTAGAATATCAAAGTCGACTGTGTCGAAAGCTTTCCTGAAATGGAAAAAAGCACACAATAATCTGCCCTTAGTTTTTTCAGTTTGTCAGTTACTTTTTAAGAGCAGTCGTCGTGCTGCAATTATTCCGAAACCAGGCTGGTATTCATCCAGAAGGTTATTTAGTGTTAAGTGATTGGTAGGCTGATCGTGAACTGTATACACTTAAGCTTTACACAAAAAGCTAGTAAAACGCAAATAGCCCTTTAATCAGAAATTTCATTCGCGTATTCCTTTTTGGATAGTGGTTTTATGTGTCCCTATTTCCAGGCTACTGGCAAGGTGTTGAAGGTCTTAGAATGGTTACAAATATTAATTACTAGGTGGGGTCCCTGGCTCGACTCAGAGATTTGATATGAGATTGTGTGTTAGTTGGAATGAAAGGATAAACTTTGAAGTATAAGAGGTAAGAAATTTATTGAAAGCATATTCTAACTAGTTTCAATAAATCTTTATAAACATCATTTTCTATTTTCAAAATGAGATTTTCACTCTTCCGCGGAGTGCGCGCTGATATGAAACTTCCTTGCAAATTAAAACTTTGTGCCGGACCGAGACTTAAACTCAGGACTTTTCTTTTTACATGACATCCGTTGATGTTCGTTGTTGGTTCCTTCACTCAGTTTTTTTTATTACAGCGACCAGCCAGCTCTCTGACCGAACACGCTGAGCTACCGCGCCGGCGCGGAGTAAACTACCCAGGCACGACATACAACCCATCCTCACAGCGAACCTTTTGCAGGAGAACTTCTGTAAAGTTCAAAAGGTAGGAGACGAGGTGTTGGCAGAACTGAAGCTGTGAAGCCGGCTCGTCGGTCGTGCTTGGGTAGCTCAATCGGTAGAACACTGCCATCAAAAGGCAAACGTCCCGTGTTTGAGTCTCGGTCCGGCACACAGTTTTAATCTGCCAGGAAGATTCATTTTCTATTTTGTTATCTGAGAATCATATGCAAAAATTTTCGAATTTCCTACTTGAGAGCAAGCTTCGTGTACTTGACTGTGAGAGAAGCAGAAGTCTTTGAGGTTGATGCCGCAATATTTTAAAGTTCGTCCTTACGTTCGATCAGTTATAAAACTGTAGGCTAATTTGATTGTAAGTTGCAATTTTTAAAGTGGAATTGCAGTTCAGTAGAGATCAGTGGTATTCTGGGGATAAATAGTATATGTCCATTGTACTTTTCAGTTATAAGTTCGGCTTCGATTATGTTATTCGATGTCTGTTTGATTATCATCCTTGTTCCATTACATAGTTTTGGTGAGTGGAGATTTCTGAGTAGTGTGATTGGAGATTCGTCGAATGCAATGTAATGGAATTCCTGGTACATACAAAGAATTTAGAAATTCTGTAGTGACGTTAAAACTTTTTATAACGTTAACCATCGTGTCGATCGATTTGTATACTCCCTCTTCAGCGGGAATTTTCATAATATAATTTTTAGTTGCCAAGATTACCCTTCCAGTTTGGATAAATTTGATGTCTTAGGGATAACTAGAACTGTTTGTCGAAAATCTCCTGAGAACATGATTAGAGCTCCTTCCATCACTTCAGAGTTTCCTCGCAAATCTTTTAATATTCTGTTCATTGCTTTCAGTGACTTTTTATGTGTCATTGTGCATTTCATACAGAAGATAATTTTAGCTTCCGTTAGAAGTTCACCCCGTCCAGATGCGCTTGTGATTTTAGATACCGGGCACTGTTCTTCGGCTATATTCAATGGTAGTTGTAGGACGGAATGGGTAGTTCGTCCTCCTTCCATAAGTGTGGCTCCAATGCAGTGTAAGTGTGATGTGTTGTTTAGCATGAATTTCCGTCAGCAATAGATTTATTGGAAACGTTTTCTCGGTGCCGCCTGGTGCATCCAAGTAAATAACTGCGTGAGTGTTGATGTCGATCCGGCCCACGATAACATTGTAAATTTCTTTTGATTGTCATTGGGGAATGGTTTGTTCTGAGCTATGTATTGAATTAGTTCGTTGATTTTGTACCTTTTTTTCTTTGTAATTTGGAAGTTTAGCACACTGACAGCGTCTTCTCTGAGTGCTTGCATCTCAAGTTGTACTAAGGTCTGATTGTTTGTCACTAAAATTTTCTTCTAGGCGAATAAGTGTTTCATTGAAGATGTCGTTGTCAAATTCGAAGGTCAGTTCAGGATGAGCTTGGTGGACTTGGTACAGTATGCCATCACTCATTCTCTCTTTGAAGGATTCCCATAGCTGTTTTGGATTCGATAAGTTACAAGTTGTTAGGATTATGGCGAATAGGTGTCTTACTTTTTTTCATATAAGGCTGTGAGTGAGGCTTCTTGTAAAGTTAATTGTCGGTGGTTGTCGTTTTTCAGTAGTGCTAAGCGTCTGCATGCTTCTCTGTACCTCTGGCATGGGTAACCGTCAACAGTCCTCAGATCTGTGAAACTTGTAGGTCCCCGTATTCGTGTAGCAACACTCGGGGACAGAAATCTTCGGCGTTGTTCGAATGTGCAATGTATACTCAGCCTAGTGCGCCAGTTTTCAAGATTTCTGGATGATATTCTATTGTAATTCCTTGTTTTCATGGTTGAAAGATTTTTCTTGTTGTGTTCCATACATAATAGGTAGGGAAGTCGACGTATAGTAATTTTTTTCACGACTGGATCCGTTTGACACAGTTGGTAAGAAGTTGCAAATGTTGTGGTCTGAGATGGTTTCATTGCAATTTTTCTGGCGGTGTCTTTTGTGAAGTAAACTCTGTGTTCATTCTTCAAATGTACTGCTGGATGTTGCACAGTTGGTTCGCGTTCGTGTATGGGAAAACCAAAAAACCGCCACGCTGCTTTGTTATTATTGATGTATCTTCCCATTTGGTACATGAGGATTTCGTTGTTTCTGTTTTGTTGTTCGCTATCTTTGTTTATTTGAAATATTTCCATGTCATTGCCTTTGTTCACACACTTACAGATGTATTTCATAGATTTCACTCAGTTGCTGTATTCTGTGTTTATGTGTGCTTGAAACATTTTGGAATGTAGTGTGTTATATAGTACTGCCCATTGATTATCTATTTGCAGTTCTCCGCTGCCTTGTACTCGTTTTCTTGCTGTGAAGTCATCGTTTTTCGGTGATCGTCTTCTGTATTAGGGATAGCCATCAACTCCAGTTTGTGTGTCGTCAAAGTATGGTGTTGGGTATTTCTTTGTACGTTTTCTGTCAGACATATGTGGCGAATTAGAGATTAATGGCCCACATGGCCAGTGAATCATGTTTTTAGTACCACGTCGTACAGTTCCGGATCTTCTTGTTGACTGGGAAATTCAACTTGGATGATTTTTTCGATTTCCGATCCGTGGGATCAGTTCTGTCGTGTAGCGATAGGAAATTTTGTGAGTGAGGCAGCTCTCGTTTTTGCCATTCCATTGTGCACATCCAACATCTAACGGCTCCAAAGATTTTGTATTTTGTGATGACTTCAATAAATCTGATTTGCTTTTGTTAAAAAATTCGGGCCATTGTGCCGTGTCTATGCATGGGTTCTTGTCCGTATTTTAGGTGTTCTTTGAATTCTGACCACGGCGATTTGCTCGTCAATGTTATGAAGAGGTCAGGTGGTCCATAAATTTCTTTGTACCTCATGGCATCTTGAGTGTGTTCGTACATGTGTCTGGGGCTTCTTATGTATGATGAGGGTAAGATTACCATTGTTCTAATGTCGTCAATGTTTCCGACATCTATGACTGCGTCTCGACGGTGGACGTATTTTTCCGTGCGTAGTTTCTCCTGATTCAGTCTTATGTCAAGTATCCGTTCCGGTTCTGTTTTTGCATACGTATCTACAGGAAGTGTTGGAATAAATGGCGAGTGTTGAGAATGTGACTGTATTTTTCATTGTCTCTTATCATTAAGCGGTAAGCATAGAACTCCTTGGGAGTAAATTTTATGTTTGTTTTTAAGCCTGTTTCTGGTTGGATTTGTTTCACATTAAAATGATATCAGTCCTCTCCGTGAATGAATATTAAAGGATGAAATTTTCAATCTGCAGCGGAGTATGCGCTGCTATGAAACATCCTGGCGGATTGAAAGCTATGTGCCGGACCGAGACTCGAACTCGTGCCCTTTTCATTTTGGGGACAGGACTCGAGTTCGAATCTCGGCCCGGCACACAATTTTAATCTGCCAGGAAGTTTCAATATTAAAGGATATTGGAGGACATCAAATGAACGATGTGCCTCTGCAATGCGTTTTAGTCCTTATCTTCTTCGTTGTACAATTATGTAACGGCTTGTGTTTTCATTGTTCACAACTACTATGGTGACTTCGTCTATCTGAGGTGCATGAAATCGATGTTCGTGTTCTCCAGGTGCTCTTTTGAGGCTCGAATTTTAACTTTACAGATATCAGAAATCATTTGGTCAAGTGCTGTTTTCAATATGTGAATCAGTTGACTGTATTGGTGTAAGAGTCTCTCTGCATCTTTCAACTACTTCTCGTCTCAATCCACTGATAATTGTGCATCATTGCTCAATTTCTGTTTCTTCATTTCCGAGGAAATATACTTGTAGAAAATTATGCTCTTAGTGGTGGCAGTAATGATCCCATGTTGTGGTAGATTTGTCCTTGGACGGAAAAACCGAAAATATATTTCATCTCTGTTAGTGTTGATCGTAGTGACGCCGAAAGAAATCAACTTGAAACAGGCATTGTAAGCGTTTATGTTTTGAAGAAAGTATATTGATTTTGGTGTTTGGCCTATCATGTAATGTAAAAATTCCTGTGGAGGTGATTCCAATAGATGTAATCGAGTTTTCTCATTCATGCAACAGAATCCTGCTGTTTCTCTACTGATTTTTTCCATTTTGCAAAATTGACGGATGTTATCCATTTTTCCCATTACGACGTGTTTGTGTTTGTTATATTCTTTCGTCGGGATGAGCGGAATACTTCAGTTGTAAGGTTGAACTGTTTATTTGTCCTTATCAGCGCTTCTCGTACGTGATATTTTCATGGCTAGCTTAGGTTTGCTATCTTTTATTATAAAATTGTGTAGCAGTTCCTAATTCTTCAATCAGTTTATTTCGTTGTTCGGTTTCTCTGTTTCTCACGGTACTCATTCTCGTTCGTTGCAAACTTACACGTGCTTCCTGCTCCTCATCTGTTTCGTTTTTTCGCTGTTCTTTTTGTTTTCTCAGTTTTGTTTCAAAACTGGCAAAAGCGCCTCCTTTACGTTTGGGAATTCTTTAAAATGTAAATCAAATCAACTTTTTATTGAAAATTGTACTAAGTACACTTTATACACTTTCCACTCTTTATTTTCGATTTATAATCAGGCACTATATCATGTGAGTTAACGAGCATTGATCTCTCATTTAAATATATGGCTAAAAGAGTCAGGAATTGTGAAACGAATGCTGTTGTTCAGCACCGTGTGCCACAAAGGGTGCAGATTCACCATAAGATGTGGAAACTCACAGGTGTCTATTGTCTATTGAGGCCTAAGCATTGTAGTCTGGGAGTGTGGCAGTTGAGAACTTATGTTATAGAGAAACCCAGTAGAAGGCGTTTGTGGCCAGGGACACGTAACAGTGTTAAATATGGCGGACCTAAGATCGGCCATACAATGAAACATTTATGGAAACTATTTATTTCTGTAGTAATTCAGGGAATGAAGACACAGTAATTTTAATCCACCATCCTCCATAAATTTTCATGGTAATCCCAGTAAAACTTGAATATAGATAATATCTATAGTAGTTTAGGATTTACTGTTAAAGTGAAATTAACATGACATTAAAATCACAAACGTTGTAAATATCAACGCTGTAACTTAATTTGCTTAAAAGATACAGTAAATTTAAATGATCAGTATTTTCAGTTAAGCATCAGATCATCATTTCCCCCACACAAAAGCCGGCCGCGGTGGTCTCGCGGTTCTAGGCGCGCAGTCCGGAACCGCGCGGCTGCTACGGTCGCAGGTTCGAATCCTGCCTCGGGCATGGATGTGTGTGATGTCCTTAGGTTAGTTAGGTTTAAGTAGTTCTAAGTTCTAGGGGACTGATGACCACAGCTGTTAAGTCCCATAGTGCTCAGAGCCATTTGAACCATTTGAACCTCCACACAAAACACATTGAACGATATCAACATGACACCTTATTGAATCATTAGGTAATAGAATATTGGTTGTGAAGTTTAGTGGCGAAATAAACCAGCGTAGTGGGAGATCGGGAAACTAAGTTTCGCGGCATCTCAGGTCCGGAGATGGCAAAATAAACCGGCGATGAATAAGGCAAGAGTAAACGGAAATGTGATAGGTGTCAATAAATCGGCAGAAAGGCGCCAGAATATTGGAATGAAATTAGTAAGAGATGATAATCAAATAGGTAAATTTTCAAATCAGATTATCCTAAGATAATGAAAGATAACGATAAAGGTGATGAGGAAATTTTAGGGCTAAATGATTTGTTTTATGAATATGAGACGAAAGAGTGTGTGAATGTTAATGCAAAATGTGCCAAAAGGAGGCTGAGAGGAGCTGAATTTGGTGGAGTTAGATGGTATAGAAAATTCTAAAGCGGTACTAGTCTACGGTAGCGATTATAGTGATGAAGGTGATGATGTTTCTGGTGATCTGTGGAGCGCCACTGGAGCCTTTGATGTGACAAAAAGGTTCTGTGAAAGTGAGTGCAGTGACGCTGATTTTTCTGCAGCATTTCAATAGACAGTCGATTCTGATAAAAGTGTAGTTTTATTTGGCATTTAATTAATATGCTGCAATTCATAATTTATGTTAGATATAAGTTTCTTTAAATTTAAAGCATGCTGCATAAGCACTATTATAAATAATTACACTATTGATCTGGCGCTTAGGATATTTATGTTATTGTATTATGAATTTGTGTCTTGTAAATTTGGGTGATACTTCATAACATATATGGCACACCAACATGTTATCAAAAGGAGGTGTGTGAGTTAACAAGCATTGCGCTCTCATTTAAATATATGGCCGAAAAAGTCAGCCTACAGGAACTGTGAAACGAACCCTGTCGTTCCGCACCGTGTGCTACAAAAGGTGTAGATGAACCATGAGACGGGGAAACTCACTAGCGTCTGTTGTTTATTGAGGCCTAAGTGCTGTAGCCTGCGAGTGCGACAGATGAGGACCTACATCATAGGGAAACCCAGTAGGAGGCGTTTGTAGCCAGGGAGACGTAGCAGTGTCAAATATGGCGCACCTAAGTGCGGCTATTAAGTGAAACATTTATGGAAACTATTTAATTCTGTAGTAATTCAGGGAATGAAGACACAGTAACTTTAATTTCCTATCCTCCACAAATTTTCATGGTGATCCCAGTAAAACTTGAATATTGGTCATATCTATAATAGTTTAGCATTTACTGTTAAAGTGAAATTAACAAGTTTTGTAACAAAGACTTGGATGCTCAAGTCTGAACACTTTGGTCGATCTTAACGATCGATATTTCATACAAAAGAGCATCATTAAAATGACAGACATTGTAAATATCAACTCTGTAACTTTATTTGTTTAAAAGATATAGTAAATTTAAATTATCAGTATTTTCAATTAAGTATCAGATCATCATTTCCTCCACACAAAACACATTGAATGAGGACAGCATGACACATTATTGAATCATTAGGTAATAGAACTTTTATTGTAAAGTTTAGTGCATCATATATATTTTTGTTCTTTATTTATATATCAGAAAGCACATTGGTGCAAGCCTACTGGCCATGACATTCAAAGTTAAGAAGGAAATTGTATTGGTTTTAAGTAAAAGAATTTAAAGTTTATAATGTAATGGATATTATTGTTACTTTATTTAGAGCGGGAAAGTGGTCAAGCTTTGATTATTTCAATATGTTAAAATGTAAAAAAATGTAGAATAAGCTGTAGCCAATCAGATGGACGGCTTCAGGAAAGGGAACTGCCCTAGTCAGTTGAGCGATATTCGGGGCGCGGGAAACGCGGCCGGGGACGGGCAGAGGG
Source organism: Schistocerca serialis cubense (assembly GCF_023864345.2). Lineage (NCBI taxonomy): Eukaryota > Metazoa > Arthropoda > Insecta > Orthoptera > Acrididae > Schistocerca > Schistocerca serialis. The sequence goes on from NC_064640.1 coordinate 525,822,765, forward strand.
ACAGTGCTGGTGCAGACGCGAAAGCAGACAGTTCGGCTGTAGACATCAAAGTGAACAATTCGGATTGAGACGCGAAAACGGACATCGGGTCTTTAGGCAGCTAAGAAGCGAAACGAAATTTCGTGCTGTGTGGTATCGCAGGACTTAGTCTCTGAGCGGTGAGCAGCCGCGCACCTGGTGTGAACTCTTAACTTTTCGCTTAGATAACATGTATTTCACCGTGAGATTGTGAATGATCGAACTGTGTCAAATGGATATGCTCTCGAGTGTAACAGTAACTCTAAATACGACCACATTCGCTATTAGTTTGCTTTCTGAATAAACATTTTTCTAATCAAAACGCAACTATGTAGCCTACATCATTTGTGGGTCGTTAATTTAGTTCCCGATATTATTGTTACTGTTATTATATGTTACATTAACTTTGTATTTCGCAAACGTGCCATCAGCCAGAAAAATTTAACCAAAGGGTCATAAGTGTCTAATTTAGGGCGTGTAATGCGATACGTGCGGTTCAACCCCTGGACGAGTTTGAGCCAAGATATTTCGATGAAGGGGAACCCCATGTGAGCCCGAACATCTTTGGGATGTTAGCTCGCAATCACTTTACTCATACTTCAATGCTCGTTTCTATTTACTCACTGCCTTCGTCACTGATAACAAACTGACGTTCGAACCCATGATGGGTCATGCTTTACCAATCGGGAGCCTCAGTAGTCGTAAATTCCAGAATATTCGAAAACGGCTTCGAATGGTCCACAGTCTTCAAGAATATTACACAACATCGAGAGTGTTCTGTAATGTTCCACAATGATATGGTATGTTCCTTGTCGGTCCATGTACGTTCTGGAATCTTCCAGAATTTTCTAGACTATTCCCGAACATTGCAGAACTTCACGGATCATTGTGGTACAATTCGGAACATTCTGGAATGTTGTTGAATGCTCTGAAATACTTCGATTGTTCTGGAATGTTCTCGAATACTCTAGAATGTTCCGGAATGTTCTAGAAATTTCTATAAAGCGAATTTTCCCAGTTCTTCTATTTCAAAAGTACGCCCTTTAGAGGGGCTGGTGGCCATGCAGTTTTTTGATTTTTGAGTTGATTTCATTTTAACAGTTAAAACAGCTTAGGTCTAACCCACCACTGCCCTCAAAGACACATGGTTTATTGTGCGGTATTGCTCCCTGTATATCTGGTAAAGCCAACCAATGAACTTGAATAGTGCAAGGAGTCCCTTTACCAGTTTTTTTGTTAGACACAATGTCTTCACGTCTAGTTGTCCCGAAGATTCTGTATCTTTTGCTCTCCAATGCCATGCATTCGAAGATAGGGTGTGATGCAGTTTCTTTACCCTCATCACAAATCGTACATTTAGGGTCTTCTTCTGTTATACCCATCGTGTGTAGGTGTCTTTTGAAATTCCCATGGCCTATCATCAGTCCAGTCATGAGTTTGACTGTACCCCATACACCCCTGCCCCAGCTCCTAGGTCTGATTTCGACCCATCGGTGAACTAAACGATGTCCCCCGAATGGTGTCGAACTGTTTTTTCCCACTGCTCCGTGCTTGTAATTATTATATTGTAAGGCTTGTTGAAGCAGTTGGCAGTTATTATATAGTCGACAGGCATTTCCCCAACCATTCCTATATTTACCTCACTCACTAAGTTAGTGTGTGATTCTGGATATCCGAATGAGACCCAGTTTTTGCCAGTTTTAAGTCTGTATGCCCCAGCTGCGGCCTCCATATTGACCCAAAGGTGTAGTGGAGGCATGTCCAGCATGACTACCATTCCAGCGGTTGGTGTGCTGCTAATTCCGCCTGTTATGGCTAAGCAGGTCAGTCTCTGCACCTTAGCTAGTTACTTAGCTGCAACCCGCTGTTCTACCTTCTTCCACCACACTACAACCCTGCAGGAAATCCTAGGTCTAACCAATGTGGTATATATCCAGTGCATCCTCCTGGGGCTTAGGCCCCAGTTTTTGCCACAAGCCCTTCTGTTACTCACTAGAGTACTTTTTGACTTTTAGCAGATTCTCTTAATGTGAGGGATCCACGTTAGTTTCTCATCTAAGGTTACCCCTAGGTATTTCACTATCCCCTTCACATGTAGAGTTTCATGGAAGAGCTTAAGATTCCAATTTGAGTGTTGGATATGCCTCTTTGTAAATGGCACCATAACAGTCTTCTTGGGATTGACCCTCAGATCCTGTTAGATGCACCAATTTTGGACAATGTCCAATCCTCCTTGCGCCATATTTCTAACTGTGTCAGTAAATTTTCCAAGTATTACTGTGGCTTGGTCATCCGCGTATCCTTGGCAGAAGCAGTGTCTGGAATTTAGTTTCTCAATGAGTTCGTTCATCACTAGATTCCAAAATAAAGGGGACAGAACTCCTCCTTGCGGGCAGCCGCTAGTGGTGTTAATTAGCATCTTTCATTCATCATGGTAGCCTCCACTTTCCTTCCACTGAGCATGGCCCTGGTCCACCTACATATAGTGGTCCGTAGGTTATGCACGTCGGCTGCCCTTACCATGGAATCGAAGGTCTTGTTACTGAAGGGCCACTCGATATCCAGGAAGATGCAGAGGGCGATTTCATGGAAGTGAAGTGCTTTCTCCGCCCTCCCAAAGAGTTGGTGGAGAGCTGTCTCACATGATTTACCTGGTTGATACGTGTGTTGGTTTGACTTTAGAGGGGCCCTAATTAGCCGCCTCTCCCCAACGTGTACATTATCCAGTTTTTAAAATCTTTTGAGATTGAAGGAGGACAGACCGACTGTTCTCATATCCTTGCCCTTGATATGATCAATTCTCCCTCGCTTTGGAATGAAGACAACCTTCACTGCCCGCCAAGCATTGGGAATGATTCCTACTGCTAGGCTAACCATGAATAATCTGCATAAGACTCTTATGAGCTTCTCTCCTGTCTGTTTCAGAAGAGCTGGAAAAATTCCATCTGAGCCAGGTGACTTGAACGGTTGGAATGTTCCCACCACCCATTGGATTTTATTAAAGTCCACACGCTCCTTGGACGATTCCCAGTCCTCTCCTCGAGTGCTTGAGAACCATTGTCTCTGCGGGACCACATTCTGGTCTGTGTTGTCCAGCAGAGCATATTGAGGAAAGTGAGTTTTGTGGAGCAGTTCCAGCGTCTCATGTGCTGTGTTTGTATATTTCCTATCCTCCTTCCTCAATGTACCTCGTGGATTGCGTGGTACTCTAGTGAGAATTCTGTGAAGTCTGGCTTGTGCAGCCATGCCCTACACTTCGTCACAGAATGCCTTCCAGGATGCTTTCTTTCCTTGTCTGATTGCAAGGTTGTAATTGGCAAGGGCCTCACGATACTTAGCCCATTGTTCTTTACGTCTCGCAATATTAAACAGTCTCCGTAGCTGTTTTATTTGCATTTCTAAGTTATTATTCCACCAAGGCACACTCCTATTTGGGCACTTCTTGGTGACTGTGCAGTTGTCCTGATATTTGATCACTACGGCAGAAGTAACAGCCTCTGTTACTTCCTCAAACTCTACTGGATTCCTTATTGAGGTTGTAATTTCCGATAAGCCTAAGTCAAGGTCCCTCCTATGTATCTCCCAGTTTGTTTTCCAGGGATTCCCATAGGTCATGGTCTGTCTGATTCCTATTACAACCTTGAATTTAATGTCCATTTGGTCCAGTGAGGATGGCTCTAGCACCACATCCATTGTTTGACAAAGCTGCCCATCATTATGGAACCAAAAGTTGTGTCAATTGCTTCTTACCTTCTGCTATTCCTGAATGTAGGTTCATTGCCCCTATGCAGGAGCTCCAAGTTGAAATTAAAGAAGGTACTCACCTCTACTGTTGGTGTCCTTGCTGCCCCACACTATGCTGTGGGCATTGGTGTCGCATCCCACCAGCAGTTGTTCACCTTGCCGATGGCAAGCCTCTACGAGTCTCCTCAGCTCCAAAGGAGGAGGAGAGCTGTCTTCGTAAGGGAGGTACGCTGAGGTCAAAATAATTTCCCTCGTGATACCTTCCTTACATTGCTGCATTTTAATGGTCAAAATCTCTGCAGCAGAAATCCATCATTGGCATGAAAGAAATTCCATTTCTTACATAGATGCATGTTCAGCAGTTTCTTAAATTTCTATCATAAATCAGCTTACCTCCAGTGCCACCGAGGCCTGATACATCCCCTTTATAGAAGTAGGGTTCTTGTATCAGGGCCATGTCCACTTCCTGCCTCCCCAGGCAGCGGCTGCGGGCAGCAGAGGCCCCTTTACTGTGCTGCAGATTTATCTGCAGCAACTCCAGTGTGAATCTTGAGGCCATCTTTGAGGTCTTTGAGAACCCTGACGGTGACCTGCTAGAAACCTAAAAACAATTTCAGGTCCTGCTCCCGCATTGCCTTCAGGGACTTCTCTCCGACCCCCATCACCAGGGTTCGTCCTTCTGGTACAACCTTCTGTTTGATCACTCTCCATCTTCTGTCGAGACGTTTCGGTTCTGGGAACCTATTTTCTCGAACAGAGTTTTAGGAGAGACTTCCTTAAGGATCTTTGGTACCCATATTGACACCTGTGCGGCCTTAAGAAGCCCCGCTGCTGCCTTGACCTTCAGCTTCGCATCTTTCCACAGAGACATCATGGGCACCTTGCCCTTAAGCCATTCCACCGTGTGCATCCCCTCAGAGACAAATATGAGGGCACCACGATCTAGATAGACCCTCCTGAAGTTGGGTCCTGGGCCAGCGTCCCCCCCCCCCCCCAAATCTTTTCAAAGAGGGCCATCTGTACAAGTTCCTCCTGCTGCGAGTAGAGACTTCCTGGATAACTACCATCCTTAAAAGAGACTGCAGTACTAAAGGTCTGTTTCCCTATTCCATGCCTTGGTTTCTTCTGGAGTCGCTTATCCAGGGAGGAGCTAGTCTTAGATTCCTCCCTTATCCTCTTGCTACCTGTCTTCCACGTTGTGGGGGTCTGCATATCCCCTTCAACCTGATATAGTTTTTTCCTGGGGGTCTTTGGTTCAAGTCTTTATAATTCCCGTCACTTGTCTTTAGGATGTCATTCTTTCCCTACTTTTTTCCTCTGTTCTCTGAGTAGTTTCCTCCTCTGGGCCCCAGACAAGTCTTTGATCTTCATCTGGTCTAGCTTCTCGGTTACAGTTCCCACTTCTGGCTCAGGTCTAGACCCTGATTCAGTAGTTGGAATGCCTTCCATCGGTCCTGACCCTGATGTTTGGCAGTCTGAGGTCTCAATTTGCCGCTCAGTTTGTTTTCCTTTATTATCTTTAATCGTGTCGATATTGGTCTCAGGAGATTATGGGGATCTACACAGTCCACACCACGAATACCCTGGGCAGTGTAAGGCTTTTTACTCAGGGAGGTCGCCAGGTATCCCTGAGGCCCCGTTTGCGACACATCTTCCCATGTGCCATGCACCCCTCGGCATAGATCGCATCACACCTTGTGTTGGGAAAAGGAATTGGGTGGAACTAGGAGTGGATAGGGAAGATGGGACGTTGTGGGACACTCTTAGTCTGATCCATCGGCTGAGGCCTTTCCGGCAGTAGGTCTTCTACCTTCGGCATAGCCCTCAGCTTCACGCAGATACGCAAGCTTCTCCACCCGCATGGACAGTGCTTCGTCAAGGTTATGTCCCCCGGAGAGGACCATGCAGTTTAGTCGCTTTACTCTACTAACCAACTAGCCAACCAACCTAACTACCAATGCCCTTCAGGTAAAAACGGGAGCCTTCTTCACAGATGGAGGATAGAGGGCTACCACACAATATAACTGCCTTGATCGTACCGGGACTCGTTTCTGAGTTTTAGCGTCACGCACATTGTACACTTACTTTTAAAAAAATACTGGGTGTTTTCGTAAGAGCGGGCAAAAATGTAGCAGGACATAGAAAATGCTCCATTGAACAAACTGAGGTAGGGAACCTGGGGTCGGAGAAGCCAGCTTAAGGAGATATGGAAGCAAACCTGTTTACCGTTTTGTCTAGCGTTGCTGTTTTCCAGCTTATTTACAGCTTCACTGAATCGCCATAGACACTGGTATAGGCATTCGATTCAAGTACAGAGATATGTAAACAGGCAAAATACGGCGCTGAGGTCGGCAACGTCTATATAAGAAAACAAGTGTCTGGCGCAGTTGTTAGATCTGTTACTGCTGCTACAGTGACAGGTTACCAAGATGTAAGTGAATTTCAACGTGGTGTTACAGTCGGCACATGAGCGATGGGACACAGCATCTCCGAGGTAGCGATGAAGTGGGCATTTTCCCATACGACTATAACACAGCCCGCATCTCGTGGTCGTGCGGTAGCGTTCTCGCTTGCCACGCCCGGGTTCCCGGGTTCGATTCCCGGCGGGGTCGGGGATTTTCTGTGCCTCGTGATGGCTGGGTGTTGTGTGCTGTCCTTAGGTTAGTTAGGTTTAAGTAGTTCTAAGTTCTAGGGGACTGATGACCATAGATGTTAAGTCCCATAGTGCTCAGAGCCATTTGAACCATTTTTTTTTACTATAACACAAGTGTACTATGAATACCAGGAATCCGGTAAAACATCAAATCTCCGACAACGCTGCTGCAGGGAAAGAATTCTGCAAGAACGGCACCAACGACGAATGAAGAGAATCGTTCAACGCGACGTAAGTGCAACCCTTCCGCCATCTTTTGAAGCTTTCAATGCTGAGCCATCAACAAATGTCAGCGTGCCAACCATTCAATGAAACATGAACACAGACATTTGACTGTTGATGACTGGGAGCATGTTACCTGGTCGGACGACTCTCGTTTCAAATTGTGTCGAGCGGATGGAAGTGTACAGGTGTAGAGACAACCTCATGAATCAATGGAACCTGCATGTCAGCAGGGGACTATTGAGGCTGGTGGAGGCTCTGTAATGGTGTGGGGCGTGTGCAGTTGGAGTGATACGGGACCCCTGATACATCTAGATACGACTCTGATAGGTGACACGTACGTAAGCATCCTGTCTGATCACCTGCATCCATTCATATCCATCGTGCATTCCTATGGACTTGTGCAGTTCCAGCAGGACAATGCAAAACCCCACACCACACGTCCAGAATTGCTACAGAGTGACTCCAAGAACTCTCTTCTAAGCTTAAACGCTTCCGCCGGGCTCCAAACTCCCTAGACATGAACATTATTGAGCATATCTGGGATGCCTTGCAACGTGCTGTTCACAGGCGATCTCCACCCCCTCGTGATCTTACGGATTTATGGACAGCCCTGCAGGATTCATGGTGTCAATTACCTCCACCACTACTTCAGACTTCAATCGAGTCCATGCCAAGTCGTTTCGCGGCACTTCTGCGTGTTCGCGGGGGCCCTACATGACATGAGGCGGGTGTACCCGTTGCTTTGGTTCTTCAGTGTAACATGCCTACAAATTTACACGTACTGTGGTGCTTATGTACAAGTAAATTCTTTATTTTTTGCAGAGGAACAAGGAGGACGAGCCTGATTATTAGGAAGTCATGATGCAGGTTATGTTTACTTTACTTGTCCATAAAGAACGTGACAGAACGTGCTATGAATGAACAACAGACCCATTAATTGCTCAGTGCTGTTCAGAGACGTACAGTACAATACGATGGACAAGTACCGGTAAAGCTTCGCAGAACTCTTTGACATGCACCTTGTGTATGGGGAAGTACGTTGCAGGGCTCTCACTACTGAAAGGCTGTACAGGGAAAAATTTCCTAACAGGCATCATCCATCACGACGAGTGTTTATTTCTCCCGATCGACGGATGCGGTGAGACTGGTTCACTGGAAAGGAGAAAGGAGGGACCTGACTACAGGGGGAGAGCACTCGCACAGCCGACTTTCAAGAGGAGGCCCTCGAACGTGTTGCAGAGCAGACCACTACAAGTACTCGTCGTATTGGACGTGAAGTGGGCGCTGCTCACACTAGCCTGTGGTCAGCAATCCACGAACAACAATTACGCTCATGTCACCCACAAGCCAGTCCACGCAGTGCCTGTGACTGACATTGCACCGCGAGTCGAATTATGTCAGTGGTTGCTCCAACGATGGATTGGTCGACCAGATTTCCTTCAAATCGTGCTGTTTACGGACGAGGCCACATTTGATTGTGGTGGTATTTCGAACAGCAGGAATAGCCATGTGTGGAATGAGGAAAACCTTCGCGGCGTAGTAGAACCACGCCATCAAGTACGTTTTGCTTTGAATATCTGGCCGAGCATTGTAGACGACAATATCATTCTGCCATATCTTCTATCTGGCCGTCTGAATGGACGCCTGTACTAGAGGATCCTGCAAAGAGTTCTACCTGAGTTCTTGGAGAACGTACCCTTGGCTGTTCGTGAGAGGATGACGGTGAACCGCCTCACTTCCGTGTAGATTTCTGCAACCATATCAGTGCTGTATTTCCTGGTCACTGGGTTGGAAGAGGAGATCCTAGTCTATGGCCTGCTAGGTCAGTTGATCTGAATCCCGTTGATTATTTTCTATAGGAATATCTGAAGTCACTTGTGTATGAGACCCCAGCGAATACGGAGGTGGAATTAGTTTCCACAATTGTAGCTGTCTGTGATGCGATTCGAAACACACCAGGGATATTCTGTTAGGGTGCATCAGAATTCTGTTCGCCGATGGCATGTTTGCATTGAGGTTGATGGCCATTAGTTTCAATACATTTTGTAAGATACAGTACAAATGGTAGGTTCATCGTGTCAATAATGGTATTTGTAGTTAAGTTTACTGATGTAAGTATAGAAGTGCACAGTACTGTCATTTTTCTCCTGTTACCGCAAGCTGCGTTGTCCGACGCCAGGTTTCCTACCTCAAATTGTTCAGTGGAGGACCCTCTATGTTCTCTTAAAGTTTTGCACGCTCTCACGGAAACGCACTGTATATTGGTATCGATTATGATCATTTGTATTGTAATATTGTCGTGCAGTTGCAGGTAGATGCCGAATGAATTCACACGATTGATACCCTAATTGTGTTGAGGCTTACCAGCTGCAAAAAAAAAAAAAAAAAAAAAAAAAAAAAAAAAAAAAAAAAAAAAAACCTTTGTACGAAAAAAAGGAAAAAAAGAAAACAGTTTATATGCAATGAATCGTTAGTCTGCGTCCGACACTTCCATGACTTCTTCCGTCTCCAGAGGTTGTATGTACTGTTGTGGTGGGGTGTAGGGTGCGCGTCTGAGATGGCGTGCGCCCTAAATACTTGTATTGTGAGTACCCCATTCTTCTGCGGGTGATGGTAGCTATCTGCAAATAAATACAGGTCAGTGTGCGTATTCTTCCGATACACACCGTGGCCCAGGGTGCCATTAGCTCCTCTCTTGACCATGACGTATGGAATGGTATCTTCCTTCTGCTTCGGTCTCCATGCTGTATTTGGTATTACCATTCTGGGACGTCATGGTCAAGAGAAGAGCTAATGGCACCCTGGACCAAGGTGTGTATCGCGAAAAAACACACACTAACCTGTATTTGCTTGCAGATAGCTGCCACCGTCCTTCGTAGAGGAGTGGGGTGTTAACAACACTGGTACACAGAGTGCACACCATCTCAAACGCAGAGAGTCTGCCCCAGGAGCTGGAACATTTCTGAACTGTATTCCGAAGAAACGAGTACCCAAAATTTAGGGACGCCCTCCGCCCCACCACAACAGCACAACCTCTGGAGACGGAAGGAGTCACGGAGGAAGAGGCAGCCACTGCCTTCATAACGTAGACTGGCGCATCGTTAGGAAGAGTCGGACACAAATTGAAGAAGCACCCAGTAAAAACTGTCTTACGCGAGCCAAATAAAACACGGACATTATTGGGAAGCGTCAAAGATGATCTCGGTTTGCGGAATGCTGGCGTATACCCGATTCCGAGTCAATGTGGAGAAGCATATGATGGACATGCAGTGCGCACCGTCGAAAGTCGTTGACGAAAACACGAGAGTCGCACTCGACTTACGTATCCCAACAAGTCAGCGAGTGCAGAGCACTGCTTGTCCGAAATCACGCTATGGAGTACGAACGCACTGGGGTCTTGGCACAGACTTCTAAGTACTGGAACTGCGTAGACAGAGAGGCAATAGAAATTCGCACCAGGGGCAATCTCATCGACCGAGATTGTGGCTGTGATGTTAGCTAGGCTTGGAAACCAACACTGAGTGTAGCTAAGAAGATTCTCAGCAAACAAAACAATCTAGCAACCAGGCCGGACAGAGTGTCTACATCAACGCTACCACAGACGGCGACGCTAGCTTTCCCGCGACCGCTGACGCGTGGTATCTGACGCGGACCGCGGAGGAAGTGGCTCGCGGGTGCGGCGGGGGGGGGGGGGGGGGGGGGGGAGCAGGAAGGGATATCAGTCGGCTGCGTGCCTCCCGGACCTCACTTGATGGTGGCGCCATGTGTGATCGCCGAAAGATTGTGCCCGTGGGACACTACCAACCATATGTCAAAAAAAAGTTAAACTGAAACAGGTAGTGGTACAACGAAATACAACATGGTCTGGGTCAGGGCTGTTGAAGAATATGCATTTAGTAGTCGCCATTTAAGCATAAGAAGATTTAAAATAGAAAAGATGATAGTCTCATTTGCATTCAGGGAGACGAAAAAGTAGATCGAATTTCAGCAGACTTGTTATGCATGTCAGATAATCATATGGAAATCACTGAAATTGAACAGAATCAACATCATGGGTAAAAAGTAGCATACTACTGCAGAACCAATAAACAGGAACGGAGTTGGGGATATATGATAAAAATGAACTATTCCTCTATCCTCTTCGGTTAATGAATATTTTGTGCACATCGCTTTGAATGCTTCCTCGTTATACTGAATTATCGGCAGGCTGGAGCTGTAAAACCTAGTCAATGTTTTAACTTACCATGACGGTGGAGAAACCCTTAAAAGTGTTATATAGCAGAATCATAAACTATCGCACAGTCACAGCGTTTTGAGAGGAAGTACCGAATGAATACTGCAGGGAAATTAATAAGGTAGACATTGTAGATGGAAAACCATTCGACACTTTGATTCTTAAATCTATGCAGCACTTCGACTCTTATTTTTAGATAAAGTAAGTATTGATAAAACTTGTACAACTCCTGGGCTTAGCACGTTTTGTTATAAGAAAGGAGTTTCACATAATTCAGAGGTTGAGGTATGGACAACGTTTGAAAATCCATTACCGCCATTTTTGCCTAATTCTCCACTCTGTTATTAAAAAGGCAAAACATGTACTGTCCTCGAAGAGAGATTCAAATATCTGACCTTTTATAGCTGTTACCTTGATAAGACTATCTTCTGTCAACAGGGATACCATTAAGCTGTCCACGTAGTCAAACAATAACTTGTGGTACATATCCTGATAGACTTAAATATGCTGCAATAATTCCTATCTGTAACATTAGAGATAAACAGACAACCTCAAATTACAGACTCATTTCACTCTTTTCAGACTTTTCAAAAGAATCTGAGAAAGGGTGTATGACTGAGTACTAACTCATGTAACTCTTCAGAATACTTTAATCAGTCCTCAGTTTGTGTTTTGTAAAGTATTCCCTCGCAGAATGTAATACAAGACCTCACAGATTAAGTGTTAGCGTTGGTGGACATGCCAAATTGTCGTGGTAGTGTATTCTGTGACCCTGAAAAGCTTTTAATTGTGTGAATCACAAAATACTACCAAGTAAAGTCAAGTCTCATGGCATTAAAGGCATCCGTCTTGCATGGGTGGACCATAATAGAAAGCAGAAGGTCTCATTAAGAGACTGTATCTCAGGCTTCAAGATAGTCTCACAATGGGGGAACATAACATGTGAAGAGCCACCGGGATCGGTACTAGTCCCATTTTTGTTTACAACCTACATAAATTATAGTCCAATGACTTTACCAGTTAGTTTGAGAATTGTAATATATGCATACTAATCTAGGATTCACACTCAGTCCTTGGAAACACAGCTCAGATGTTAGCTGAACAATGAAAATTTTAATGTCTGTCTCACAGTGCTTACATACGTTTGTACTACAATTGGACCTCGTCGGCGTTAAACAGGCTTATCGTTGTCCACAACAACAATGATGTTTCTTTGGTAGCGTTCTTGCACACACTAGGCAGTTACATACTAGCATTTCTTCAACCCTCCTGCAAAAACTTGTATTATGTCCAGATCCCTGAGGTAATAATCATGTATAAAGAACTGTTGAAATATATCATGCAATTATCCCATCTGAAGAATCATTTTAATATCAGTCAGTTCCACATTATAGCCAACTGTATAGGCAAACGTATTTAGAACAGAAGAACTAAAAAACTAGGCAATCCCGCAAACTGTTAATGTAAGAAATCACCCTGAAATAGAGGGTCATTATAAAGTATGGATTTCATTGATTAGGTTTTAGCAGAGCAGAAACGAGTTTGGCAAGATCAAAGGAAAATCTTGTTCTCCAATGCGAAAATATGTTGGAAACCCCTCCTGTATCGCGAGATACGAGTACAATCATCTTAATGGAATAAGCGAAATCAGACCTTGCAAGGAGTGATTTAGGTGTTTAATTAGTGAACAGCAAAATACTCTGATACACTTGTTTTGCAGTAAAATAGCTATATATGGAGTAAATTATTACAGTTGTGTTTACTTATTTTTAACTAATAATACTATCGGAAATCATAAAATAAACTGGCACAAAATGAAAAACAAATGCCCTCAGTTAACAATCGCAATGTCATTTCAAGGGACATTACATTTCGAGTCCTGGCGGCTCATCTTTAGGTGCTTTGATAGTCTACATCATTTTTCTTTTCAGATTTAGGTTAATACTCGTCCTGATAAGATTACAATGGTACATTAAAATGTAGCTCATTGAAAATAGAAATTTACGAAACTAAGACAAATCGAAAAATAACTTACTGTTTCCAGTAGAGGATACTTGGTTTTGATGCACAGTATGAGTAACGATGTTCATGTACGAGGGTCAGTCAAAAAGTAATGCCTCCTATTTTTTTTTCTATGTTTAATTGTCAGGAAATTTAAATGCAATTACATAGGTTGAAAACCACAACATTGAGGATCATTTTGTCATTTTTCAATGTAATCTCCGCCCATCTCTACAGTTTTGGTCCATCTTTGAACAAGGGCATGTATCCCAGCACGGTAAATATCACAGCTCTGCTTCCTAAGCCATTGACGCACGGATGTTTTGACGGCCTCCTCATCTTCAAAATGAATCCCACGATGAGCTTCTTTTAGTGGCCCGAACAGATGGAAGTCTGATGGTGCCAGGTCAGGGCTGTATGGGGTATGAGGCAAAACTTCCCATCCAATTTTGACAATCTCGTCAGAGGTGTGACGACTGGTGTGTGGTCTTGCATTGTCATGCAAAAGAAGAACATCTGCCATTGATTTTGTTGGGCGAACTCGCTGAAGACGTGCTTTAAGTTTGTTGAGGGTTGTGACGTATTGAACAGAATTTATTGTGCATCCCTGCTCCAAAAAATCAACCATAATCACACCCTCTGTATCCCAGAAAACTGTTGCCATAACTTTCCCTGCCGATCGCACAGTTTTGAATTTTTTCTTCCTCGGCGAGCTTGTGTGACGCCACTCCATTGACTGCCTCTTTGATTCGGGTTCAAAAAAATGCACCCATGTTTCGTCCCCAGTCACAATTTTTTTCAGAAACTCATCTCCCTCCAAACGGAAGCGCTGCAAGTGTTGGGAGGCTATTGTTTTCCTTGCCTCTTTATTCTGATCGGTTAACATTCTTGGAACCCACCGTGCACAAACTTTTGAGTACCCCAATTGTTTAATAATCGCGATCACACTGCCTTTACTAAGAGAAATAATGCGACACACTTCATCTGCAGTCACCCGACGGTCACCACGAATGATGTCATCAACTTGCTGAATGTTGTGTGGAGTCACTGCACTCACCGGCCTGCCGCTCCGCTTTTCGTCAGTCAACGGTGTTTGCCCTTCAGCTTCCTTACAACGACGAACCCATCGTCTAACAGTGCTGACATCCACTGTCACAACACCATACACCTTCTTCAGTCTTTCATGAATGCGTATGGGCGTTTCACCTTCTGCATTCAAGAATTCAATCACACAACGCTGTCTCAAACGAACATCGATGTCGGCCATCTTACAAACTTCTGCTGTGCTGCCACCTGTTGACACAGAAAGTTACTACTGCAGTGGATTGCAGAAGAAGGTTTGAGGAATGGCGCCAAATTCAAATTTTTCACTTAACTTAATTTCTTTAAGTAGAAAAAAAATGGGAGGCATTACTTTTTGACCGACCCTCGTACATATACACACTTTCCATTCCACGGCACACTTGTAACCCCAAGTTAAAACAAGTCAAATGATTTCAAGTGTAAAGATGTTGCATTTCTACAAATACACGGGTATTGTTATTTCAAAGAAAACACAAAGCTAATATATTATTAATTATACACAGATATTATTCATAAAACAAATATTTGTAAATACGTCAGATGCGACTGTATGTTACCAAAGGATTGCACTATTAAATATTCGTTTCTGTAGGGAAAAATAAATTTTTAAATATACTGTAATAACTGTAACTGTGAGAGATTGCAGGGCACTCTCATTTCTAATTCGATGCTAGACTGCCTAATGTTCTTAGGGAAGCTGATCATTATTACTTGGCTGCTAAACGTGGATACGATCTGACTTCATACATCATGATGAAATGGTGGGGAGTAGGTAACGCTCTTGCTTGTGTGCCCTAGTGAAGGAATAGTGGTACGCTTTACCTGTATTCAAAGGAATAGGGTGCCGATTTAAACGACTGCAGTAAAAGCATACGGCAGCTGAGGGCAGATGGGAGTGTTTTTCTGCAGAACCTGGGTGAAAACATTTCCGTACTGCCGAGTTCCGCGGTCTCCAGACGTCCGCCCATGGTAGCTGAGTGGTCAGCGCGACGGAATGCCCTACCTAACGGCCCGGGTTCGATTCCTGGCAAATGGCTGTGTTACAATGTAAGTTTGACCACTAGGAGTGCTGTATAAAAATTTCATGTCTCTAGCTTGAGTGGATTTTGAGAAAATGTTGCTTATATTCGAAAAATTCTAATTTACAGGAAATGGCTATCAAAGTTTCTCAATACATTCCTGCACTATAGGATGGATTATCAGGGTCTTCTTCTTCATCCTCCAAAAGCTTCCTCTTCTGTCTTCTTTTCTGACCTGTTGTTCCATTATACTTCATATGCCTTTCTCTTCTTTCTGCTCCTATTATCCTTTCTCTGTCAATATTTCTTAGTGCTCGTACAGTGTTCACCCCAGCTGTAAATCCTAATGCCTTCAGAACTTCACACTTCACACTGTTCCCTTGGTTGTAGGTTGCTATTGCATCATAAATGCCAAAGTGCAGTGTTTTTATGCTTACAAACACCCTTTTAGGAATCACTTTCCAAATCAAATTGTTTACGCTCTCATTAGGATTCTGCGTCTTTCCGTGTAGACATTTGTGTAACAATTCTGGCTGTGCTAAGTCATGAAAAATTGGTTTTATTGCATTTATCACAGCTGCTGGCAAACCATGTTTGTGATCATAGTCCTTTTTTGCATTACATTTACACCAGAAATCTTTTGGGCACAGGCTGTGTTGAGGGTATTCATTGGAAGAGGCAGTATGAAGGAACAATGCCCACACTGCTTTTCGCATGTCACTAACATTATTAGTATTTTGCCTTACAGCATACGCATAGTATCTATGTAGACGTTCAATCACCTCATCAGTAAGCCTGCCTCTCCCTCCTACTGTCTTTCCATCACTGAGCTTACTTGAACCAAAAGTTTGTTTGAGCCTTCGAAGCCGTGCACCCACACACTTTTGCACATGCCCAATGCATTCCAACTTTTCAACTACAAATTCATTTCCATATGGTTTCAGTTCCTCTATAGTCTTGAAACCTTTGGAGTCACCATCCCCAAGGTAGTATTTGTACCTAACGTTGTATCTGGGAACTGAACGTTCAAAAATTTGTTTCACTCCATCCACTTCCATTGCTCCACTTGATCCACTAAAATTTGCCTCACAGGTTCCACTGTGCTCTCCTTTGATTTTATTTTTGCACCTACATTGTTTTGATAATATTGCAACAACTATCACTTTTGCACTATCACCACAAGTAGCAGTTAAAACCCCATTCAGGGATTTATGACCCCTCTTTTGACAGGAACCATCTAATGCCACTACCAAATCCCTAGAACCACCGTTCATTTCTACAGATTCCTCCACTGCTTCCTTCATGGTTTTCAAAGCCACATCTTCAACAGAGGATCCTACCAGTTCACAGTAGTACCCAAATTTGCTTGGAGGCGATGGCAATTTCATAATACCACAAAACAGTTTATCAGCAGCAGACCCTTTTCCAATGGATCGAAGACCATACACAAGTCTAACATTCACATCAAACACTCTAGATCGTCCATTTTCACCAAAGAGACTGGCATGTGAATTGCAAAAAGTCACTTTATACTTGCAACATGCACAGATTATCTTCATCTCACAAGCTAAACCAAAATGCTTTGTTATCTCTAGTCCCACTCCTACACTTGAACACATTTTGCACAGAACACTTTCTTTCATCACAGAAGATAATAATCCAATATTCAGTACTTCGTTAATATCATCACTGTCACTAACATATTCATGAAATCTGTCACTTCCACCAGTCAGCTTCTTGCTAGAAGATGTCACAGGGCTATGGCCGGCCATGTGTTGCTTAGCAGAAGAACGCACTGTTTCAGTAATTGTAGTATCGCAACTTGACATTAGTGTTAATTTCCTTTTCCCTACGTTCTTCCTCTTCTTATATACACGGTCACTAAAAAGTGGCATCGTAACCAGAACAATGCTTTACACAAGAAGTATAGTACTACCAACAACAGGCGCAACACTGAACTAATTCGAAACGGTAAACAGCAAAGAGACGATGTTCCGCGCTCTTAGCGCTTCATTTGTCACAGAAAAAAATGTAGCCAACCCTTGCACACTCGCTGTATTCGTAACATAAGGCGCTGTATGCGTAACAGGCCGAGAAAATCCCAAGCAGTTCGCCAGGAAGTCACGAGAGGGTGTTAGATGCATTCAGCGGCCGCCCATTTCCTCTGCAGGCGTGGGGGAAAATGGTAATAACTCCACTTCTAGGGCGAGTAGAACAATAATTCAAAGTTTACATTAAAGAGGAATGTTCCAATTAATTTTCGGTAGCAAAAAAAAGCGTAATTTTTTGGATTTGACCACCTCCGGCTCCCCAAGCTTATTCTAAACATCCTAGGATTCTGTAGTACAACAGTATAACCACTACAAATTGCAAATGCATTGCCATATGTTGCGTCGAACTGTATTTCACTGGCAGATGCGATATTCTTTGATATCCGATTCCATAGTGCACGAGTGTAATGGATTGCACACGAATTGGATCAGTTGATGCTGAGGGAAGTAGATTAGGAAATGAGACTCTAAAAGTAGTAGATGAGTTTTGCTATTTGGGCAGTAAATAAATGATGATGGTCGAAGTAGAGAGGATACAAAATGTAGACTGGTGATGGCAAGGAAAACGTTTCTGAAGAAGAGCAATTTGTTAACATGGAGTATAGATCTAAGTATCAGGAAGTGTTTTCTGAAAGTTCTTGTATGGAGTGTAGCCACGTATGGGAGTGAAACATGGACGATAAACTGTTTAGACAAGAAGGGAATAGAAGCTTTTGAAATGTTATGCTACAGCAGAATGCTGATTATTAGACCCGTGGATCACACAGCTAATGAGAAGGTACTGAACAGAATTCAGGAAAAGAGAAATTTTTAGTACAATTTGACTAGAAGAAGGTCAGTTGTTAGGACACGTCCTGATGCATCAAGGGATCACCAATTCAGTATTGGAGGGAAGCGTGGGGAGTAAAAATTTTAGAGCGAGACCAACAGATGAGTACACTAAGCAGATTCAGAAGGATGTAGGTTGTAGTAGGTAGTCGGAGATGAAGAGGCTTGCACAAGACAGAGTAGCAACGGAGCTGCATCAAACTAGTCTTTGGACTGAAGACCACAACAACAGTGCACAAGTTGAATAAATGATGTAGACACCTGAAATCAAATATTTGCTGAGTTTGGTCAGAATTACTTACAACTTAAGCAATATTGTACTGATTTACAGGTGCACCTAGAAAACAATAAAACTCTTTAATGTAGACGAGCTCCAGCTGTAGTATAAAAATCATGATACGCAGGAATTAATCGAAAGGGGCTTTAATATACAAACTACATACATGAAGATGGCACTGCATATGAGCATACTTAAATATTACATAGGATTAAGACGTCAGTTATAAAATGAAATGTGCCACCCTGTGCCTCAGTCAGTCCTATCTCCTGTTAAGAACGTAATTTGTTTCTTTACGCACGCGTGCGCGCCCACTAGCCGCCAGCACCCCAGCCTCGTGGTGCAGCGACAAGGTAGTATTTTCTACAATACAGATAAATGTAGATATTACCAAATTATGATTGGTTTCAACAAACAATGTTATTCCACAGATCTAAGGAAACCAAGGAGTGTCTACTGAAAGCAACGACATTTGTGTCAAAATCGATTCGTTTAACAGGTTTTTTTATGATTTCCGATACAGTTATTGGGTATAAAGTAAGTAAATTAAACTTTAACAAATTACTCCATACATCGCTATATCAAAGCAAAAGATGTGTAGGAAGATATTTTGCAGTTCACGTGTCAAACACCTAAATCACTCCTTCCAAGCTCCGATCTCGCTTATTCCGTTACGATGATCGTTTCACTTGATGTAGAAGAGGGTTACCAACATATTTTCGTGTTGGAAAACAAAAACACCATTCGATGTTTAGTATCAAAGACGACCATGTTAATTGCACATCTAAACTGCATGTATTATTTAGTTGTCGAAATCGTCTTACTACTCCTAAAACTTATATCAATATCATCCATGTACTATACTGACAATCTATTCTAGTTTGCCGACATCACCTCATTTTTTACTTCAGCCGTTCTATTTATATTTGTCTATACTGCTGGCTAAAAATTGGGATTGGCTGACAATAAAATGAATGTTCAGATGAGGTAACTGCACAAAGTTTTGCCGGGGTTTTTAACGAAATGGAGATCTACTCGTATGACTACCTGTTATCAAACTATGACTTAAGTGTGTGCATGAAGGCTGTCAAGGCTACAGCAATGTTATTTTGGACAATGACAACGCTGTTTAACGTAGACGAGAACCAGTTGTAGAATCCATACAAATTATAAAAACTTGTGCTTTTGATTGTGTAGATGTATGTATGTACGTATGTTCCAAATCTCCTCCTAAACCGCTGGACTAATGTCAACAAAACTTGGTACACAAATAATTTACTGTCTGGAAAGAATCACTGTGGGATAAGAACCACCCACCTACGAAAGGGGTGCGAGTGAAGGAGAAAACGCAGTGTAGCCCACGATGTGAGAATACACATACTTTAGTTACTCAGTATCTCAGAATGAGAGCACTTAGAGACTTTCAACAAACTTTCACATAATTTCAAACATTTATAAAACTTTTTCTCGCTGACGACCACCACAAAATGATGAAAGGAGAAATCTTTGTCGTTTACTACATTTTCACTGTTCATACAGTAAATGTGCCACATGATGGCGGAAGTTTAAATTTATTAATTAGTTACTACTAACCGTATTCTTCACACGTTTTTCACACAGTATTCACACTTACCACTGAACGTACTGGACAAATTACACCATTATACGAGACGTCATACACACTGAATGCATGAAAAACTAATGCAACATGCGAGACATTTGGATTTAGTACTTCGTTGCTGCTAACTCTGTTCGCAACACTTTTCGCAAACAGTATTCGCATTTGCCGCTGAAAGTACCTACAAAAATATATCATTATATGACACATAGGTCAGAAGACATGACGTTAAATACTCAGATGCGAGAAAAAGCAGCTGCATCTTGTATGACGTTTTAATATTTTACTTCTTTACCACTAATTTTCTATTCACAACACATCTCGCAGATACTACCCATATATAGCACTAGATGTACTTGCAAAATTACGAGTATACCATTGTACAGCACATAGTTCAGGAGATACGACCTCATAAACATTAAGCTGCGTGGTAATGAAACAGCAGGGTGAAATTCGCTAGACATACAGGTGAAATATGTGTACAAATACGGGTGAAATATGTTACGTATGTGTGAAATATGTTTGGTATTTGCGTACACGAGCAAAGCCACTAATAAATAGCTCATCCTAAACCCCTGGAACAATTTCAGTCAAATTTGGTATACATATTAGTTACAATATGGTAAGAAATGCTGTAGGGGTAGGACCCACCAGCCTCCTTTTGGAGTGAGCGTGATAACGCAGAGAAAGAATGGAGGATGAGGTGGTGGACAGAGAGTGAGGGGGAAGGAGAAGATGGACAGAGATAGGAAGAGGAGGAATGAACACAGAAATGAAAGAGAGGAGATAAACAGGGAGAGGGGAGGATGAGATGGACAGAGAGAGGGGACAAGATGATAGACAGAGAGAGGGAAAATAGAAGATGGACTGCGAATGGGCATTGAGGTAGTCGACAGTGAGATTGTCTGGTGTAGATGGACAGAGAGAGGGAGAGCTGGATATGATGAACTGGAAAGACGGGATTTGTAGAGGGAGGAGGGAGGAGAGTTGGATAAATCGACAGAGGATAAGCAGAGAGAGCTGTATTTTCTAAGGCTGGGTACGAATCCTTGATTAGTATGTTCATGTCATCAACATACATTAGAGTTTTCGAACGACGCTGTAAAGTCCTTGGACTATCATTTATGTGGGTTGTCATAAACCCAATCAAAAGTTTTGCGAAGGTCCCAGAATGCACGAACATGATAATATGCCTTGTTTAGCTATATTAGAAATTAATTTGAGACGTCTTGCTTAGTTTTACATCTGCAATGTCTGCCTTATTAATTTTTCTCCAAAATTTTCCTGTAATTTACGTCAAAAGTCTGTGCAGGTATCTGAGTGAAAGGACGAAATGTCAATGACTGTGCTGTTGCAGAAAAACGATACGAAAGTCACAACAATGATTATCCACATTGACTTATTAAACAACTGTTTCTAGTTGCTGCATGAAGCTTAAGATCCTTTTTGGTGTTGGACTATAACCTATCAGTACGAAAAGCATTTGTGTTTCCAGAGCAGCATAGCATTCAAAGAGCTCTACAATTCAATGTTCATTTACATGAAGGTGGTGGAGGTCAGCCTCATACCCTTTCCTTTCTTTTATTGTTTTTAGTCGTATGATACTAATTTTTATCCACGATGGTAAATCTGTTCCATTTTATTGATTTCCGTATGATGATCTGATATGCACAACAAGTCTGCTGAAATCTCATCTACCTTTTCAGTTTTCTGCATGTAAATGAGAGCTTAATCTTTTTTTATTTACAAAGCCTTCATACGTTTGGCTGAGGAGGTTAATGCGTTTTCTTTAAAATTCTTGGTTTAGTCCGCGTTGTACTTTCTCGCTGTATCACTAGCTGTTTCCGTTCTGTTTATACAACAGATCCACACTGAAGTGACAGAAGTCAAGGGATAGAGATATTCACATGGTATACAGATGGCGGTAGTATAGTTTAGGGCAGCATATTGGGGAGCTGTCATTTATCCTCAGCTGATTCATGGAAAAGGTATCAGACGTGATTATGACCACGCAACGGTAATTCACAGACTTTGAAACAGTAGTTGGAGCTTAACGGGTGGGACATTCCATTTGGCAAATCGTTCTCGGATTTCAGTATTCCGTGATCCACAGTATCAAGAGTGTGCTGAGAATACCAAATATCAGGCATTACTTCTCACCACAGACAACACATTGCCCGACGGCCTTCACTTAACGACCGAGAGCAGCGCCGTTTGCACAGAGTTGTCAGTGCTAATAGACAAACAACACCGTGTGAAGTAACCGCAGAAGTCAATGTGAGAAATGCGAAGAACGTATCCGCTATGACAGTGAGGCGAAATTTGGCTTTAATGAGCTATGGCTGAAGACGACTGACGCAAATGCCTTTGCTAACTTGACTACATCTGAGTTTGAGATCTTTGGCTGACACATTCTGTATGTAGCAATCAAGCTACATGGTACTACATTCCTCCTGTCGTGGGCTACTGGGTGCTCTCAGGAGCTGTGGCAAGTGGCTGCAGATGAGCGGCCCTGTCCAGTAAAGCGGATATATCATTGGCGGCAGCGGCCTTCCGAAGAAAAAAATGGCTCTGAGCACTATGGGACTTAACTTCTGAGGTCATCAATCCTCTAGAACTTAGAACTACTTAAAGCTAACTAACCTAAGGACATCACACACATCCATGCCCGAGGCAGGATTCGAACCTGCGACCTGCCGGCCGGAGTGGCCGTGCGGTTCTTGGCGCTACAGTCTGGAGCCGAGCGACCACTACGGTCGCAGGTTCGAATCCTGCCTCGGGTCTGGATGTGTGTGGTGTCCTTAGGTTAGTTAAGTTTAATTAGTTCTAAGTTCTAGGCAACTGATGGCCTCATAAGTTAAGTCGCATAGTGCTCAGAGCCATTTGAACCTGCGAACGTAGTGGTCGCGCGGTTCCAGACCGCAGCGCCTAGAACCGCTCGGCCACTCTGGCCGGCCCTTCTGGCGAAGAGTGAAATTTTAGATGTTAGCGGAAGCTATTCGACACTCGTGGATCTCGGCCACTCTCCCTGTTTCGTATTAGTTTAACTAAATAAACGTTTCTGTCGCATTCTATTCTATGCCATGGCAATTTTAAACGTTAGAAGTCTCATGTTTACGAATAGTTAAGTTTGTCTCTGGATAAATATCTTGAGTAGCAGCTGAAAGTCGGTATATGAAATACTTGGAGGACATCGGCAGGGTTTCAGCAAAGAATTGCTAGAAATTGCTCCGAAGCTCTAAAAAGTGTCGTATTTACGATAATCTAAGACTGTATCTGGTATTTGGAATAACAGGGCAAATCGAGAAGGTTTCGGCAAAAATTGAAACAGATAACAACAAAACTGAAAATGTCTCGTATTTACGATGTCCACATGTGTATCGCTATAGTTGAAATGAAACACAATTTAGCGGGAGAAACATTTAACTACTTTCTATTTTTAATTTACGCTAAATTGTAGATTATTCTTACAGCTACAGATATTCGTGTATTTCTTCAGCAACGTCAGGTAGTGATAAAGACTCGAACATACTGTGTGTAGAGTCACAACACATACCCAAATTATAGGAAAAAACGCTCTCTGAAGTGCTCTGATGGTTAAATTTTACCCTTGTACCCTATATTTCCAAGAAATACACACACATACCCCCACCACCCGAGACAGTCACTCTCAGCACACTGGATAGCAGAGCTAGCACACATCAAGTTTCTGAACTTTGATTCCTGAATGTGAACTGCATATTGTAATATGCCTTGGATCTTCCCCAATACACATTGTATGGCAGATCAGTAACAATGGAGCCTTTTGAGAATTGAACAGTGCAGCTATCTTTGAAAAATTCTGACACAGTTCATAACAATGAGAATTTTCACACACTACGCTCCCTTGAACTCATGGTTAGGGGATATGCCCACAACGACATGTTTACTCCTCCTACTCACATTTATATTGTACATTAGATACAATAAAATCACTTCAGTAGGCGAAGTATGCCATGGTAAACACCCAGCGAGTGGTGCCAATCATGGTAATAGTAGGAACTCTGATTTCTGGAAGAAGAGTTCTCCTGTGTCCTGCTCCAATATGTCGTATATCGTCGGTACGGCGCTGCTGCTGCAATGCAGACTCACAGCCGGGCGATAAATCGAGTAAGTCATCACTACACTGCTGCTCCGGTGAACAATAGAACCTCGAACAATTCTTTTGTGTCCTGATTCAATAAATCCTGCATGCTAACTGTGCGATACTCCACAGCATCATCAGGGGTTCGTTGCACTGTGGAAAAAATAATAAATGAGAACACTCATAATAATGAACAATTAGAGGGATGGAGGGATTAATAATAATTATTTTCGGATGTGATACTGTTCTTCTTTTATTCTACCAGGAGACAGCGGCTGACGGCTGCTGCTACTGCTTCTGACACTTTATGGTGATCGACCGATATGCGGACCATGAATACCGAATCCATCTCGTGATTGTGGCTGCTACACCTGGATGAATGATGGGGGGCACTGTTGGCGGTTTCAGATCCCACCAATAGGACTATCCAGTTGTACTAAAGCAGTGGGGAAAGATAGGAAGTAATTTCTTGGGTCATAAAAATTACGGTAATTAAGATTAGGCTAAGATAATTTCTTTATCAACTAGACTTGTATAAACGTAACTTCATCTACATCTACATCTACTTAAGAGTATAAATGTGATTTTTGTTTGCATGAGGCTAAAAGAGCCCAGGGAAAATCTTGGGTAGTAAACAGTGGTAATTTAGATTTGGCTAAAAGCATCTGGTCACTTGCTGTTTGTTTACATAAGGAGACTCGGCCAAGTGGGCAACCTGTTTACCTAAGAAGAACAGCGAGCCTGCCTATTGCGGTGGAACAGCCAGTGCTCCACTACTCCTGTGGTCGAAACTGTTTATAAAAAACTCTACAGTAAGAAATACATACATATATAGAGTTATAGAGTGATTTTTCCACCGTGTACAAACTTTAGGGATGGATCGATGAGAGGATACGGAAAAAGAGGTCTAATGAACTTATGTCCAGAAATGCATGATTTCCATGCTAGAGACCATTTATTCGATCATACTTTGTTACCGAGACTGCGGTCTGATACGCCCTGTACCATGCAACCACACTTACAATATACGTTGAAAACGGTCCCCATGTGCCTCAATCCATACGTATACGCATCGTAGCACGGTCCGTTTCATACGATCACATCGGCCGGCTGCATCTGAATAATGCCGTAGTTAACATGAATACGCTGCTCTAGTGTCTCCACATCTGGATTCGACTCTGCATACACGATGCTTTTGAGATGACCCCACAACCAGAAATCGCACGGGTTGTGTTCTGGTGAACGAAGAAGCTGTGCAACTGAACCCCATCGCCCGATCCATGGACAAGGGAAGACACAACTGAGATGCATCTGGACATTAACGGCGAAGTGGGCTGGAGCACCATCATGCAGCAGGCACATAACCTTTCGAATCATTACTGGCACTCCTTCCAGTAGGGGACGTAAGTCACCCTCAAGAAACGCCGATAATTCCGGCCCGTTAGGCGACGTGGAAGGAAGACTGGTCATAAACTAAGGTCGCAATTACAGCGCCCCCCTCCTCATTCCGGCTGCACCGATGCTGATGGATTCGCTGTCACCATACAATGGGGGTTCTGCGATGACTGTTATGGAATCTAAAAATACCACTCCGCGTAAACGTGGCCTCATCTGTGAATAGGATGTATGACACAAATCCCGGAATCGTAGTTGCTTGGTGAAGAAACCAGTGGCAAAACTGCTCCCAATGTCGCTAATGAGCCCTGCACACGCTGTAAGTGACAGCCGGTCGGTGTGGCCGTGCGATTCTAGGCGCTTCAGTCTGGAACCGCGTGACCGTTACGGTCGCAGATTCGAATTCTGCCTCGGGCATGGACGTGTGTGATGTCCTTAGGTTAGTTAGGTTTAATTAGTTCTAAGTTCTAGGCGACTGATGACCTCAGAAGTTAAGTCGCATAGTGCTCAGAACCATTTTTGTAAGTGACAAAGGTAATAATAATTGTCATAGAGAATTTTCCACACGGTCTCCTGTCTTACTCAGTACTGGCGGGCCAACTGCCTTGTAGTGACACGACGATCGCCTTCCACAGCGTTAATCACATTTTCCTCCAAGTCTGATGTCCAAACATTTCGGGTACGTCCTTCATGATTTCCTCCTTCCTGAAACGACCCTGTCTCAGACAAACGGTGAAACAATGTTGCAAACATTCAATGCTGTGGTTGTTGTCGGCGGTATAGGTCTCCTGAAACAACCTTGCTGCCTGCCGCCCGTTGTCATTTCCCTTACGATGAGTAAACACCAGTCGGCAGGCTCTCGATTCGAATACGGAACCATTGTGAACAACGCTGCATCACATCTCTACAAGATAAGTCAGCAACGAAAGTGATGTATGACGAACAGTATCACCCTACAGGAGGAAACCAGGCATGTTGTAACTGTGGCTGGATGATACAGCACGTATTAGACCGCAGTCTCTGTAACAAAATATGATTGAACAAATGGCCTCTAGCATGGAAATTATGCGTTTCCGGACATACACTATGTGATCAAAAGTATCCGGACACCTGGGTGAAAATGACTTACAAGTTCGTAGTGCCCTCCATCGGTAATGGTGGAATTCAATATGGTGTTGGCCCACCCTTATCCTTGATGACAGCTTCCACTCTCGCAGGCATACGTTCAATCACGTGCTGGATGGTTCCTTGGGGAATGGCAGCCCATTCTTCATGGAGTGCTGCGCTGAGGAGAGTTACCGATGTCGGTCGGTGAGGCCTGGCACGAAGTTGGCGTTCCAAAACATTCCAAAGGTGTTCTATAGGATTCAGGTCAGGAATTTGTGCAGGCCAGTCCATTACAGGAATGTTATTGTTGTGTCACCATTGCACCACAGGCTGTGCGTTATGAACAGGTGCTCGATCATGTGGAAAGATGCAATGGCCATACAGAAATTGCCCTACGACCACGCCGTAACACCAACGTCTCCTAATTTTACTCTTGGCACTACACAGGCTGGCAGATGATGTTCACCGGGCATTCGCCATATCCACGCCCTGCCATCGGATCGCACATTGTGTACCGCGATTCGTTACTCCACACAACGTTTTCCTACTGTTCAATCGTCCAATGTTTACGCTCCTTACACCAAGCGAGGCGTCGTTTGACATTTACGGGTGTTATGTGGGGCTTATGAACAGCCGCTCGACCATGAAATCCAAGTTTTCTCACCTCCCGCCTAACTGTCATAGTACTTGCAGTGGATCCTGATGGAGTTTGGAATTCCTGTGTGATGGTCTGGATAGATGTCTGCCTATTCCACATTACGACCCTCTTCAACTGTCGGCGGTCTTTGTCTGGTAACAGACGAGGTCGGCCTGTACGCTTTTGTGCTGCACGTGTCCGTTCACGTTTCCATTTCACTATCACATCGGAAACCGCGGACATAGGGATGTTTAGGAGTGTGGAAATCTCAAGTAGAGACGTATGACATAAGTGATTCCCAATCACCTAACCACTTTTGAAGTCCGTGCGTTCCGCGGAGGGCCTCTTTCTGCTCTCTCACGACGTGTAATGACTACTGAGATCGCTGATATGGAATACCTGGCAGTATGTGGCAGCACAATGCACCAAATAAAAAAAACGTATGTTTTTAGGGTAGTCCGATCACATAGTGTAAGTTAATGAGTTTTTTTTCTGTATTCTCTCATTGATCAATCACTTGAGTTTGTACACGGTGGAAAAAAGTCATATTCGGGTCTATTTCCAGATAATCTGTCTAGGTGTCCATAGAACTTCATTCGTCTTTTTCTGTTTACAATTTCTATGTTTGTTGTCTATTGTCTCTCCGTGGTTTGCAGGCTGCACCCGTCTTGTTTGTATAATGGTCTCAGAATTTTTCTAATAATCTTTCTCTCTACTTTCTTAATTTCTTGTAAATCTAGTTTTCGATTAAAGTTAAGAAGGATTTGAGAAAAGCAAAAATTGATGTAAGAAGCGCATAAGACAGGGATAAGTTCAGAAGCAAAATTGATAAGTAGAAGTTTACTCTAGAGATGGAATCAAGACCATACAGACCGAAGAAAGAAAAATGGTGTTCGGGGAGAAAATGAAGAAGTATTGGGAAAATAAGGAGAAGCCCAATAAATATTGAAAATCACCTGCTTATCATTCTCCAATGAGGACATTCGCTAATAACAATAATAATAACAATATATGCGAGTTACGACAGTGATGCAAAATTTTTTTGAGCAAATTGTTATTTTCTCTCACATACAACTCGTTAAATAAACCTAATGACAAAATCAAAGAAATTTAATTTCAAACGGTAGCTTACAGTCAGTCATTATCATTGGCCAAATGAAGAAGAAATGACGCAATTGTAGCAGTACAGGACGCACCTTCCGCGCCACACCGTAAAACGGTTTGCAGAGTATAGCTGAAGATGTGGTTTCATTTCACAGATATGCACTGGCCACTGATGCTCGCAGCAACTCAGGAAGGGACTATCAGCGAGAGCGCACGGCTGGCGCGTGGCGGTTGTGCGCAGGCAGCTCAGCGCCACGCTATTCTTACTCAGTCGCCGCTGAAAATTTTGATTATTTTTTGTATTTTGCTGTCATCAACGGTTTGAGTTTTTAAATTTGTCATACTGCGGGCTAACTGGAGACCACTCTCTCGATTGGCGATATAAAATGATCTTTTGAAGAAATACAAGTAGTTTGCTAATAAGAGCCGGCCAGAGTGGCCGAGCGGTCAAAGGCGCTACAGTCTGGAACCGCACGACCGCTACGGTCGCAGGTTCGAATCCTGCCTCGGGCATGGATGTGTGTGCAGTCCTTAGGTTAGTTAGTTTTAAGTAGTTTTAAGTTCTAGGGGACTTATGACCACAGCAGTTGAGTCCCATAGTGCTCAGAGCCATTTGAACCATTTTTTTTTTGCTAATAAGAGCCGAAACTATGATTGTTGTTGATACTGGGCGACCGACAACTCACATGTTGGTCAGTCATCGTTTGGACTATGTACTCTTAAGCATAACGAAAGCAAATATTGAAAATATCTGCTGAAACAACTGAAATGTATGCTAAGACTCTCAGGAGCGAAACTTAAAAGTACTGTCAAATTAGTTTTCTGAGTATTATACTTGTTAAAGACTTTCACGTGACAGGCTTCTGTTAGACAAGCTGCATTGTTAATAATAAACGTTTCGATGACTGGTTAAGTTTAGCTTTAGTTTTCTGAACTTTCAGATGAAAAAATGGTTCAAATGGCTCTGAGCACCCAGGGACTTAACATCTGAGGTCATCAGTCATCTAGAACTTAGAACTACTTAAACCTAACTAACCTAAGGACATCATACACATCCATGCCCGAGGCAGGATTCGAACCCGCGACCGTAGCGGTTTCGCGGTTCCAGACTGAAGCGCCTAGAACCGCTAGCCCAAACCGACCGGCCGAACGTTCCCATGAACTTAGTGAGTAACTGTGATAGGATTTAGACCAGAGTAACATGTACAAACTCTTTTAAGTTAGAGATAAGTCTCGTGTTGATATCAAATGGTACAAAATTGTTCCTGAAACAAACAACAAGTAAACTGTGCTCATCCCGCGACTACTCACAGATGAATAACGGGTTAAAAATCCGCTGCAGAGTGAAAATTTCGTTCTGGAAACGGTAAAAATCAATCAACATCGTCGAATCAGGTATGTTAACAAGTCGTTACCACTGTTAGACAAAAGTTCTGTACCGTGATTATTGTCGTCCTTAAATTGCCTAATGATCATGGTCTCCTGAGATGGTTATCCCCAAGTTCTTCTATGTCGTCTTCTTTTTCTTTTCTTCTTCTGCATGGCGGCCACTAATTCCATATTAAAGGCAACCTTTTCCGCTTCCATGTTATCGTGTGTCAGTCTATCTTCATTTTATTACCACATTTTTGCAAATGGCCTAACTGCAATACTCCGAAACATAATTCCAGTAATTTACCCCAAGTAGGCCCTATTTGGTTTTTACCGTAGTTCTTTAGTGTAGTCTCACATTTCAGCAATATGATTCTATATTTTTTCTTGACGCCTGTTGTTACAAATGCTTGTACTGATGAAGTGCTTTGCGAATGAAAGCCTACGAGCGCCTTAGTTCCTTCCACCAAATGGTGTCATCATCTGACAAAAATAGTAAGAAAATACGATCCTCAACTGATGAACAAGAAGACGGAACCTCAAATATAGACTAGAACCGAATGATAAACTTCTTTCTGAATGTTTGGACAATGGATATCATTGGGACCTTTCAACAGACTAAGCTGCAGCCCAACTACTATAGTGCTGTAATGTACTTGTTGGAAGATGAGAACGACAGATATGAAGTGAATAGATGTTTTTGAAATGTATATGTGATGAAGAATGAAAAAGTACAATGCGTAGACAAAGTCAGAAACGAAGACGTGGCGAGGAGAGAGTACGAAGGAAGTATGTAACTGAATACAGGATATGATTTAGATTGGGCATTTATTGAGAAATCAGAACCAAATTTTGAGACTCGGTTAAGAAATACGCAATATGTGAAGAGGGAGAGAGACCAAGGGCGGAAAAGTGCTAAGATTCTAGACGGTCTGCGTAATGGATGTAAATACAATATCATGATAGGGGCAATCGACTAAAAATGGGAAGACAATATGGTACCGCACACGGTAAAGGGAAACGATGATGATGATAATGACACCAAAAGATGTAAGACAAAACTGAAGAAGCGGAGCTTTGGTATGATGTCATTACCTTGATAGATACGAGCTACGCAGGTGGTGAAGATCACCCAAAGACAGGATCTTTAGCCACGTTTCAGATATAAAGCGATGCAAAATGAAATTTATTTTGCCAACTATTGGTCAAATGTAGTCTCAAATTTTATCTTTCTTTAATTTCCCTTACACGGCTGCGATTAAACCTGAAACAGTGTTAATGCAAGATGCAACTATCTCAAACTGGCATGCACTGGATAACTGCTTGAATACACTGATCAGCCAGAAATTTATGACCATCTACCTAATAGACAACTTTGGCACGAATAACAGCGACGACGCGTCGTGTCATGGAATCAACGAGCCTTGGTAGGTCGCTGGCGGGAGTTGGCACAACATCTGCACATACAAATTAACTAGTTCCCGTAAATTCCGGGGTAGGGGCATGAGCTGTGACGCCACTTTCAATCATATCCCAGATGATCGGGTTCAGATCTGCTGAGTTGAGGGGCAAGCATATCAGTTGGAACTCAACACTATATTCCTCGAACGATTCCCCCACACTCCTGGCCTTCGGAGATGTTGCATTATCTTGTTGAAAAATGCCACTGCCATCAGGAAACATGTTCATCTTGAAGAGGTGTACGTGGTCTGCAGCCACTGTACGATACTCCTTAGCCGTCATGGTGCCTTGCATGAGATCCAGTGGACCCATGGATTGCCACATGAATGTTCCTCAGATCATAATAGAGCCGCTGCCAGGCTCTCCGTTCCGCAGTAGAGGTGCCAAGGAGCTATTCCCCTGGAGGACGACGGATTCGCGCAGTCCCATGGGCATGATGAAGAAGGTATTGAGATTCATGAGACCATGAAACGCTCTGCCACTGCGCCAACGTCCAGTGCCGATGGCCAAGTTCCCATTTCAGTCGTAGCTGCCGATGGCATAGTGTTAACATTGCCTCATGCATGGGTCTTCACCTGCAGAGGCCGGTCGTTATTAGTGTTCTGAGCACTGTGTGTTCAGATACACTTGTGCTATACCCTGCCATTGACGTCTGGTTTTAGTTCCTCCACAGTTTGCCGCCTATACTTTATTACCAGTCTGCCCAGCCTACGACGTCCAACATCTGTCAGGAGGGGTAGCCGCCCAACCCAAAGACATCTGGACGTGGTTTCACCTTTGTTTTGCCACGAGTTGAAGACATTCAGCACAGCACTTCTAGAACACCCGACAAGTCGTGCAGTTTCCGAAATGCTGGTGCCGAGCCTCGGAACCATCGCTATCTACCCTCGGTCAAACTCAAATAGATCGCACGCCTTCCCAATTCTACATACGGACAGCACGCTCACCGATACTACGTGCACCTCGCATGTCTCTGACTACCAGTCATTCCTCGCCACTTGACGTTGCTATCTCATGGACGGATTTTTTGCCGATAGTTAGTCGGTGGTTATAATGTTCTGGCTAATCAGTGCATGTAAATGATAAGCGTTACAGTGCAACCTCACAATGCAGGTAGGAGTAACGCCATCTTAATTCTGTATATAAGGATTGCTACACAACTGGTATTCCCAAATATCGTTTGAAAGTTGTTTGTAAGAAAATCGTGTTTTACATTGTGTAAGAAGTGGAAACGTCTATCAGCAAGTGTCGGAATTCGACAGAGGCAAGGTCATGGCCTATCAAGGTTGCGTTTAATCGTTCTGCTCATATTAATCAAAATCCCAAGACGATCATTAGAATGTGGAATCGATGGGTTCAGGAGGACCGTGCTCAACTCTGTACAGTATCCTAACGGTCCCAAGTGAGTAACGTCTGAAAGGAGAGACATATCATAGAGGCACGGCACCTACCCTGAATCAGGAAATGGGTTTGTTTGCAGACAGAGTTCGTCGTCGCCATACGTACCCAACACCTATCGTCTTGGTACAGGGTTCAATTACGGAGGCTTGCTCAAGAGTGATGTTTCCGAATTTTTTATTTTGTTCTCAATATCGGTTGAAGCATAACATGTCATGCATATTACTCGGTTGACTTTCACACTTCGCTGACGCAAGTTGCAACCCTCTACTATTAGGGGGCTCCGAATTGAAGCGTGTAACAGGGCAGTGTGTAACGTGAAAAACCCTCGGAAAACTAAAAGCACGATTTCTGTGAGCTCGTCCACATATTGAGCACTCTCTCCTTGAGCATGACAATGCGAGACCACACACGAAGGCCACGATATCTGCAGGAATGGGACGCCTTGAGCTCGCTGTCATCGATCGCCCTCCAATCAGTCACGACATGGCGCCACCCGATTTTCATCTGCTTCCAAAATTTAGAGAACTCCTTGAGGAATTCATTTTGATAGTGATGACGCGAAGTAAGGAGAAATGAGGTTGTGGCTCCATCAAGAAAGTCAAACATTCTACAATGACGCTATCAACATGCTTGTCTCTCGTTGGGAGAAACGTATTCATTATTTGTTTTGAAATAAATACGTACACATGAAGAACAAAGATTTAGAACGTTAATAAAGTTTTTTTTATTTAAAAAGCTTTAAAAGTTTCCACGTACAAAATTCGAAGGCATTACCTTTCAGCACGTCCTCGTGGGAACGGAACACAGTCACCTATGCTTCGCATAGTCGATAATTTGAGCAACAGCTTTTCTGATATGTTAAGGTCAGTGGCTGTACTCTGTTTCCCATTTATCCATGTCGTTATCTTTCAATAAGATAACGCAAGAACACATTTTGCCTATGCTATCCTGACCTATTTCGATGCAGAGGGTGTTCAGCTACTGATTATGCCAGCGCGTTCTCCTGATATTTCACACACGGAACACATCCGACCGTGGACTGACGAGAGGCTGGTACGCTACCGTTCGCTACCAATTACGATTGATAAACTCTGGCATATGACCCACTGTTGTTACTGGAGTCGGTAGCTCAGTGCGCAAAATATCACACCCTGTGCATCCCCAAATCATCTACAAACGTTGTCATGTATTCCTTCACCGTACCATGTATACAGTTTAAGTCGAATTTCACTATTTGCTTTCCTTCTTGGTTGTCCACTTTTAACTACCTGTAGTAAATCTTCTTTGTTCTTCTGACACGATTGTAAATGAAATATTAATTGCTCCGAACTTGCAATGTGTCTCCTGGTCTCTCCCGATATTCAAGAAGAGCTTCGCGCGATTGGCAAGCCTGTCGCTCGAGATGCGCGACAGCGATCGGGCTGCTGACGGCAAACCCGTGTAGGGGAGGCTCAGTAGGAGGGAGGGCTCCGGCTGTTTGCAGGAGGAGGCGAGAACGCAGGCGGGGTGCGCGGCGCAGCAGGATGCACGCGTTTATGAGGCGTACGGGCCGTCACGGCGTCGTTGTGAGGCGCCACGGGCGCGCGCGACGTGCCGATGGCAGGCGCGTCCTGACCTTCCCTTACTACTCGCACTCGCACACACGCGCACGCCTTATTTATCGCTCCCGCCGACATAAATCCCCGTCAACAGTCTCTACCGCCCATCCGCCTCGCTGCGGCCGATACATTTTCCTGTGGCGTGTTCCCAATCAGGGAGGCAACACACTGGAACGACACAAAGCGCTGTGTTGTACTATTTATCCGACCAACACCGCTCGAGTCAGCACGGTACATTCTTTTATAGCACCTAGTTTTGTTCTTTAGCCGTTAATCGCAAGCTTGCATTAAATACGTTTTGCGAAATTCGCGTCTATTATCATCTCACTGTATGTAACTGGAGAGGCAGGACGAATATGACACAGTGTCTCTTTCTCCCAGTTCCTTAAGATGCACTCCCCCAAAAAATAAAAATTCGATAATTCCATCATAAGCCCTCCACGAAACGTGGACCCTGAGGCGATGCAGTGTCTCGTATGCCTCTACGATGCAGATAGGCAAATCGTCGTTGCAGCCATCTAAGTTTTTCAGTACTTACAGGGGTAACAGTCTGGATGATTGACTGATCTGGCCTCATGAAACTGGCCAAGATATCCGTAGCATGTTGATACTGTGACACGGCTGAGATCAATGAGGAAGTACAGTAGTTACATTTCGAAGCTAAAGCAATCCTTCATTAGGATCCCCAGGCCGGGACTATGCAGGAGGATGTTATCATCGCAAAAATGCAGACCGAGCGTTCTACGGGTCGGAGAAGGGCACGTTCGATTCCTTAACCGTGTATGTAGGCTAGATGACGTGAAGAGGGAAATGAAATAGGTTCAAGTTCGAATGGTGGGGATTAATGAAATGCAGTGACAGGAGGAGCAGCATTTTTGCCCAGACGAGTACAGAGTTATCAACAGAAATTCAAATAGTTGCAACCCAGTGGTAGATCTAATTATGAAGAAGAAAATAGGAATGCGAGGGAAAGTCTATGAAAAGAAGAGAAACAGGTTATCGTAACCAAGAGAGAGATGAAGACTAGGAAGATCAGCTGAACGTCGTGGATAAAACATCTCGATATTTCCATGGTTTAGTACGTGTATCATTGGATTTTGGGCATGTAGATACATGATCGGAATAGACAGTATTTTGAAACTAGTTATATGATGAGCGTAAATAAAAGTAGAATACGAGTAATGGAGTATAGTTGAATATCTTCATGTAGTTTTGAGGGAAATGAGACGCTGGGAGTAGTGGACAAGTTTTCTTCTATGTGGGCAACAAAGTAACTAATAAAATCATTACTGAAGACATGTAAAGTATGAACTGGCAATAGCAAGACAAGCTCCCCAAAAAGAAGTTAAATAGATAAAGACTGAATAATAAAGTCTTTCCAGGATATCAGCCGAATGGCAACGTCGTCTTATACCGACGTTTTAACAAGTTTCCTACTTTTCAACTTCAGGCGATGGTATCTCGAGAAGATACAATCAACGAAGTTCGCTGAAGTGGCCAGTTAATTATAATTATTGGGTAGTCTTTTCACAAGGTATTTGTTTGGAGTGTAGCGTTACATGGAATTTAAATGTGGACGACAAATAAGAAGAGACAAGAAGCTTTTGATATGTAGTGCTACACAATAAATCTGAAGTTTAGACCAACAGATTGGGTAAATAACGAAAATGTACTGAATCAAAATTGGGAGAAAACCCCTTAATGGTACAAAATGACTAGAAGAAGAGATAGGTTCACAGTACAAATTCTGAAGCATCAGTGAACAAGTAGTTCGATAATGAAGGGAAGTGTGAGATATAAGTTTTAGAGGGAGAACCTGCCTTTAATACACTTAGTTCGTTTAAATAGATGTCGGGCATATTACTTATGCAGATATGGAAAGATATGAGATAGACTTGAGCGGAGAATTATATCAAACCAGCCATCAGACTGGTGACAGCATCAACTACAACTTATCCAATAAAAGATCCAATTTCTGATTATCTGACTGCACCTATACATGATTATTATCCCTACGGATAAACTGTCTCAAGTTCTTCCCCTTTGTGGAGTCACATGAGCAGGTCATTACATTACCCATAATGTCGCAAGCCCCGCTCTCATTATTAGAGACGTCGCTCTTGTCAGTGATATCATCAGCCTTATCAGTCAAGACATCAGCATCATCATTATCTGACAAGCCAAAAATTATAGTGGCTCCATGATAGGGTATTAATTTTATTTTGGAGTACAAATGTTTGTCATCTTATGCTGATAATGCTAAGCAGGTAAGCCAGTGATAGCTTACACAAAGAAGTAGCCATTCAGAACTAAAGCAGTTCTCTAAAACCAGAAGCTGAGTGGGTTTGTGCCGTAACTTGACAGTATATGTGCCGTAACTTTACAGTTGGTATCAGCTATTGGATCTTAAAACTGTATTTAATGACAGTAGTGCTTCCTGCATGGTTGTCAGCTACTGCAGTGTATCATCTACTGGGAGGTGCCAGTTGTGGGGGCGCCAGCAACTGGGGGTGAGGGGCAGCTACAGGGGTTGCCCTTCACATTTCTGCAAAAGTAACAAATTGTCCCATGTTACAGTAAAACTGCAGCAAAATGCAGTCATGTCACAATAAAACTGCAATAACTTACTCAAAAATTTTTACAGGTTCCCCAGAAACCGTAACAAGTTGCCTCAAAACTTTAACAACTTAGATAAAACTGTAAAAAATTGCCCTGAAGCTGTAACAAGTCACCCCAATACTGACTACAGCTCTCCTGTCCTGTGTGGGTGAAATCGGTGGCAGTTTGTTACAGTTTAAGCTGCAGGTTAGATTATCAAAACTGCTCATGTTTTTCACTATTTGCAGAACCAATATTTAAGTTTTTTGATCATTTAATATGTGGCATTAATGCACAGTACAGGATCCAACTACGTTCATCTACTAGCATGTAATTTATTTCAGTAGTACCAATAACCAAGTAATGTCTATTTTAAAAGTAACACAGACAATATGGATTTGGAAATATTTAATTTGAATGACCACTGTGCTTGCAAAGTGTTATACAATAATTAAATTTTTGTCAGAAACAAGTTTTGTTTAACCTATAAATTATACCAATAATGCCAATATCCAAACCACGTGAATATTTTTAATATTATCGAACAATTAAATTAGAGCCTTGTGTATTTTGTGCTCGAAATCTTACATATTTTGAGAAATAATACAATTTTATTTTGACAAAAGTTTGAATCTTCATTCGCAACCAGACATCTGAAAGTATACTTGCATGTTACGATAAACAACACGAATGTACTTTATACTTGAAATAGTTAATTTTGTTGGCCAAAATCATATGTTCGGGATATCAAAGTTTCAGCTCTTTCTTACTCTACCATTATCTATGGACATGTTTCATCTCTGTTTTGTTCCACAAATGTCTTTTCCCATGTTGTGTTGAATGGAAACTCTGTATTATGAATTTCTCCCTGTGTATCTTGAAAAATTGAAAAAATGCAGCCCCCTGCCCCCCCCCCCTCCCCCATGAACCATGGACCCTACCATTGGTGGAGAGGCTTGAGTGCCTCAGCGATACTGATAGGAGTACCGTAGCTGCAACCACAACGGAGGAGTATCTGTTGAGATGCCAGACAAACGTGTGGTTCCTGAAGAGGGGTAGCAGCCTTTTCAGTAGTTGCAGGGGCAACAGTCTCGATGATTGACTGATCTGGCCTTGTAACACTAACCAAAACGGCCTTCCTGCGCTGGTACTGCGAACGGCTGAAAGCTAGGGGAAACTATAGTCGTAATTTTTCCCGAGGGCATGCAGCTTTACTGTATGGTTAAATGATGATGGCGTCCTCTTGGGTAAAATATTCCAGATGTAAAATAGTCCCCCATTCGGATCTCCGGGCGGGGACTACTTAGGAATACGTTGTTATCAGGAGAAAGAAAAATGTCGTTCTAGTGGTCGGAGTTTGGAATGTCAGATCCCCTTAATCGGGCAGGTAGGTTACAAAATTTAAAAAGGGAAATGGATAGGTTAAAGTTAGATACAGTGGGAATTAGTGAAGTTCGGTGGCAGGAGGAACAAGACTTCTGGTCAGGTAAATACAGGGTTATAAATACAAAATCAAATAGGGGTAAGATAAATACGAAGAACACGCCTACCACAGTAGTACAAGTTTATATGCCAACTAGCTTCGCAGATGACGAGGAGATTGATGAAATATATGATGAGATAAAAGAAAATATTCATATAGTGAAGGGAGACGAGAATTTAATAGTCATGGGTGACTGAAATTCGGTATTAGGAAAAGGAAGAGGAGGAAACCTAGTAGGTCAATATTGAATGAGGGTAAGAAATGAAAGAGGAAGCCGCCCGGTAGAATTTTGCACAGAGCATAACTTAATCATAGCTAACACTTGGTTCATGAATCATGAAAGAAGGCTGTATACATGGAAGAAGCCTGGAGATACTGGAAAGTTTCACATAAATTATATAATGGCAAGACAGAGATGTAGCAACCAGGTTTTAAATTGCAAGACGTTTCCAGGGGCAGATGTGGACTCTGAGGACAATTTATAGGCTATGAACTGTAGATTAAAACTGCAAAAAGGTGGGAATTTAAGGAGATGGGACTTGGATAAACTGTCAGAACCAGAGGTTGTAGGAAGTTTCAGGGAGAGCATTAGGGAACGATGGACAAGAATGGGGGAAAGAAATACAGTAGAAGAAGAATGGGTTGCTTTAAGAGATGAAATAGTGAAGGCAGCAGAGGATCAAGTAGGTAAAAAGACGAGGGCTAATAGAAATCCTTGGGTTACAGGAGAGATATTGAATTTAACTGAAGAAAGGAAAAAATACAAAAATGCAGTAAGTGAAGCAGGCAAAAAGAAATACAAACGTCTCAAAAATGAGATCGACAGGAAATGCAAAATGGCTAAGCAGGGATGGCTAGAGGACAAATGTAAGGATCGAGAGGCGTGTATCACAAGGAGTAAGATGGATACTGCCAACAGGAAAATTAAAGAGGCCTTTGGAGAAAAGAGAACCACTTGTATGATTATCAAGAGCTCAAATGGAAACCCAGTTCCAAACAAAGAAGGGAAAGCAGAAAGGTGGAAGGAATATATAGAGGGTCTATTCAGGGGCGATGTTTTTGAGGATAATATTATGGAAATGGAAGAGGATGTAGATGAAGAAATAGGTGATATGATACTGCGTGAAGAATTCGACAGAGCACTGAAAGACCTAAGTCGAAACAAGGCCCCGGGAGTAGACAACATCCCGGTAGAACTACTGATAGCCTTGAGAGAGCCAACCCTGACAAAACCCTCATTCAAGAAGAATATGATCATTCCAACGCCAAAGAAAGCAGGTGTTGACAGATGTGAAAATTATCGGACTATCAGTTTAATAAGCCGCAGCTGCAAAATGCTAACGCGAATTCGTTTCAGACGAATGGAAAAACTGGTAGATGCCGACCTCGGGGAAGATCAGTTTGGATTGCATAGAAATGTTGGAACAAGTGAGGCAATACTGACCCTACGACTTATCTTAGAAAATAGATTAAGGAAAGGAAAATCTATGTTTCTAGCATTTGTAGACTTAGAGAAAGCTTTTGACAATGTTGACTGGAATACTCTCTTTCAAATTATGAAGGTGGCAGGGGTAAAATACAGGGAGTGAAAGGCTATTTACGATTTGCACAGAAACCAGATGTCAGTTATAAGAGTCGAAGGGCTTGAAAGGGAAGCAGTGGTTGGGAAGGAAGTGAGACAGGGTTTTAACCTATCACCGATGTTATTCAATCTGTATATTGAGGAAGCAGTAAAGGAAACAAAAGAAAAATTCGGAGTAGGAATTAAAATCCATGCAGAAGAAATAAAGACTTTGAGGTTCGCCGATGACATTGTAATTCTATCAGATACAGCAAAGGACCTGGAAGAGCAGTTGAACGGAATGGACAGTGTCTTGTAAGGAGGATATAAGATGAACATCAACAAAAGCAAAACGAGGATAATGGAGTGTAGTCGAATTAAGTCAGGTGATGCTGAGGGAATTAGATTAGGAAAGGAGACACTTATAGGAGTAAATGAGTTTTGCTATTTGGGGAGCAAAGTAACTGAAGATGGTTGAAGTAAGAGTATATAAAATGTAGACTGGCTATTGAAAGGAATGTTTCTGAAGAAGAGAAATT
The DNA here is from genome assembly GCF_023864345.2 of Schistocerca serialis cubense. Lineage (NCBI taxonomy): Eukaryota > Metazoa > Arthropoda > Insecta > Orthoptera > Acrididae > Schistocerca > Schistocerca serialis. The sequence continues at coordinate 525,862,894 of NC_064640.1, forward strand.
TGTTAACATCGAGTATAGATTTAAGTCTTAGGAAGGCGTTTCTGAAAGTATTTGTGTGGAATGTAGCCATGTATGGAAGTGAATAGAAGCTTTCGAACTGTGGTGCTACAGAAGAATGCTGAAGATTAGATGGGCGGATCACATAACTAATGAGAAGGTATTGAATAGAATCGGGGAGAAGAGAAATTTGTGGCACAACTTGACTAGAAGAAGGGATCGCTTGGTAGGACATATTCTGAGGCATCAAGGGATCACCAGTTTAGTATTGGATGGCAGCGTGGAGGGTAAAAATCGTAGAGGGAGACCAAGAGATGAATACACTAAACAGATTCAGAAGGATGTATGTTGCAGTAGGTACTGGGAGATGAAGCTTGCACAGGATAGAGTCGCATGGAGAGCTGCATCTGGACTGAAGACCACAACACCAACAAGCGATACATTGCAATAAAGATCTCATTCCCTTCTTTCCATCCTATTTGGTGCTTGGTCAGTTCATCTGTCTAGGGATATGCTGTGTGTTTTTATATGTCGTGTTTTGGAGCGTTATGATTAGATTTTAGGTGTAGTTTAGCAGTTGATATGGGAAATTCAGACTGTAAACGTTTTAAAGAACCTTTGCACCACATTTCTGATCGATGAATACTGAAGTAGTACTGGATAGTTCGTTTTGCAGATAGCCTCTTGTACGCCCAGTTCAAATGCAGATAAAACTGGACTTTAACCTGTTAATTACACTGATTACATTTCATACTCTGGAACATTATTATCTTTTGTCCCCTCCGCACCATCGCATCCCCATCCCCCCCCCCCCCCCCCACCCCTAAAATGGTGCTTGCTAAGGTGTAAGGTGATGACAGTTACTTCTATGTTCCCCAATAACATTGCCTCGACTTGAAATACCAAAGAAGTTTACGTATTTTGGACGTGTAGCTTCGACATCATCGTGCTGTCTGGGAATCACTATGGGGCCCCAGGGCCCGCCAATGGTGAGCAAATGGAGCCCCCCCACACCTCAATCAATTTTAATTTGTGTAATTGAATTGCGGGAGGGTCAACTCTTTTGCTGTCTGCACATACGCACAGGTCTCATGTGCTCAATTCATGTGACATTTTTGTCGAGTAGAGAAGATTTAAACAAGTGTTCATCCGCCAAGCATTCATCAGAGGACCTCTCCCTTTTGAAATTAGTGAGTTCTGCAACATAGACAGCAGTTCCTATCCACGTCTGAAACTTAAATAGCTCTAACAATTGTTCATCCGCCAAGCATTCATCAGAGGACCTCTCCCTTTTGAAATTAGTGAGTTCTGCAACATAGACAGCAGTTCCTATCCACGTCTGAAACTTAAATAGCTCTCTATACCAATTTTTCTCTTTTTCCTTTACTACGAATAGGCCATGTGAGGACTACGTTCCAATTTCAGTTCTTCGTTCTTTGTTCTTTACTTTTTTCCAGTATGCCTTCATCTGCTGACTGTATTTCTTCTTTCTGTCTTCAGATCGATTTGAACCAGTCTTTTTAGCTACCCTGTCTTGGAATCCTGTCATTTTCAATACTTCATCCCGAAAGGCTTCTCTGTTGTTTATATCTTCTGTTCTTATATTATTTCATTCTGAATCTTCCTTGACCTAGCTTGTTGTGGACTTCTTACGCCACAAATAATTGAAAATCTTGTTAGTTAATCTACTGTTTTGCATTCGAAATACATGAGTCTTCTTTTTCTCATTACGTTTGAAATATTTTCTATATTTGGGTATATTTCAGCATTATTTCGTGGTTTCCAACCTTCTGCTGTGTTCTTTGGTCCTAATATTTACCTAGTAATTCACCTTTCTAGTACTTATTATTTATCTAAATTATATAGTTTAATGCCAAGCATTCGCTTGCATTTAGGCATTCTGGCTTCAGTACTGCGTTGTAATGACTTATTTTTGCATTTTTGGATAAGTAGTTTTTACTGTAGAGGTCTTTGGTGGTACCATAGGCTCTCCCCATTTTATGCAAACTTTCCTCTACTGCAGATTTTTTCAAAGCATTTCCTTGGACTATCTCCCCTAGATATTTGAATTTTCGAAACCCTCTTTATTTGTTCAATATCTGATTTCAGAAATTTTGGAGCATCGTTAACGTTTGTTACAAATTTTGTTTTCCAGCAGAAATTCTTAAGACTGGTCTGCTGGCTATTTCTTCCAAGAGATTTATTTTTATTATAGCAGATGCCACATTTTTCGGAAAGTACATAAAAATCATCTGCAAATACAAAATAGTTGATCTCGATCTTTTTGCATACTCTTCCTAAACTTATAGGCGAGATGTTGAGTTTAATACGTTTTTCGTTCTAAATTCTTACTATTATCTCTAACACACTATTAAAATGAATTGGGAACAGGCCGTCACCTTGTCGTACACACGTTTTTATTTTGAAAAGCTGTCAAGTTTCTCCCATATATTTTACTTCAGAGACTGTATCCGTAAGTGTTTTATGGATTAGGTTTGCCAAATTCTCGCATTATTTTATCTATAGTTTCTCTACCAACAGAATCAAAAGTGTTTTTTAAATCCATAAACATAACGAGAATATTCTTTGAATTATGTAATATGTGGCGAATTACTGACTTGAGATTAAATATTTGTTCTGAGCATGGCCTTCCGTTCCTAAAACCATCTTGATGTTCACCTAATTGACTGTCTAGTGGTGTTTCTATTCTGCCTAATAAAATCTTGGAAAATACTTCGTATGTTACTGACAGTAAAGTGATTTTTCTGTAGTTGTTTACATCCAGTTTATTGTTTTCTGTGGAGTGGATGAATCAAGGCAACTTTTCATTCCTCTGAGATTTTCTCTGTTTTCCAGATTTCTTCAAAGAGTAAATTTACCTCCTTTGCCATATTTGGCAAGGACCACTTCAAAAGATAAGTTGTAGTAGAATCCTCTCCACTAGCTTCGTTGTTTTTGTGTCTTAATTACTCCTTGAAGTTATTCTATAGATGATTGTAGATCTTCTTCCAAATTTTCATTAATATCTGAGAATTCCAATTTGTGACTTGGTTTAGGACAGTTCAGAAGCTGATGAAAATGTCTTGTTAGTGTTTCACTATTTTCAGTATTGCTTAAACCAATTTTGCCGTTTTCATTTTTGGAACAGACATTTGGAGCTTGGTAGCACTTTAACTTGTTCTCAAAAGCTCGATGAAAGTCACAAGTTTTATTTTTTTACAAATTTTTTGTCTATTTCCAAAAGTTTCTCCTTTCCAAAGGCTCGTTTGGTGTTTCTGATTGACCTGTCTGTTTCCTTTCTTTGCTGTTTAAACTGGTCGCCATCTTCAATTTTCTTTGAACATTTCCATGTTTCCTATGTGTCAGTTCTCTTTGCAATGGCTTCTTCCCATATTTCATTCCACCATACTTTCCTTTTATTTTTTACTGACACAAATGTGTTCTGCGCAGCATTATCAATTGCTTTGGATATTTCTTCCCAGTTGCCATGTTTTACGACTTTAATTTCATCTTGATAGTTTTTAATTGATTCTTTTGTTACAGTAAACCAGTCTGTATTATATTTTATTGACCTTTGGGACTTTCTTTGTTCTTTACTAGGTTGGAGTTCAACTTTAAGTTTAGAGAGGTACTGATCAGAATCAAATGCACCATTTCTTACTACTTCCATTGTACCTTTTTGCGAAATAATCACATGATCTAACTGAAGTTCTCTCAGCGTTGGGTTGGGAAATATCCACGTTCTAGTTTTTCTTGGTAGTTTCTTAAAGAAAGTTGACATTAGTTTCAGGCGAGAGCTTTGACACAAACTGATTAGCCTCATACCATATGCGTTGGCTTTTCTATGAGCTGGATAGTGTCCTACTACATTTCTAAATTTGTTTTCGCTTCGTACTTGTGAAACGAAGTCACCTAATAGTAATACACTGTTAATCTTTGGAATTTTAAATATTTCAGTTTTTAAAAGATCTCACAGTTCCTCTGTTTTCTTGTGGACTTTTCCTGTTGTCTTCAGTTATTGGTACATGGCGATTAACAAATATGTATATCTTGTTTTTGCATTTAACTGACAGGAAAGATACTCTCTCTGAGGTGGACATAAATTCCATAAAATTTCCTATTATACTTTATGAACATAGAAATCAGTACCCAATAATGGCACCTGATTCACAATTAATAGCCATTATTATTATTATTATTGTCATTAGAAATATATTCCTTTATACCTGTGATACTTTTTCTCGAGCAACAGAACTACAGAACAAGGATGTGCAATACCATTCATCAGTGGAAAGAGAATCAGTGGGTGTATTTTAAAGATGATTAATTACTACACACACTTATGGTTTTGACTGATGTATCAAAGAACAACAATACAATATTTTTATAGAAATTAGTTTTATTTTACCCAACCCATTCTTCTAGACAGTAACCGTGTGAGAGAGGTATGTTAATAACAAAATAACTTATGTTTTATTAATATTTTTTTGTAAAAGGGTGACATATAGATGCACAACTCCGAAATAGAGCAATTTCATGAGCCTATAGAGAGGGTCAAGACAGCCAGTAGCGGACCATTGTTAAAATGGCTATACAGTTGGTAGAATAGACCAAAATGTAAGTGTGTGCCTGCCTGTTGTTAAGATAGAAAATTAAATTTGAGCCCACCAAGACAATAAGTTCCAATATTTATAAGTAAGTATTTGTCCATCCCCAATTATTATTATGTGTGTATGTCATTATGCTTAGGACTTTGTCATTATTACAACATTAGCACCAATGTACACATCACAGGAGCAACAACAGTCCACACGTGTGTATTCACAGCCTTCTACATCAAGACATGAGAGTTTATTTGGACTCAAAAGTAGACAAAGGGAATATCGTCCATGAGAATGGCTTCCACCCTCGTATATATAACTAATAGATCTGAATGCTAGAAGGCAAGTACACATACACGCACAGCGCAGTCTGGTTATGTCAAACCCCCACTAAACTGAACTGGCGACGGTGCAGCACATCGCAATAACAATAGGTTTGTAAGGTAAATGGATAGATAGTCCTTGTTTAGTTGTTGTTGCAATTGCTCTGTGTACGTTATTAAATTAAGGTATGAAACAAACAGACACCATACACAACTGCCAATATGTGCTTGCAGTATGAACCTCTGCGTGTCAGCAGTAATAGCTTGTTGAAGTTGTAGAAAAAGTGTGGAGGGACTGTGCATCATCAGAGCTTTCTAACTGTCAGCTTCTTGCAGTGGCACAGTACAATTTTTATAGATGTATGAAATTATCAAATTAATACAGGATGCGTTCACCAACATACATGTAACTAGTAGATTATAATTTTAGAAGAAGACAAAAACAAACACAGCCCAATTAATTTACAGCTTTGGTTCGAACTGGTGACGTCGCAATGTAAGAAGAAGACAAAACAAAACATAACCCAATTGATTTACAGCTTTGGTCCGAACTCGTGACAGCGCAATTAAATGAGAGTGTATATTAAAAATTAACAAACAGAGGCAATGTACCAGCTCTCTAAGAACGTCACATCCGTACAGCTACCTTGCTCCAAATTTGCTGCAACTTCCCACAGTGTGTGTTCATTTTGCCTATCAGGAGACTTCTAAGAGTTGTACCATGGTCGCAACTGGAGTGGCCTTGATTGGGAGCTACGTGTACCTCATGGCAGCTCTGATAATTGCACATGTGCACTGTCAGCAACTGTCTCTCTTCCACTCTTCCACCAGCGGTGTCAATGCAGCAGTCCAGTGCGAAAGGAATATATATATATATATATATATATATATATATATATATATATATATATATATATATATATATAAGGGTCCTCGAACTATGTGAAGTTAAATAGGTTCAGACAGAAATGGTGGAGGAAGGAGGTGCCAACACACTGCTGAGATAGAGGATGATGAGGCGTAGGGTTTAGAAATGGTGCTTATGAAAAAGAACAACTTGGAGATGGGATAAAATACCCAAATTTTCTACAAGTTCTTCTCCTTGCTCATTATTCTATTATTGTCACACTATTGCAACTTTTTGTCTTGTATTTTTATTGATTCTAAAAAATCAGAATGTCTTACTTCTCTGATTCATGTACTTGTTATCTGTAATGTGGCTGGTATGCATCCATCTACTGGAAGCATTCTCATCTGAGACACTAATTTTATTTATTGCTATTATTAATAATAATAATAGTAACATCATTATATATTGTAGACAGAAAAAAATAATTCACTATTGTTAAATACACGTTCCTTTTTTGTATTTCCAAGTCAAAAGTTCTTAGCTCCACCCTTCATAAGATTACGACAGTGTCTAAAATCTGTATCAGAGAATAATAGCATAATAATCAGTAAAACGCAATTTTAGAAACGAGTAAGTGATAATGCATGGGGGTGCCTGCAACAATGGCGCGATATCAGCCCAATCTGGTTTAGACGTACTAATACACTGCACTGCTCTAACCTCGATATCCACATGCTGCGATTTTTTCACAGATGGGTTTCTACGAGCACTGCATGGTAGTTTTTGCACTTGAGACGTGTGCCACAGTTGTGGGGGAGCCTTGTAGTACATTATTTAAGCACCATAGATCTCTGACAGCAACGAGCTGCTTTCAGAACTGTATTCTACATTTATGACTATGAGGCTGATTGTGGAAAGTATTTCAAATTTTTTCGACAGGGCTCCGTAATATATTAAATATCAGGTTTACTGTTACCAGTCACTGTTTACTTTAGTAATCCAGTTCTTTTCAAATATCTAAACCTGCATCGTCAAATGGATTTATGTGTATTAATATGTTGCGTGTCTGGCTTTAGGACTTCGGCGTAATCTGTGACACTGTCTAGCAGAGAAACAAAACACTACTTTAGAACCTGGCTCTATGAATGTCTTTTATTAAATGCTGAACGTAAATGTAATGTGCAAATAAAACAACTAAAATAGAATACCTCCAGTGGTCAAGGCTCCTTTCCCTGTCGTAATACGTCACACATAAACGTCACACATTGTGAACAGTGAAGAGTCCAGAAACTGTTAGGTGCAAAGAACGTATAGCAAAAACAGAAACTTTGTTCCAAAGTACTAAGAACACACAGTAAAACAAAGATATTATTTCTGAGTAGGTCATAAACATTGTGGAGATCACTGGTTGGTTAGGTAAACAAATATGTTAGATTCAATATTTCAAATGGTATACGAATCCTTTTCTGACAAGCTTTGCAGCTTAAACTTTGTACTAATTTATGCAACATGTTGGAAAAATTAACTTTAATCATTAATTTACCAACAGTGATAAAATACGCTGACAGAAAATAAATCGCAACACCAAGAACACAATCGCATATACCAAGAAAGAGTTGTGCCACACAAACGAAAGTTAGGAGGTGTGTTTCTACATCAGAAAGATGTCTATTCAGATTTCGCGGCAGCTGCATAAACGTGTCGCTAGTAGCACCCCTATGAGGATGCTAATCAGGTTTGCATTAAATATACGCTGTAAGTGCGTCGAGCTTTAGTTACCGTTGAGATTGGACGTGATGAGTTGATGTTAGTCAAGAATGCCTTTAAGGCTACAAACACGCAATCATCAATAACTCACTGGGTTTGAACGAGGTCGTGTGGTAGGACTACGGGAAGCTGGATGTTCCTTCAGCGATACTGCAGTAAGACTTGACACGAATGTAGCCACTGCGCATGACTGTTGACAGCGGTGGTCACGACAACCTACGGCCACAAGACCCGGCTCCGGAAGACCACGTGCCACTACCGCGAGGGAAGACCATTGTGTTCGGCGAATGTCTCTGGCGCAACGTATTGCATCTGCAACAGCAATCTGAACAGCAGTTCGCATCACAGTGACACAACGCACTGTTACAAATCGGTTACTTCACGTAGAGCTCCGAGCCAGACGCCCAATAAATGAGTTCCACCGACCCCAAACCTCCGCCATTTGCGACTTGCCGGCCGGTGTGGCCGTGCGGTTAAAGGCGCTTCAGTCTGGAACCGCGTGACCGCTACGGTCGCAGGTTCGAATCCTACCACGGGCATGGATGTGTGTTATGTCCTTAGGTTAGTTAGGTTTAATTAGTTCTAAGTTCTAGGCGACTGATGACCTGAGACGTTAAGTCGCATAGTGCTCAGAGCCATTTGCGACTTCTGTGGTGCCAAGCGAGAGCTCATTTGAGGGCAGGGTGGATGTCTGTTGTGTTTCCTAATTAAACTTGTTTCTGCTTGGGTACCAGTGATGACTTTGTGTTGCTTACAAGGGAACCTCCCCATCGCACCACCCTCAGATTTAGTTATAAGTTGGCACAGGGGACAGGCCTTGAAAAACTGAACACAGATCAATCGAGAAAACAGGAAGAAGTTGTGTGGAACTATGAAAAAATAAGTAAAATATACAAACTGAGTATTCCATGCGTAACATATGCAACATCAAGGAGACTGCGAGTTCAGGAGCGCCGTGGTCCCGTGGTTAGCGTGAGCAGCTGCGGAACGAGAGGTCCTTGGTTCAAGACATCCTTCGAGTGAAACGTTTAATTTTTTATTTTCAGACAAGTATTATCTGTCCGTCCGTCCGTCCGATGCGATCACTTTTTTGCGAGTGATTATCACATCCACAAGAAAACCTAAATCGGGCAAGGTAGAAGAATCTTTTTACCCATTCGCCAAGTGTACAAGTTAGGTGGGTCGACAACATACTCCTGTGACACACATGCCGTCACCAGTGTCATATAGAGTATATCAGACGTGTTTTCCTGTGGAGGAATCGGTTGACCTATGACCTTGCGATCAAATGTTTTCGGTTCCTATTGGAGAGGCACGGCCTTTCGTCTACTAATCGCACGGTTTTGCGGTGCGGTCGCAAAACACAGACACAGAACTTATTACAGTGAACAGAGACGTCACTGAACGAACGGACAGATCATAACTTTGCGAAAATAAAGAAAGCAATGTTTCCACTCGAGGGAAGACTTGAGCCAAGGACCTTTCGCTCCGCAGCTGCTCACGCTACCCACGGGACCACGGCACCCCTGACAGCACACTATCCTTGATGTTGCTTATCTTACACATGGACTACTCAGTTTGTATGTTTTGCTTATTTTTTTCATAGTTCCACACAACTTCTTCCTGTCTTCTCGATTGATCTGTGTTCAGTTTTTCAAGATATATCCACTGTGCCAACTTATAACTAAATCTGAGAGGGGTGCGATGGGGAGGTTTCCTTGTTAGAAGGAGACCAGTTGAGGGCCAGCAACCAACCTGTCTGCGTGCTAGACACACTGAACCTACACTTGGAGTTGTGGTGTGGGGCGCGATTTCGTTTGACAATAGGAACACTCTCGTGCTTATCCCACGAATCCTGACAGCAAATCTGTTCGTCAGTCTGGCAATTAGACCTGTTGTGCTGTCATTCATGAACAGCATTCCAGGGGTTGTTTTCCAACAGGATAACGCTCTTACACATACCACTGTTTGAAATCCAACATACTCTATTAAGTATCAACATATTGGCTTGACCTGCTTGATCACCAAATTTGTCTTCAGTCGAGCACATGTGGGACATCATTGGACGACAGTTCCAACATCATCCACAACCAGCATTAGCCACCCCTGTATTGATTGACAGGCATGGAACTCCATCCCACAAACTGACATCTGGCACCTGCACAACACGATACATGCACATTTGCATACTTGCATTCAACATTCTGACGATTCCAGCGGGTCTTAATGTACCAGCATTTCACATTCGCAATGGCTTATCTCCCACTTACGTTAACCTGTGATCTTGAATGTTAATCACTTAAATATGTTAGCTTTACAAATGTATTCCCGAAATTTCTTTACTCCCCATTAATTAATTGTTGGTGTTGTGATTTTTTTCCATCATTGTAATACGTGAATAGCAATTTAGACTGGGATTCAGAGACAGAGGATGAAAGTAGTGACAAAAGAAGAGTAAAGTTTTAGTTGTGCCAAATCTGTGGGTTTGTTAGGCTTAAGTCAGTAGCATGCTATGGGTAAGTAAACGTTGAAGTAAAAATTGATAAGAAATTAAACATATTCAGGTAGTATATGATATCAGGTTGACATGGGTTGCAAACTTTCTTTCTTTTTCCTTAGGTGGATCTGTTAGAGGTGGGACTCCGTCACCTCCAAAGGTCCGAGGCATTTTGCTTTGATTGTTGCCAGCATCATATTTAAAGTACCAGGGAAGCAGGTTGCTAGCCTTACTTGCCCAGAGTCCCATTGGCTTTTACCCCTAACGGCTGAGGGACTAACCGGTGGATTTGGTAGTCTTTGCCGTATGAGCACAAAGGTGACCACGACTCAGAATATGTCCGAGATGCCCAGCCTTATTCCAAAGTAACTGGTATCCCGACTGTCGGGACCACTTACTTGGCCACTCATACGTTGCCCGTGGTTCATGAATTAGGACATGGCTACAACTGGAAGCGAGGTGTAGCAAAGCTAATGCAGTGAGCGCTCATCTACGATCTACTCTCTTCTGCAAGAAGGAAGTCAGTACCAAGACTAAGTTATCTGTGCACCGTTCTATCTTTCGACCAACTTTGTTCTATGGGTGCGAAAGCTGGGTGGATTCAGGTTACCTTATCAACAAGGTTGAGGTTACGGATATGAAAGTAGATAGGATGATTGCAGGTACTAGTAGATGAGAACAATGGCAGGAGGGTGTCCACAATGAGGAAATCAAAGAAAAACTGGGAATGAACTCTATAGATGTAGCAGTCAGGGCGAACAGGCTTAGATGGTGGGGTCATGTTACACGCATGGGAGAAGCAAGGTTACCCAAGAGACTCATGGGTTTAGCAGTAGAGGGTAGGAGGAGTCGGGGCAGACCAAGGAGAAGGTACCTGGATTCGGTTAAGAATGATTTTGAAGTAATAGGTTTAACATCAGAAGAGGCACCAATGTTAGCACTGAATAGGGGATCATGGAGGAATTTTATAAGGAAGGCTATGCTCCAGACTGAACGCTGAAAGGCATAATCAGTCTTAAATGATGATGATGATGGTGGATCTGTAGGTTTTTGTGGGTTAGGCAAGTCAACTGTTCATTTATACAGCAACAAAGAAACATGATAGTAACTAAAATAATTCGTGGTGAATATGAAGAAGAGGCTGGAGGCAATGTGTGTGTGCGCGGATTGAGTGTGTGTGTGTGTGTGTGTGTGTGTGTGTGTGTGTGTGTGTGTGTGTATCCTATCCACTGAGCCATCTTACCACAAAATCTGAGGGGGTTCGATGGGGAGCATTCTTTGTAAGATCTGAAGAAGATGACAAAGAGGAAGATAAGTTTTTAGTGTTGAGCGGACGAAACTGCGTGCATGCTTGTCCAAAAGAACTTTGCGTCGTAATTAGAATAACACAGACACTGCAATATCGTATTTATCTACCGATAATGGGCAAGCAACTTTCAAGTACAACGTCTGACCTGTACGGGAAGAGTAACGGTCGTATACGCATGGTTGACGACATATGGAAGTTTGTGCACGGATAGCTAAATGGTAAGGCGGCCGATCGCGATAAGGAGGAAATTCGGGTTCGAGTTCCGGTGCCGCACATATTTTCATTGTCGTCGTTTCATTCTACAGCTGATAGTAGTCCTTACTTGCAACTGCGAATTCATATGACGTGTAAGAAGAAAATAGTCGTCTCAAACGAAATTTTAAAGGAAAGTTAAAGGATGTACCTTCACAGATCAAATACAAAACTAGATTATAACAGAAGAACATAATACATACTGCATAACTAAAAATACTGGTGGGGTGCATAAAATCGAAACAGTATATCAAGAGTATGGGGGAGGGTGGAATACATATTTGTTAAACAAAATAATAAATTAGGCCTATACACCATTAGGGAAGAGAGATGTAGGACAACTGAGGAACAGATGGTTTCAGCGAAGACGGAACAGGCTGCAAGCCTACGCCATGAAGTGAAGAAGGAGAGGAAAAAAAAACAGTGGCCAGAGTCCATTGGTCTAAGATAATATTGCGGCTGCACGCGTAATGTAAGTCACATATTATTGAAGACATCTACGCAGTCATACAGATAGCGTTTTCTTCTGACTCTGCTCAAAATGTCGCCGTCCGCTAATGGCTGTGTATCAAAGGCTGCTACCAACAGCCGGCCGAAGTGGCCGTGCGGTTCTAGGCGCTGCAGTCTGGAACCGCGAGACCGCTACGGTCCCCGGTTCGAATCCTGCCTCGGGCATGCATGTGTGTGATGTCCTTAGGTTAGTTAGGTTTAACTAGTTCTAAGTTCTAGGAGACTAATGACCTCAGAAGTTGAGTCCCATAGTGCTCAGAGCCATTTTGCTACCAACATCTGTGGTTAATCTCGAAACATATAGCCTTTAACTAGCTCCCAGTAACACGTAATGCATCAAACGGGAAATGAATTGCTGGCTGAACGATTCCAGACGATGTCACCAATGAATTACTGACGGGATTTCCAGATAATTCTGATATTTCATTGATTTGTGGAGATATTCGATTACAATAGGTGAAATGGACGAAGCGTGCTTAATACATGCAGCAAACACAAAATTGTTAGTTTTGTCACGTTTCTCATTCGAGCGCCATGAAAGGTAGTTTGATGAGTTTACATAGAATTTCAGGTAACTTATACTGAAACATACGAATACTACTAGTTTTCAACATTGAATGCAAAAGTATGAGTGCCTATTTTTCGAACAGTAACCATGCCAAAAGACTTACTCGTTGACGAGGTTTCATACCCTAATCCTCCTCCTTCTCTCCCTCTTTTATTTATGATCTCTTGTTCAATTGCAAGTTACGATATTTATTTACGCTAGATACATTTCGTTTCTTCGGAACACGAACATCAGCAATTGACTGAAAAAACATGTTTTCGAAATAAATTGCACATGTTAATAAGGCTTTAGCTTTTGGAAATGTTAATTTGGGAAAAAGTTCGAATTTGCTGTTAGAGTTTTCTGCAACATCTGCATTTGTATTGGAAGTTTCCCAGATATAGTCTGACGGGAAAAATCCCAGAACCAAAGAATAATTAAGGTAGAGTACTAAAATTTCAGGAATAAATTTGTCTGGGTAACATATTTTCGTGATTGACATTGCAAGTTCTCAGGTTAATGTATGCGCGAGAAAAACCATTGCAAATGTGAAATGCTGGTACATTAAGAACTGGTGGAATCGTGAGAATGTTAAATGTAAGCGTGCAAATGTGCATTTCATTGTGTCGTAAGGATGCTAGATGTTATTTTGTGGGATGGAATACCATGCCTGTTGCACTTAGCCGGTCAATACAGGGACGGTTGATACTGTTTGTGGATGACGCTGGAGTTGTCGCCTGATGATGTCCAATATGTGTCAGATTGAAGACAGATCTAGTGATCGAGCAGGCCAAGACAACATGTCGACACTCTGTAGAGAACGTTGGGTTACAACAGTGGTATATAGGCGAGTGTTATCCTGCTGGAAAACACCCCTTGGAATGCTGTTCATGAATGGCATCACAGAAGGTCGAATCACTAGAACGACGTACGAATTTGCGGTCAGGGTGCGTGGGATAACAACTAGAGTTTTCCGGCTGTCATACAAAATTGGACGCAGACTATAACTCCAGGTGTATGTCCAGTGTACCTAGGCGGCCAACAGGTTGGTTGCAGGCGCTCACCGAACACCTCGACGAGATGCTTTACGGCACCAGATCTGCACCTGGTGACTGAAAGCGGAACTAATTATTTTCCAGCGTAAATCGGTTCCACGCAACGCTTCAGATATCTACCAAGTTTTGCTATCATACGATAATTACAGCCCACACTGGACTTCCGTGACTAGCTGCACTTTAATTTTAAACACCTGGTGTATTAGTTTCAAATGGGCAGACGATATGACGTTTTGTGACTCATCTGCAACCGGTGCTTCATCGAAATCAAGGTAATCTGTAGCCGGTATAGAGATGCACATGAGTAACACGTCAGTGCTGCCGAAAAACCAAAAGACGGGAACAAGGTTAAAGAGTGTTCGCTGATGTCATAACGCATATTATTACATGTAAGTCACTATTTGCGATGCGCCATCAATCATGTTGAATAGAGTGCGCTAGCATTCGAGCTGAGATACAGCTAATGGGAAGGCGTACGCGCAGTAAACGACGCTGCCATAAATCGCAAAGGTTTACGATCGCCATCGAGCGGCAATAGTCTCCTCTGCGAGCGGAAGGATAACACCTCTCAGATCATCTTTTTCTCGTGCACATGGTACTTCTTTCGCTCAGTGCACTAACGGACAAATATCGCAGGAAACACCTATTCATTAAATCACGAGTCCTAAAGATAACGGATAAAAAAATTATCTGTCGCTGGAAACAGGTTTGGAACAAATATGGTGGATGGCTACCGAGGAATACAGTATAGTATTATTTCAAAACAACAGAACAGTTTAACGTAATGAGAATGCCTCTTGATGATTATAAAAAACACTTTGATTGCGAAAGATCATATGAGATTCGTATAATACGAGTAATGCGATGTAACGTTGTGTTGCTGCCAGGATGGTGAAAGTCTTAAGATTTAAGGCCCCTTCAGCACCGTACTTAAAACTTTTTCTGCCTAATTTATCAAGTAACTCCTCATTTAGACGCAACGAGCTGAATAGACGACATTCAAAACGTTTCTGCTTTGGAAAAATCTGTGCTCTTCCCCGGGAGTTGAACCTGTCATCTCCGCGCCAGTAAACAACGCCTTTAAGAGCGAGACCAGAGAGGTACCACGAAAATTAATTAACACTAGATGAAATAAAAGAAGGTGTTAGTAAATTTCGTTTATATATTTATTATAGAAACAAATGAATGGAGGCAATATTAAGACAGTGGGACAGCATTCGAGGGAAACAGGCCTTAAATTAATATCAAGCAGTCATGATGTAGGATTCCATGATTCTCCTGAATCACCTGGACTAAGGTCGGAATGGTTCCTTCAACAGATTGCAGCTGACTCTTACGCTTTGTGTTTCTCCTGAGGATGAGCTACGTGCCCATTGACATCAGCGTTGTCACATTGCGAAAATTATTGTTTCTTCATTACTTCGGAAATCATCACGACCTTTTTAAGAAGAAAACATTCACAGTGGATCTACTGTTTATAGGACATGGTAAGACGTTTTGTTTGGTTCACTCTTGTCAATAGTTCTTCCTTGGAAAACATGAGAAAGACGTGAATACATTAAATTTAAAACTGTGTTCTAAAAAACTTCAATATTGTTTCTCTTTCTCTCATAAATTCCTGCATAGGTATCTTCATTATGGAAGACGTATATATGTCTTCATATAAAAGAAATATTGAGTAAAAGTTTTATAATAATCGCTAACTTCTAGGATACACTAACATAAGACATCATGAAATCACGAATAAACGCAATTGCTTAAATATTCGTGACATGAAAAATTGTCCGGGACCGGCATATTTTGCTTTGGTCTGTTTTTACTTCACCGTCCAATGCATTCTTCCTTTCACAAGTACTGTCTTCCTCAGCGAATGTATTCTTCTGTACCCTTGGAAAAAGTAAAGTATGATGATCTGTTATAGTTCATTAATATTTATAACGGAAAAAGGTTGGTTCAAATGGCTCTGAGCACTATGGGACTTAACATCTGTGGTCATCAGTCCCCTAGAACTTAGAACTACTTAAACCTAACTAACCTAAGGACATCACACATCCATGCCCGAGGCAGGATTCGAACCTGCGACCGTAGCAGTTGCGCTGTTCCAGACTGAGCGCCTAGAACCGCTAGACCACCGCGGCCGGACGGAAAAAGGAAAAACAAATAAAATTTAAATTCATGGAAACAAAACGTGAGCTTCTTTGCCTTCCGTAGTAACTTTCAGCATGGCTTAGATCGAAATCATCTCTAATTCCCTATCAAGGTTGATTTTATAATTCTTTCACTTTCTTATTCTTTAAGACTCTGTTCTTAAACAGTCAGAAAAATCTTCGAAATTTTGGTTGCTTTCCATCACTATGCTGTGAACATGGTTTCCAATCAAACACAGTATGGATTTTTGTTTTGATGGCATCCGTACGCATGCGACAGAGTGCGTACGTAATATATTCCAACTCGCCGCGTGTAAAATCGGAATTTTTAGATGCTCATACCTCGGATAATAATGGCGATATAAAGCTAGGGTCGAGTGTTTTGAATAGACCTAGAGCTAGGGACCATACCAACACAACGTGCGTGTCAGTGTCACTATCCTATAGTACAGGTCAAAGAATGGATATTACTCACTTTCTCCTGCTCAATAAAATGGAGCAAATCGGCTAATGAATTTTACGTTTGATGTGTCCTAAGATGAGTTTGATGGGACCTACAGAGGCACCATAAGTTGATGGGCGGTTCCTCGGAAAACCCCCACAAAAAGTGTTTTTTTCTACAATATTTTCGGATTCAAGACGGCTATGCATAGAAAATGGCTGAAAGTCTTACGATATATTCCTAAGATCCCGATCTCGAATAACTTGAAGATTTTCTTGATATTTTTATTTATTTCCAAGATAGAGAGGTTCGATGTCATAGCACCTCTACACGTAAAATCCGGCATGAGGCGAAATCTAAATAATAAGTAGCCACAGCAAATCGCTCAAATTTGAACGGTATATTCTCTAGGCGTCTATTCAGAACATCTATCCGCCCGTTTTCTAAAATCTTTATCCTTTATCGGAAAACCGTCAAAAACTTTTCTTTTTTTTAAGTAAACTCAGCAGCGCATTCAGACACAGCTACGCACAGAAAATGGCTGTAATTTTTACGATGTATTCCTAAGATCACGATCTCAAACAAACTGGAAAATATTATACATATCTTCATCATGTCCAAGACATAGGGGTTCAAAGTTACCCTACTTGCACGTGTAAAATCCGTACGTAAAATCTGGTGTGAGGCGAAAACGTAGTTTTTAAATTGATGTAGCACAGTGGAATATGCTATAAAGTGTCTCCGTTGTTATCTGGAAACCCCATGTTGTAGTTCTGACGCACGGGCAAAATTTTTATGGACTTAAAATCTGATATGAGATGTAAAATTGGTTTTGCGTTCTTTCAGTTTCACATAGGTAAACTATTTAAATTTTACTGACAAATGCAATTTTCTCATATGAGTTACATGCTCTGCTGTATCAGGTAAAAAAAGGGATCCAGCGGGAAAATGCTCATATCGCAGGAGAAAAAATGTGAATACGTTCCTGTTTAATCGCTGCCTCATTCTACCTTTCTCAGCACCTTTAAAAAATTTCCCAACAAATTTGGCACGCAAACACATCCACGCTTTTTTATGCTGATAGAGAAGCAGACAGTGGCAGGAGAAAAGAGACGGAAAAGTAACAAGTACTAGAAGACAGCAGACAGTGATTGTGTTATAGAAAGAGCGAAGGAGACAATGTCAGTATGAGAAAAAAGAATGGCACACTGCACATTGGCGGTGGAAAATACACTAAAGCGCCAAAGAAACTGGTATAGGTATGCGTATTCAAATACACAGATACGTAAATAGGCAGAATACGACGCTGAGGTCGGCAACTCCTATAAGGGGGATTCACGAAGATTCGCAAATGTTTTAATATGTTATTCTACAAGTAAAACTAAAGAGAAAGTTCATATAAACATAGGTCCGCAAACGTTTAATTTCGGAGCTACGGCTAATAAAAGATTTTGCCTGAAATTTAGCAACTTCACTAATATGAAGCCATAGCAAAACTATACGAGGTTAAAGTAAAGCACGATTCACATTTATTTTATTGTTGTTGGTCTGGTGAATCCAATAAAACATGTCCCAGTCGTGTATCTGCAGCAGCTTTCCAAAACATCCAGAGAAGCAAAGATTATTTTAAAAGTAAATTTCTTTATTTTCCATTAAGAATGTAGAAACTTTTATGTCATTGTTGACAACCCTTAGTGAGTTGTTTCAGTCGTTTTCTAACCGTGAAACGAGTTAGTCTTCTGTAGTATAAAGCGAATGAACATAATAACAACAGTGTATTTAAGTGAAATCACATTGTAACTGTTGTAGTTTGTAGATTATTTATGAAATGGGGATGCCTTTCCAATTCACGACAGAGGAATACGCCGATAAGGTGTCTATTTATGGCAAATGTGATGGTAATGCTACGGCTGCAGTTAACGAATATCGCATACATTATCCAACTTGCAAGATTCCGAATGCACGAACCATTAGTGGAGTATTTCGAATGTTACGGGAGACAGGTTCTCTACCTAGCGTTCATAATCAGTACGAGCGCTCGATATGTGAAGACGATGATGAGGATATTATGGATGCTGTTCAACGTAACCCGGGTACCAGTATACGACGTATCTCTCAGCGATTAGGCATTTCACAATCTAAGGTATGCCGTACACTGAAGTACAATAATCTGTATCCTTACCATAAACAAAAAGTGCATCATTTACATCCGGGAGATCCTGCCCTTCGCTTAGCACTGTGCAACTGATTAAATACTAATCGGCAGTTACACAAATATATTTTATTTACTGAAGAAATGTCCTGCTTTCTCGAAGAAGTTCCACTTGCTACGCGATTGCAAATGTATTTTCAACATGACGGCGCGCATCCACATTTCACCAACGCCGTTACTACACGTTTAAATGAACATTTCCCCCAGAAATGAATTGGTCGTGGTGCTACACGTCTGTGGCCACCCAGATCGCCCGATTTAACACCAATGGATTTTTGTGTATGCAGATGGATGAAAAACATAGTTTATGAGGACAAAGTCAATACACATGAGGCATTACTTGTTCGCATTACGAATGCAATGACTTGAAACATGTCGCCTGGTCGGACGAGTCTCGTTTCAAATTGTATCGAGTGGATGGACGTATATGGGTATGGAGACAGCCTTATGAATCCATCAACCCAGAATGACGGTAGGGGACTTTTCAAACTGGTGGAGACTCTGAAATGGTGTGGGGCGTGCGCAGTTGAAGTGATATAAGACCCTTGTTACGTCTAGATACAACTCTGGCAGGTGAAATTACGATGAAATGAATACCCCTAGCTGCATACAGGAGTTGATATAAGTCAACGAGGACAGGTGAAAATGCGTGCCCCGACCGGGACTCGAACCGGGGATCTGCTTACATGGCAGACGCACAATCGCTCTGAGGCACCGAGGACACAGAGGATAGTATAACCGCAGGGACTTATCTCTGGCCCACCTCCCGTGAGACCCAAATTCGCAACTTATTGTCCCTCATTATATTCATAGTGCCCCTGCCCATTATACCCATTACTCGCGGCTTTACTGCCGATTTTCGCAAGAGTTCGGGCACTGTTTGTGCATTTGCACAGAAGAAGATGGTCAAATGGCCGGTGAGCCTTAACTATATATATATGAAGGTGGTATCTGTTCTTTCGGACATGTCCGAAAGAAAAGATACCATCTTCATGTATATCTGACAGGTGACAGGTACATAAGCATCCTGTCTGATTACCTGCAACCATTGACGTATATTGTGCATTCTGACTGACTTGGACAACTCCAGCAGGACAGTGTGACACTCGACACGTCCAGAATTGCTACAGAGTGCGTCCAGGAACACTCTTCTGAGTTTCAACACTTCCGCTGGCCACCAAACTCCCCAGACATTAACATTATTGAGCATATCTGGGAAGAGAAAAGATCTCCACCCCCTCGTTATGTTAAGGATTTATGTTCAGTCCTGTAGGATTGTCAGTTCCCTCCAGCAGTACTTCAGACATTAGTCGAGTCCACGCCACGTCGTGTTGAGGCACTTTTGCGTGCTCGCGGATCCCCTGCACGATATTAGGCATGTATACCAGTTTCTTTGGCTCCTCAGTAGTGTAGTTGAGAGTGACAGAACAGTGCTAGGTGACAGTGCCGAGGGGCGGCGGGGGGGGGGGGGGGGGGTGAAGGAACCAAGAGAATGAGAGGTAGATATATGACAGTGGGGAGCAGAGAGGTTGTGACAGTGAGAGCAGTATTAGGCAGGAAGGAAAGAGATACAATAACTAAGAGGCAGCAAGAGGGAGATAGTGTTAGTGAGAGGAGACCATAGTAATAGGACAGAACGAAGGGCTCTGTGGCTGTGACACGGTAGACAATGACAGAGACACACAAAGAGACAACGGTAATCTGTTGGCCTGAATGAGTGAATCAGAAATACAACTTTGAGTGGATGGATTTGAGCGACTTATAGTGATGGACTAGACGGTGAGAGTGAGTGACAGTTAGGGCAGCTTGTGGGGGTTTGCAGTGAGTTTCATGTTAAAAAAGAAAGTGTGAATATGTTCGCATGTCAAAATTTTTTGAAAAATTTTTGAAGGTACTGAGGAAGATAGAATGAGATAGCTGCTACTCAGTCTGGGAACATATTGGTATTTTTGGTGCTCCGACAGGAGCATTTTTCCGCTGATATCTAAATGTATAGCCTTCTTCGGTATCTTCTATGCCTAACAGCGATTTTATTTCGTACGCATCGCATCCCAGTAGAATATATACGTATCGCCATATATTTTATCATTTATTTTTGTCCGCAGGCTGTAAAGATCATGATTTATGTCATTTAATTCACTTTGCTTCTTCACTTATTCCATCATCTTACGGAGATGTACACTATCTGATCAAAAGTATCCGGAAACACATTTAGTGGAAATTAAAATGGGAGCATCCACCTCTCGCCTCTATGACGGATTGATCTCTGCTGGAACAATTTCAGTGAGGTGTCTAGATGTATGTGGTGGAATGGCAGCCTGTTCTTCCTCAGGAGCCCAAACAAGAGAAGGTAGTGATTTTGGACGCAGGGGTCTGTAGTGAAGTCAACGTTCTAATATATCCCGAAGTTGTTCCATTAGGTTCAGGATGGAACTCTGGGCAAGCTAGTGAATTTGTGGTATGTTATAAGCCACAACTATTGCCTCAAAGATGCTGCTTTATGAACGAATGCACTGTCATGCTGATAGAGTCATCGTCTCCGACCTGTTCCTCTATTGTATGCAGTACACAATGTTGCAAAATGTGTCCATATGCTTCTGCATTTAGCATTTTCATAAGTGCATCAAGGGTACCACACACTAACTGTATAAAACTACTCCATATATAACACCACTCCTCCGTACTTTACTCCAGATGGCTGGCCAGATGGCTGGCAACGTTCTCAAGGCAGTCACCAAATATAAACCTCGCCGTTAGATTGTAACTGGTTAAGGCGCGATTCGTTAGTCCAAATCACTCTTTTCTAATTATCCACTGTCCAATGGCGTCACTCTTTACACCACCGCAAACATCGCTTAGCACTACTGGTAGCTTCTTGGCAGTCACCTGTAAGTCCTTACGATGGTCTCGTGCGATATTTTTTACAACTTGACGATAACTATCCGACAGTAAGATATGGTCTGACTTGCCTATCTTGGTTTATCTATGTTTATTCCTTTGCGTTTCCACTTCACAATCAATTAACAGTCAACCAGGGCAGCTTTAGAAGAATTGTAGTACCCCTGACGGATTTGCTTCTCAGCTGCCGTCCAATGACTAGTTCATGCTCGAAGCCACTGAGTTCTCCCGCCCGACTCATTCTGCTCTTACTGCCTCTCTACTGCCGGCACAATATGGCACGCATCATTTTATACTGGCAGGACCGCGTCTCGTGCCATCTAGAGGCCAATTCCGCAACACATACGAGTGTCTGTATACTTTTGATCACATAGTGTACTTGGGACAGCAGTATTTCATCTTCTGATATTTCGACCGCTAACCGAAGGGCCACCTTCAAGATGAGTTGTAGAGTAAATTAAAACCACTTGACAGAATAATATTATGTGAAGTGAAATGTGCACGCACCACACTACGACAGGCGGAACAACAACGCTAGTCACAGATAAAACTTATGCTTTTGAGAACCAAACATAGAAAGTGCCGCATCAGCAAATCCAGAGAGCTTACATTTAAGTGGCTGATTACGTAAATGGTGGGTACGTGTTTTCATGTCCGGCAGCGAAGGTTAGAACACTTTTGCCTCCGACAATGCAGAAGTGAAATCTGTAGTTTCCATGATTTGTGTCACTCGAGCAGGTTGTCTGTGAATTGTACTTCCACAGCTCCTGACCACTGAATCCCAATAGGATGGGGTTGTGGGCAGTATCTTGACTTTCTAATAATCCATGGAATGACAAGTGGATACACAGTGTTCAGCCATTGGAGTTTTTGTGGGCCGTAGATAGCGGATGTGTCACTGGTGTTCGATGCTGTTTTCTTGTGCACTGCCTGTTATGTGTCCATTGTACCTTTTATCACACTGACAAGAAATTTTATAAATACTCAAATTAGCTAAAAACAGATCATCTTTCACAGACCCCAGAAGAGCTGCCGTCTTGGCCAGTACTTCATCGCAAGAAATATTTAGCTACTATTCTAATATTTA
Organism: Schistocerca serialis cubense; assembly: GCF_023864345.2. Classification (NCBI taxonomy): domain Eukaryota; kingdom Metazoa; phylum Arthropoda; class Insecta; order Orthoptera; family Acrididae; genus Schistocerca; species Schistocerca serialis. The sequence goes on from NC_064640.1 coordinate 525,885,388, forward strand.
AGGTGATTCAGTGCACAACTAATATCGGCATGAGTGGCACACTGTACATACATTAGCTTTTGCTTAGTATCTTGCACCTGTAGGCGAGAGTCGGCCACTTCTGACCAGTCTACTTCTTGATACACATGTCTGTTTCTTAGGGAAAGTTGAACCAGTGGAAAATCAAGAGTTATGAACTGGTGGCACTTTAGCACATCGGTTTAAGAAGGAAAACAAAAATAGTAACGAAATGTCGAAAACCTTCCACTTATGATGAAATTCCCTTTGATTCAAAATGCATTTTTTGAATCTGTTCTAATGACTTGGGTTTTACTAGTTAATTGTTGAAATCGGCCTCACTTATAACGAATATCAACAAACGACAGGATTTAACTGTCTTTGTATCCTTGTTCGTAAGATCTGAGTTTTTCGTTACGAAGTCTGCTAAATACGAAAATTATGATTAAAATACAAGTTTCTTTAGACACTTCATACTTAACCTTAAAGCTTATACGTGTATTTTTCATAGTTTCATAGTGATATTCGCCGCAGCAATGACTTTTCCTGAGGTTTGGATATTTTTGCTGGTACTGCTCTGTTGAGTATGTAGTACGGGAGGCGTTAAATAAGTAACGAAAACCATTTTTTCTGAAAGCAGGCAGGTTTTATTCAGGGTCCTAATACATTATATTATTCCTCGCTCTTTTAGCTACAAAACCATATTTTTGAACATAATCTTCTTTCAAAGTGACGACTTTACGGCACTTTAGTGGAAGGGCTTGCCTACTCGCAGGATACCACTCTACTGGTCAATGTCAGAGCCAAAGTTTTGCTGTACCTGTAAACTTCCTACCATGCACGTACTGCTTCCAGCAGAGTGCATCCATCACTGGACCAAACAGACGGAAGTCGTAAGGTGTAAGATCCGGGCTATAGGGTGTATGAGGAAGAACAGTCAAAAGAAGTTTTGTGAGATCTTCCCGAGAGCGCAAACTTGGATGAGGCCTTGCGTTGTCGGGGAGAAGTAGAAGTTCATTTCTATTTTCATGGCGACGAGCACGCTGGAGTCGTTTCTTCAATTTCATGAGGGTAGCAAAAGACACTTCAGAGTTATCGTTGCACCATGAGTGAGGACATCAAACAAAACAGCCCCTTCAGGGGTGCAGCTTTGACTTTCTTTCTTCAGATGAGTTGTGGTGTGGCTCCACTCCATGGACTGTCGATTTGTTTCCGGTTCGCTAGAAAATTGTCGCTGTCAGGTTAGTTACGCACGAGTAATTCCGCACAGATGTGCCTTCGTTACTCTCCATGGCTTTTTGTTAAGCTGCGAAGAACACAGCGGACACACACTTTTGAGTACCCCCTACTGCTGGACGAGTGCGCCAGCATTACCAACAGAGACGTCCACTTGTGCAGCGAAGTGTTTGATTGTGATCCGAATGAATGTGTCCCCACATTCCAACATTGCAGGAGTCACACCTGTGTGCGACCGGCCGGCACGCTGGAGATCGGACAAGTTTGCGCAACCTTGGTGCAATGATGATGAGACACCTCGCCCAACGGCTCAGCATGCTTTTGTTCACAGCCACGTCTGCGTAGACACTCGGCAAGCCCCTACGAATAACTGATGCCCTCGTTTTCCACCAAAAGAAATTCAATGACTGGCTTGGAACGCACATCAGTTAGAGACGCCATTTTGAAGGCTAGGCATTGCGGCGCAACCTATCGGAACTTCATGAAAGTATAAGGGCTGAAGCGGGAATATTCCACGATGTGTCACAACGAATTCCGCGTTTTTTCAACCGAAACGGGCCAAGGAAAGAGAATGTGTTGCGGTACGTATTGAACGCCCCTCGTAGTAATCGCCCAGTATCGATTCATTAAACAAATCCAGATATCTCCCTTCTATGAGCAAGAACTTATCGTCCCTTCGGTGATGACGTCATTAGAGATTGTGCAAAAGGTCAGGAATAAATGGACAGAGAAAGTAATCGATTATCTCCTTTTCAACCGAATCGTCCTGGCAGTCACCTTGCTCGAATAAATATTAATGACCGAACAGCAGTTAATATTCCTCTCCTCTCGACTAAGGAGATTGCATCACTGGGAGCTCAAGATATCGAGACTAATGCGTTGCTCGTGTACTTTCATTACAACATGACAATTATCTGTGAAGAAGTCTAAGCCAGAAATGAGACGTATAACTCTTACTACAGTGATATGTCCCCGGCTCACATAGCACAACGATATAAGTGTATTTTGTAGGTTTCGCACTGACAGGGAAATTGGTAGATATGCAAAAGCATATTAAATTAACTCGGCGCCACTTGTGAGATTATTTCTGGGATGTGGAACAGATCCATATCTGAGGACCAACAAAAGGCATTCCTTCATGTTGGCTTCAATGAGACGTCACAATTTCGTAAGGAAATACCAGAAGTTTTCTCCAGTTTTATACATGGCCTTATAGAGACCTGTATATGGTTCCACATTACAGGAAGGTCAGGCGACATAAATGTAACTGATTGAACTATTGGTCCGTTAATTACGTCTTGTGTTATAGGTTACAGCGATCCATGGGTGGACCAGTTCTTCTGTTTGTAATGACTCGACTTTATGATATGGAAGTTATTTTTCAAAATGTTACAAACGTAGTTGCAGAGTTTACACGTTTGTAGGACACATTTTGTGGCACATCGCTTTATACCCGCTATATGCGAATTAAACTAAATCGAAGCACCACTACGAACACTCAATTAACATTGTAGCGTAGTCGCAGACAGAAAATGTGTTTCACTGCGTCTGTTGACACAGCAATCACAAGCCGCCGTGTTTGCCCATCTTTCCCATACGCTATGGCTGCATATATAAACTATAACTGAGCTGTTATTAATTGCAATCTACTCAGTATATTCCTGAAACGACAGCCTACCTTACATGCCTGATCTCAAAGCCACATACCAGATGGACAATATTAAAACTCTAGGCGATTCCCTTTCCCGTACCCGCCTCACAAATATCTTCGAAAGCAAAACTATGAGAGATTTTCCTTTCTTTCTTGATTACCATCATCGATTTACTGAATGAAACTCTGTTCCTTTTTTATATATGTTTTGACGGTTTCCAGTGTTTTTAGACGCAAGGCGTAATTGCTAGTGCCACCGTCACCAAGAAACCACGAATACACAGTTCAAAAATTAAGTTAATTGAGAAGAGACTGACTTTCAAACATACTAGAAGTGAGAAAGGTAGGCCACATTCTAGTAGACTCAAGCGTTTAGTATCCGAGAACCAAAGAGAGCTAAAGAAATTTGGATTGAGTAACAATCTACTAAAATTTAAGATATTATGAAGAGAGAGTATATAGAATAAGCTTGGAGAGTGAAAGGCACACGATTCTGACATCAGATAGAAAGATGGAGTCTTTATCGTAGATATTAATGATTTAGCAGAATATTAGAAGGAATATATACGAAAATTATATGACAGACTCGGGATAAAGGGTTAATGGAAAAGGCAACCGATGTATTATAAGACGAACTTGTTCAAAAAGTGCTGAGAGAAGAATTCGATAAAACAGTTAAAGAACTAAAGATAAGAAGGGCTCAAGGGCACGATGCAAAAACTGGAGAAATGCTCGAAGCACTGAATGACAAAACATAACGTTTTGTATATTAGCTCATGAATTACATGTATAGAGAAGGAGAAATCCTTGGCGACTTCCAAATGTCAGTGCTTGTATCAATACCTTAAAAAGTACAAGTGTTAAGGCTTTCTTACACTAAGCTTGCCAACCCGTGCGTTCAAAATACTGAGAAAGATCATAAGCAACAGAATATGAAACAAAATTAATAAAAACCTCGTTCAAGATCAAAGGGGGTTTACGAAACGTAGAGAATCTAGAGAGGCAATAATAAAATTGAGAATTGGTCTACTGTGTGGAAAAATACTCACCCTTAGTAAATCAATGTTTGGAAGCTTTACTGATTTAGAGAACGAAATTTAGACTGTCCAAAATGGTGTAAATTGTATTGCACATTAAGTGGGATCACCAAGACAGAAAAATAATCCATCACCATTACAGGAACTAGGTTGCAGTTGTAAAAATGGGAAGACAGTGACGCAAAATTTGGAAGAGTATATAAACTCATTCGACAAAAAATATTAGTTTAAACATCAGGAAATAGTATGTAAAACCTTTTTTGTACGTATGGTGCCATGTATCGCCAGGAGTCGTGGTCAGTAGGGGAACCGAGACATAAAAGACAACCGATTTTTGAGGTATGCTGTTGGAAAAGAGTACTCAAGATTTCATGGACGGAGAAAATGACCAATAAAAAAGAGATAATATCGTGGCAGAAGCCTATCAGGGAAAGAAAGGACCGATGGGTTGGACACGTTTACATTTTCCCTTCATTGTGCAATTAATAGAAAAACTGTGTAGGAAATAGGTATTATTAAGAACAGCATTTCAGTACAGCAGAAAGATAAAACAAGACCCGAAATTGACCATATACTCGAAGCTGAAGAGAGTTGAAGAAGATAGGACAGAATGGAGAACGATAAATTGGTGCTGGCCAGTGTATGGGATGAGAAAAAAAAAGAGTTGGTATTTTTAGAAACCTTTACAGTTTCTTCGAGTATTTACCATACTTCGGAAACGCTTGGTACAGTAACTTAAATACGAAAATGTTATTTTTCGCACAAAATTTATACTCGTCAGTAGCGACCACCTCATACAAATTAATTATTTATCACAATGGCAATAGAGGCATGCATCTCTTACAAGAAAATAAAATACAGAAGAGATTTTAATAATCATCAGTAAACTGAAATAGATATTTTTAGTCTTATTACTCATTTTATTGGGTGACGTCATTTACATCTAATCCGAACGATATATCGTTGTTCTATACTAAATGTTTGGGGACGGGTTGCCGTTTCTAAATGAACGTCCAGCAACTACTGTGAGTTGCTGTACTCACTGAAGAAGTCCAGCTGAGTTTGGCTCTGAACTGCTTACGTTTCCCTGGCGCGTAATATTCTTCAGCTAGAGGAAAAAGGCAGCTTGCCCCTTGCGCCTCAGAAGCTGTTTGTCCATGTCAGCATCTGTCACGTTCAGGCAATTTCTTTGCCTCAACTCCATGCGTACGAGACCGTTAAGTGTCACCACCGACGTAAAGTGACTCTCACTTGGTCGGTAAGAAATGTAAGAACTTCAATGGCCTGTAGAACACACTTTTACAGTTTTGTTATAAGAACTAGATCAATAGGACAAAAATTACGCTTAAATGCTACTAATTGTTACGGTAATTGAATAAGTATATTTCAACTCCAACTCGACGAAAATTTAGAAATCGACGAACAGTCATTATTTTCAAACTTTGGACCGATTCCTCCCAATTTTAAGCTCAATAAGTATTTTCCTAATTAATAGGAGTGCATTGTTTGTTATAGTAGAGAGCGATTTGGCGCAGTGATGAAGACGTCGTAACTGTCAACTAAGTGGAGAGGAGTATATCACCTGGTTGGATATTTAATTAGTTAGTTTCATATCCCATGGATCATTCTGCACCATAAATCGTAATCATGTGAAACGAGTCATTTTACATTCACGCCAGAAATTAGTTTGTGGTTACGGCTACATGCAGAACATTTATATGTTTATTTATTTATTTTATCTTAACGTACAGATGTGAGTTAGTAATTCCTACCTGCCATCTTTTACACATCACAATAAAAGAAAATCTTCAAAGGACTAGACACATCGTCAAGGAACCACTTTCTCAGTTTGTTCTCTAATTGTACTTTACTGTGTGACAGAGATTTTAAAATCCAGGTAAGTGATCAAAAATTTTAGTTGCAGCATTATTTACCCCTTTTTGTACTACATACTACCTTAATGCGGGGCAATGAATGTTATTTTTCCATCTGGTATTGAAATTACGTATATAATTGTTCCTTCTGAACTGCTATCGATAATTTACTTCATGAGGAAATAAGTATACTGTGAAGCAGTAGCCAGAATGCCCAACAGCTGAAACAGATGTCTACAAGACGATCGTGGTTGAACACCACATATTATTTTTACAGCACGTTCTTGAGGTACGAAGTCTTTGTTTCTTAGTGATGACTTACCCAGAACGTTATTCCATATGACATTATTAAATAAAAGTGTATAAAATATGTCAACCGACTGATTTGTCTTTCCCCAAGATTTGCAGTTATTTTAAGCGCGCCTCCCGGGGTAGCCGCGCTGTCAAAGGCACCTTGTCAGGGTCCGTGCGGCTCCCCCCTCGGAGGTTCGAGTCCTCCCTCGGGCATGGGTGTGTGTGTTGTCCGTAGCTTAAGGGCTAAGTAGAGTGTAGCCTTAGGGACAGATGACCACAGCAGTTTGGTCCCATAAGACCTTACCACAAATATAAAAATTTATTCTAAGTGCAAAGGTGACTGAACTGAGTTGATTTAGGAGTTCTCAGTTGTGCTTTTTCAATTTAAACTCTCGTTAATACGTACACCAACAATTTTGAGTTTCCTGCTTTATTTATTATTTCCTCACCGTGTGTTGCACTTATCATTGGTGTAGAATTCCTAGATATGCAGAACTGTACACGCTGGGGCTCTTTAAAATTGAGAGCGGTTCCATTCGTAAGAAAAATATTTAACGAAACTTTTAAGAACATTGTTTCTGTATGTATGTTTTGATTGATTACAAAATTAGTATCATCTCCGAAGTCAACTAATTCTGTTTGTTGTATATTAGACTTAAGATTGTTTTCAGCTATGAGGAACAATAGTGGACCTGTGATGGACCCCGTATGTGATTTCTACCCAGTCACAACAACGTCCCCAGACTTCATTGGTTAAATTACTAACTACAACTTTCTGCATTCTTTTGGTTAGGTACGATATTATCGATTGGTTGTTTATACTATCAGTCCCATAAAACTTCAATTTATCAAGGAGAATACTGTGACTAGCCCAGTCATCTACCTTAGATATGTCGCAGAAAATACAAACCAGCATTATTTTATTATTTAATGCTTGTAAAATTTGATGAGTGAAGATGTAAATGAAGTTCTCAGTGGATCAATTCTTCTGAAATCCAAACTGTTATTTGCTGAGGATATTATTGTCGCTCAGGTGAGATACTGTTCTAGAATTCAACTCTGTGTTTACACGGCTAACAGCATGTTCCACACTCATTAGTTTCACATATTAAAGAAATGTGTTGGAATAGACAACAATTATAAACGAAATATAACGTAAAACACAAGGATTGTCTCGATAGGAAAAATTTTGCCTGGACACGAGATTACACGCAACCTCATAAACACAGCAAGAAGACAATTTAATATTCATATGCATGATTTGCAAGATTTCTCTGAAACTCTTTGGCATTTAACGCACAAAAGATATTCGCGAGAGAACCATTATTGCTCCAGTCGCGATGACGTACATGAAACAGTCACGTGTTGCTACTTGTGAGATGCTTTTTCAGGTGCCCTATAGGGTGCCCTTCCACAAATTCTTGATGGTGTTGACATTTGTGATGATGTTTGTAAAATGGCCACAGATATCTAATTTTCAGTGCAATACGATATCCATCGTTATACTACTACAAACACTGTTTTTCTGTAATTCACTCCTACTAGACCTTTTTTTTTTTTGAAAGTTATAAACGCGGTACACATTCGAATCTACATTCCCCTACAGAAGTCACCAATATGCATACCTCAACCATCCCATCGCCAAATCGTTGCTTCGCTATAACTTATCCATTCTTGTCCAACCATGTACTGTTAGGCTTTCCCCAAATCAAACTTCTACCAGCAGAATGGAATAAATTAAATATACTTACATCTGTGGAAGAGCCATGTCTCAGACTTCCGTATTTTCCTGCAGGCACTACCTATATACAGAAAATCTTATACTGACGCACATCTTACTAACGAAAGATTTCTATCTAGTCGAGTCGCCACAGAATTGAACACTGCGTGATTGAGAACCCTTCTGAGACACCCAAACGATATATATTAATGTTGTACTCTTATTACGCATGCTAGCAACAGAGGACTTACTAACAAGTTTTATTACATGTATTTGTTATCCAGAACAGAAGTTCCGTCCGTATTAGGGAAGTCTGAGCTCGAATCCGCTTGGCTATGCTCTCAGTTTTCTATAACTTTACCGGTCTCGCAAAGAGATTCCTAAGGTCATTAGAGAGACACTAACTGTCTTCCTTTCCGTTTTCGTCTCCTTCATTGTTTTGTCCACACTCTGCTTTCCTATAAGCTATTGCTTTAGCATACCGAAGCTCTGAACATGCATCAGAAGACTGATGCTGCAAAAGTCGATGACCTTCCATGTGGCGCATTAGTAAGGTCGACTCCGTCATTTAAATGAATACATTTGTTCGCGATCGAGAAGAATTAGAAAATGCTTTGATTTCCACGGTTTATTTTAGGCCATTTTGAAAGTTATGTTCACATGAACATACAGTCCGAAGTGTTTGAAGCACACTCTGTGTTTATTTGTCAAGCTATAGTAGAGCAAGTGCTGTGCGTGTATACTTTCAACAAGTGAGGCTGCTGCAAGGACAATGTGACGGTGAGCACTAGGCTTGAGTTCACCTTGACCCCAGTGCGCGTCCGTGCATTCTGCCTTTGCTACACATGCAATACCTCGTGCACACAATTTGCTCCCACTGCGGCGGATGCGGTACGCTCCCTGTGACTGAACAAGCTGCTGCCTGGGTGCGGGCAGCTGCTATAGCCCTTTCGTCACGAATCCAACGGTTTGTACACCGACCACGAACAAATGCTCATCTCTGATCGGAATTGAATTCTATAAAGATGTTTAGAATTCACTCTCTGATTACGTAGGATGACTTTTATTGCCGAAGAATTTATTTTCCTATTCAGATGTAAACTAAGTCGCCACGTTGGATGTTAGACGCTGTTAATACCCGCGCAGTATTTTGGATGCGAGTGTGCTGTAAATTCTTAAGCACTATTCGATATTTGACGAATTTTCGGAAAGATTCAACAATTACTTAGAAGTAATGAAGCAGATGTAAAACTAAAAGTCGGAGGCCAATACGTGAGGCTACTGGTGGCAAATTTGCACTATAACATTAATGGCCCTAGGAGCAATAAGGTTTGTTCTCACACTTCACATCTCAACTGAGCAAAGATGCAGTAGCTCAACATGACATCATGAAGTGGAATGACGTACGAGCAACAGACAGTACTGTGGGTACAGCTTTTGTGAGAGCTTGCACCATCTGAATAATTTTAATCGGATTAGCTGCTGGGGTAGATGATGGGTTGATTACCATTGGTGCAGCGCACCAAAACTCACATTTTTATGTATTTATTAATACCAAAGTATGATTCACATTTCGTTTGTAATCAAAGGAGAAACTGTCTTAAAAAATCCGTCACTTTAATACAATTTTTAAGAGTATTTGAATAACGAGATATCACAGAGTCACTTCGTGTGTCATCGGCTTAGCGCCGAATGACCGCCCAGCTAAGTGATTCGTGCTAACCACTTCAGTTCTTAGTAGAGAGATCAAACGGTACAGACGAATGTGTTTCAGTGCGCATACAGAATCGTTAATCTAAGGATGTATAATTTCATTCATCAAAAATTCACAAAAAATTTTGCAACTGTTATTTGTGTACAAGAACTATAGCTCGTAGCTATGTGTATGCCTAGCTACTTCATCTACATCTACATGGGTACTCTACAAATCACACTTGAGTTCCTGGCAGAGTGTTCATCGAACCACCTTCACAGTAATTCTCTAATACTTCACTCCCGAACAGCGCACCGAGAAAACGAACACCTGTATCTTCCCCTGCCAACTCTGATTTCCTTTATTTCACTATGATGATCGTTTCTCCATATGTAGGCCCGCGTCAACAAAATAAAAATATCCTAATACGGCTGCTCAGGTAATCTCCTAATCGTTCATATAGATAAGCAACGGCAGAGGGCCTACAACACAACCTTGAGGAGCACCAGAAATCACTTCCGTTTTACTCTATGACTTTCCGTCAATGACTACGAACTGAGACTTTTGCGACAGGAAATTACGAATCCAGTCACATAACTGCGGCGTTATTACATAAGCACGCACTTTCATTACAAGCAGCTTGTGGACATCTAGAAATACGGAATCAATTTGAAATCCCTCGTCAAGAGTAAGTTGTGCTTCACAAGAATGATGCTTTCTAAATCCGTGTTGACTGTGTGCCAATAGACCGTTCTCTTGGAGATAATTAATAATATTCGAACACAATTTATGTCCCAAAATCCTGTTACATATCGACGTTAATGATATGAGCCTGTAATTTAATGGATTTCTCCTATTTCCTTTCTTGAATATTGGTGTAACCTGTGAAGAATTCCAGTCTTTGGGTATGGACCCTTCGTTGCGAGAGACGTTGTATATAATTCTTAAGAATGGCTCTATTGCATCAGCATACTCTGAAAGGAACCTAATTGATATACAGCCTGTACCGGAAGACTTGCTTTTATTAAGCGATTTAAGTTGCTTCAATACTCCAAGGGTATCTACTTCTAAGTTACTCATGTTGGCAGATATTCTTGATTCGATTCTGTAATATTTATTTCGTTTTTTATGATGAAGGAATTTCGGAAGGCTGTGTTTAATAACTCTACTTTAGCAGAATTGTCATCGATAGTATTTCCATTACTATCCTGCAGAGAAGGGATTGATTGTATCTTGCTGATAGCATACGGTACATACGACCATCTCTTTGGATTTTCTTCCACGTTTCAAGACAAAGTTTCGTTGTGGAAACTATTATAATCATGTCGCAAGGAAGTCTGCTCAAAATTTCGATCTTCAGTAAAACATCCCCAGTCTTGGGGATTTGGGGCTTTTTTCGCTGTTTCTGCAACAGTGTTCTGAACGGTTTTGTGTACCAAGTGGGATCTGCTACATCATTTGTTAATTTATTTGGTAAACATCCCCAGTGTTGGGGATTTGGGGCTTTTTTTCGTTGTTTCTGCAACAGTGTTCTGAACCGTTTTGTGTGCCAAGTGGGATCTGCTACATCATTTGTTAATTTATTTGGTATAAAGCTCTCGATATTTTTTATTTAAATTCAAGCCATATCTGGTCTACACTTACACTGTTAATATAGAAGAAGTGGAGATTGACTCTCAGGAAGGCGTCAAGCTAATTTTTATCTCCTTTTTCGAATAGGTTTATTTTTCGTTTATTTTTGGAGTATTTGAGCGTTACGGTGGTCATTCTCGTTACGACAATCCTGTGTTCACTAATCCCTGCATCCATGTTGACGCTCGTTATTAGTTCACGATTGTTTTTTGCTAAGAGGTCAAGTGTGTTTTCACAACCATTTACTATTCGAGTGGTCTCATGAAATAACTGCTCGAAAGTTTTCAGAGAATGCGTTCAGTACAATTTCGGACGACATTTTATGCTTACCTCCGGACTTAAGCATGTATTTTCACCAACATATCGAGGATATATTGAAGTCACGTCAACCTATATTTATTGGAGTCGGGTACCTGTTTGAAATTAGACTCAATTTTTTTTAAGCTTTCAGCAATTGTATCATCTGAATTTGGAGTTCGGTAAAAGGATCAAATTATTATTTAATTCCGGTTGCCAAGAATGACGTCTACCCATACTAACTCACAGGAACTATCTACTTCTAACAGAAGCAAACACGCCACCACCAACTGTGTTTAGCCTATCTTTTGTGAACACTGTTGGGTCCTTCGCCAAACTTTCGTCTTTAGACAGCTGTCAATGCTTACAACAATTTCGGCATCAGTGCTTTCTATTGGCGCTTTGAGCTGTGGTTCGTTTCCAACATAGCTACGACAGTTTACAACTGTTATACCGACGGTTCCTGGATCTATGTTCTTCCTTTGTGTAACCTACATACACCCTTCGAGACTGAAGCCCTTTTGTGTTTCCCCGAGACCCTCTAACCCGCCCAGTCCACGCCACACATTCCCTGCTAACCGTGTAGCCGCCTTCTCCGTTCATAAGGAACTCGAAACCCCACCAGCCTACTGCGTACGTCGAAGAATCTGCAGCCCATACGGTCGCCGCGTGGAGTGGCCGCGCGGTTAGAGGCGCCATGTCACTAATCGTGCGGCCCATCCCACCGAAGGTTCGAGTCCTCTCTCGGGCATGGGTGTGTGTGTTGTCCTTAGCGTTAAGTTAGTTTAAGTAGTGTGTAAGTCTAGGGACCGATGACCTCAGCAGTTTGGTCCCTTAGGAGTTCACACACATTTGAACCTACAAGGTCGCAGAAACCCCTGAGCCTCTGACTGAGACCCTCCTCTCGGCTCTGTACCTGAGGCCCACAATCGGTCGTGTCGACTATGCTGTGAATGGTGAGCTCTGCTCTCATCTCGCAAGTGAGAATGGAAGCCTTTACTACTTCTGATAGCTGCTCGAAACCAGCGAGAATCTCCTCCGATTCAAAGTGACACACATCACTGGTACCGATGTGAGCTACCACCATCAGTTGGTCTTCACGGCATCCTGACGCACCTGTTCCACGTCTGGAATGACTCCATCTGGTAAGCACACGGAATTCACAAAGGCTTTCTTCCCCTGATTGGCAGCCATGTTCCTAAGGGGCCCCATAACGCGCCTAACATTGGAGCCCCCAACTACCAATAATCCCACCCTCTGTGATTACTCTGATCTTGCAGGCTGAGAGATTTCCTCTGAAACAGGACAAGCGGGCATCTGGCTGAGGGACAGTGTCAGCCACAGACAGTATCTGGAACCTGTTTATCAGACTAGCCAGGTGACCTTACTTTCGACCCTCTAGGAAGATTTTCGCAGCCTGCTACGCCCCGAGGCTATCCCCCACTCGACCACGGGTGAGGGGTCAACCTGTGAAAGCAGTAACATTCTTGCCACCGGTGCGGAACGATTGGCGACTAGTGAGTCGTCCTGGACGTCCGTTGGATCTCCACGGCCGCCCACAACTATGATGTCCATCCACTACAGTCTCAAGCTGTGTAACCGAAGCCATTACAGGCTGGAGCTGAGACTGAAGTGTCACCAACGCGGCTCACATTCGCGCACAGCAATCACAGTCCCTATCCGCAGTAAACACCGTGGAAAACTACACTACACAAAAAAAACAGAGGACTATCGACAGGGATTACGGATCTCTGCTGCACACACTGACGAAAATGCAAGCACTATGTCTAATAAATTAGATTAACACGCAGAGGTCAAAACTAAACTACCAAACTACTCAGGTGAGACTAAATAATTGCCGTGCGGTTAGAGGCGCTTCAGTCTGGAACCGCGTGACGGCTACGGTCGCAGGTTCGAATCCTGCCTCGGGCATGGATGTGTGTGATGTCCTTAGGTTAGTTAGGTTTAAGTAGTTCTAAGTTCTAGGGGACTGATGACCACAGATGTTAAGTCCCATGGTGCTCAGAGCCATTTGAACCATTTGACTAAATAATTCGCTCCTGATTAGGAAATTATAATATGTCACAAAAAGTATTACTTCCCCGTTGCTGCTTGTATTTCGGCTGCTGTTGCTGCTGCCACTTCATGTGTGACGTTTGTGGGCGGACGTTTGTTACATACAATTTCTGTGCTTAGTTTTCTTTTTTCTCAGATGAATGTGAAATTATAAACCGATAGCATCCTAACAAACTTTTGATTTTTATTTTACTAGCAGTGAACCTTATCTAGTTAATGAGTAGCTCCTTTACAACCTCATGGCAAGAACAGTGAATTTGCTGTCTACGTGCAACCTCTGTAGAGGGACGAAAACTTCACTTGAAGATTGGTAAGCGTTTAGATTACAGTGTTTTGCTTTAATGCTGCTACACGCATATAAGTCCCTCAACTACTATGCTTCTTCAGTAGTAATGGAGAAGATGACGTGCAAACTGTGGTATCACAAAGAAGTGAATACCAAGGGCACTCGCTCTGAAGACAGTACTCATGCCCAACTTGGCAGACAAAAAATTCTAATATGCTTGTCGACCTAAAAAATGGTCTTGATTGTAAATAAATGGATAATTAATGTCAAACTAGAATTGCTTTTGATTAGCTAACATTCTCAGTAAAAACACAGCCTGTCTTCATAATGTTATGCATAACGATAGGAAGTTGGTTAAATCCATTAATAACAAACTTAAAGAAGCTGATGCTTTAATAACTAAGTAAGACAGAGGTTGCTCTTTAGTTATTGCCTACAATTCTGAATATACTTCTAAAATCTTTTTAACGAAAATAATAAATCGGATTTGCATGAAGATCGACTCCAGAATTACAATAAGAAGTCAGGTCAGCTATCAATGAAACAAAATTTTTAACCAAACATTTTCAGAAGAAAATGCCTATCAACATGAGCCGTCAGCCGCCAAAACTTCGTTCTCAGTTCAAAATTCACAAACCTAAGCATCCGATACGGCCGATTTCTAATAGTATGCATAGCGCGTACCAAAAAAATGTTCAAATGTGTGTGAAATCTTATGGGACTTATCTGCTAGGGTCATCAGTCCCTAAGCTTACACACTACTTAACCTAAATTATCCTAAGGACAAACACACACACCCATGCCCGAGGGAGGACTCGAACCTCTGCCGGGACCAGCTGCACAGTCCATGACTGCAGCGCTCTAGACGGCTCGGCTAATAGCGCGTACCATGATTTAGCCAAACTGCTGCATGAAACTCTGAAAAATCATTCTTCTTCGAGAACAATTATTACATCCCCAATTGTCACGCCTTAATCTATAAAATAAAAGATTTAGAAGGCAGTGCCGAAACAAAGTTGTTTTCACTAGATCTCAAAAAATCTGTATACTAACGTTCCCGTACAAGAAACGCTTAGAATCGTAGAACAAAATTTACGTCATTTCAAAAAAGAACCTTCAGATGAACGAATCACTGGCTTAATAAATGTAATCAACGTAATAATCAAATACAACTATTTTGAATTTAATGAACAATTATATCAGCAATCCGGCGGTGTCCCTATGGGAAATCAGCTGGTATTCTTTCTGATATTTTCATTTACTCTTCAGAAAAAAAGTTTTTCAACTGCTTCTCAGCTACAGCACTAGGCATTCTCCCCTATTTCAGATATGCTGATGATATTTTAGTCATCTACAAAGGACCTGCTGATGGCATTGACCGTATTTTCAATCTCTTTAATGAACTTCATGAGAAAATATTGTTCACCATCGAACTCGAAAACGAGGCCCGTCAATTAAACATTCTCGACTGGACGCTTACAGCAGAAGAAAATAAAATCTCATTCTATGTTTTTCGTAAAGAAACATATACTGATCAGATCATACCTGCGGAATTTATTCCTGTATTGTGGAATTCTGACAAAAACCATTGCCAAATAAATATTGGTCGGGCTATGAATGAAGTTCATGACGATGTTGGGTATATGAGTATATGTCGAAATTAAAAGCCAGTCGTCCTAATGGAAGTTCCCTGAAATGGCAAGTCTTGAAGAAAACTAGCGAAATCAAACCGAACGTTCTGCCCAAACTGTTTACGATTTATGTGGGATGATGTGCCATGAGTTCACGTCAAGACGTTGTGCGGTCAATACTACCGGGAAGTTCTACGCAAATATCGTGAATCAGTCAGCAGAACTCGCAGTGATTTCCTGCAGAATAATTCACACCAATTGCACCACGAAAATTCATCTGCTCATTCCTCACTGTTAGAGGAAAGAGAGGGTAGAGGATCCAGTCCTCGTAGTTCACAGTCGTTAAATCTTCCGTGAAAAAGAAGTGATGATTAACTAAAGTTAAAGCAATTACAGCCTTCGGTCGCAAAAATTAAGTCTTTTAACCTGGTTTCGCCACTTCCGTGAGAGCCTTCACCAGAAATTAAACATTCAAATTGGCCTATAACGTAAGGACAGAATTATGGGAAAAATTTTTTACACAAAAGTACTGACTAACAGTACAAGAAGAAAACAGTACTTACATGTCACGTATAAAATAAATATTAAGCGATAAAGCTTTAGTCACAGTTTCTTTTTTAGAAAAGAATATATGGCAGGCGAGCCACTGTGGGCTGCTCAGACACGTCAAGGCACAGGTAGCAGCAGGCTAAGGCGCCCGCGTTAGCAACTGCGGGCAGGTGAATATTACACCAAGAGTGCCATCTAGTGGCCGCAAGTACAAACTGGCTATTTAACATTCAGATAAGGACAGACGAATATTATAATGAACATTATTCAGTACATGAAGTAAAAGGCAATATTTTGTTTGACAGCAGCGGACAAGGTAACATTTTGTCTACGTCAGATCTTAGAAGTACAGTTTAAGGGATGAAAACACCATTATAGAAAATACAAAGAGTGCTGAATGACACAGCCTGTAGAAAAACAATATAATATGAAATACAGCCTACATAAACCATTTAATAAACGAAAAATTTTGAGTCGACTTAAATAGAAAAAAAAATTGCGGTAACTGCACGAGGAAACCCGAAATCAAATATCAAGTAACGGCTTTATACCGTTGAAGAAGTTTTTATTACGAAATTGTAGCTGCTCATTGAGAATGAGGCTATCATTTCGAGAGAGATGTTTAAAAATTTCTAATTCTTCCAGAATATCTAATCTACGCTCTTTCTTCTCGGTGTGCAAAATGTCGATATCGTGAACACCTTTAGGCGCGCGACCTGTAATCAAAAGGCTGTCAGTAAAACACGAATTTTGGGTTATAGTGCCATTTTTTCTTAAAAGGTGATCTTTACTTACGGTTGTAAAGGCGCGTACCATGATTTAGCCAAACTGCTGCATGAAACTCTGAAAAATCATTCTTCTTCGAGAACAATTATTACATCCCCAATTGTCACGCCTTAATCTATAAAATAAAAGATTTAGAAGGCAGTGCCGATACAAAGTTGTTTTCACTAGATCTCAAAAAATCTGTATACTAACGTTCCCGTACAAGAAACGCTTTTGTTTATAGCTTTCTATGTACAACAAGAGGAAGCCAGGAAACTGAGCAGCCAGGTATGAGAAACCTCCACAGGTTTTTAAAATGATGCGATCAAATCTAAGTCGTTCCACGCTATTTAACTACAGCAGAAATACAAACTGCTCATATAAAGGTTTTTTACCACCCTCTCGTGCCCACAGCTCGTTTGTTTGTCCTATGTATACCAACTGCACAACAGAAGCAGACATCATACAATGTTAAACTGCAAACAACTAAAAAACCTGATGTAAATCACTAAAAAGCACCTGAAGATGAGCCTCCAGAGCTCGAAATGCATAGTGCAGGAAATAAACGCAACTTGTGACTGAAGGCGGTTTGTTCTTCATTTTACGAAAATAAAACAGTTGCGGACAAAACACTGAAAAACAATGGATAAAATTAAGTAACATAATCTAGTTTCTCGCATTTCAGACGTTTTCATCGGTAGTTGATGTGCAGGGGCTATCAGGTCGCTATCCATGTTAACAATCCTCTCGACCGTCTTGGAAACGTTTGTAATACTGCTCACAAAAGTTTCACACACACGCACGCACAACACACACACACACACACACACACACACACACACACACACACACACACACACATACAGACAGATTCGACCTTTTAAATGTAATGCTGCATTCCATGTCGCCCTCAATTACTATTTCATACAAATCTCCTTGCATTCATAACACAGAGTAACCTTTTCCAAGGCCAGCAGGGAAGTAAACATTCGATATGGTTATTAATGTTAAAGTAAGACAGAGGCAATTTGCCAACACCACAAAACATACTTAAAAGCCCGTTAATTCAAACAATTTTACGTATTTTTCTTTTTTTACGTACATTAAACCACATATGTCAACTGCCTGTGAATTATGTAATCTTTGTTCTGAAGATCTTCGTTTGAGAGACTAGCATATTGGGTAGCTTCAATAAATGAGGATCCCTACCCTTAAATATGTCAAGACAAGTGAAAAATAACAGCAAGTGGCCGATGTCCAATGCGATCTGCCGCAAGAATCCGATACGAAACTTGTTCACCTCTCAGTCTCGCTTACAGTCCTCATACACTCTGCACTAATGAACGAGATCCCTTATTGTTTATAGCTTTCTATGTACAACAAGAGGAAGCCAGGAAACTGAGCAGCCAGGTATGAGAAACCTCCACAGGTTTTTAAAATGATGCGATCACATCTAAGTTGGTCCACGCTATTTAACTACAGCAGAAATACAAACTGCTCATATAAAGGTTTTTTACCACCCTCTCGTGCCCACAGCTCGTGATCTACTGGTTAACGTAGCTGGTTGTAGATTCTGGGGCCCTGGGTTCGATTCCTAGTCCGGTCGGTGATTTTCGCCGGCCGGGGACTGAGTGTTTGTGTTGTCCCATTCATTCCATTATTACTATCGACGTGCATATCGCCGAAGTAGAAATATTTGCACTAGGTGGCCGAACTACACCAGACGGGGTCCCCCCGGCAAATTATGCCATAGTCATTTCAATGGAGAAAACAATAGATCTCTAGTCGCACATAGTCAGCAGTGTAGAGTGTTGTTGTGTCTTGCTCGTGAACGGAACAAGGTGGCTTGTGTACATTTGTAAGTCTGTCAGTATGTCCCGAATATTCGTTTCAAGCTTAGAGCATTCGAGCAAAGTTTTCATCACGTCACAGGCATGCGGTCGGATGTGTTCAGCTATCAGGTGGACTAGCCATGTTTTGGGCCCCTACCGTATTCGGGTGTCAAACTCCTCTGACCGATGTGGTCAGTAATTTGACTACTGTACAGTATTAGCACTGGATCCTCTAGCCTTTTTTTCTATGCCATAGTGAACATTTTGGTTACAGCGTTTCATTTCAAGAGAATAGTTCACGATCACATTGTACCTATCTCGTGCCCACTCATGCAGGAGGCAGGAACCCACTGAACATACTTAGTACCACTTTAAACTGTAGTGTATCGTCGCAGGAACCTTCCCAGAACACCGGATGACCTCAGGAAAGCCGTCGGCGACGAGTGGGACAGGCGCGAACAGCCACGTCTAGACCACAGCCTGCCAAAAAGCATCCAAGCACGAGAAATGTACGGAATGGAAGAGCACAGTATTGAATGTCACCAAGTGTCAGGCTTTTATACAACAGGTGTAAACTTTGGACAAACTGCTTGTATTATTATTGTTACGTTTTCATTTCACAATAATATTACTTCTCCTTAGTTTCATTTCCTGCTCGTCTCTAATGCAAGGAAATAAACGTTCACAGACATGCAAGGGGTGCAAAACTTTTGGGAGCAGATTAATAAGTTTATGTTGAACCAGATGTATCTAGAATTGCAAGTGCATACAGACAGCAGATGTAAGGAGGCAGTTTACGGAATAGGACGGCGTCATTGACGGCACACAGAAGTGGGTCGGTCCGGATTGGAACAACAGTGCCTAAGAACACCGTCATTCGTTCAGAAACGCTCCTTCCTTTTATCCGAAATTATTAACTGGCCCATTAGATCACTATAATAGCTGCTTTAAAACTCGAGTTAGATATCTGATAGCCGGCCAGAGTGGCCGAACGGCTCTACGCGCTTCAGTCTGGAACCGCGCGACCGCTACGGTCGCAGGTTCGAATCCTGCCTCGGGCATAGATGTGTGTGATGTCCTTAGGTTAGTTAGGTTTAAGTAGTTCTAAGCTCTAGGGGACTGATGACCTCAGATGTTAAGTCCCGTAGTGCTCAGAGCCAAATACCTGATAACAACAACAGTGTTACAATACAGTATTTCTGCATCGCACTCTAAGCAGAACTATCGCAGGCGATTTGCTAATAAACAGTAATCAGTTACATGCATTTCAAGAATATATTCTATAATCATTTCATAACGTATATGTAACTGTTAACTCATACCTCATTTGTGAAAAGTTTAGTGGTTTACATCGTTTTTATTCTAATTTTTAGTTGGCCATTAAGTTAAACGTCACATTGACACACAAAACGAGCAACCTCATGATCGTAGAGTGAAGAGCAAATTACATATACAAATGTCCAAGCTTTGAGTCCTGTTTGGTCCAAGCCTTTTGATCGGTAACATCTTTCTCAATATTGTTTTAACCGCAAAAATTAGTACTTACAGCCATTTGTGTAATGAAGTTAAACTTTAACCTTCGTTCTCAAAGCCCTTCAATACAGTGCTCTGTGTTTCCAATCATGTTCCCTTTGTGCACTTTTCAAGCCGTAAACAGGCCTCGAAGCGTCGTTTCAGGCTTGACAAGGCATCCAGTGTAACTGTACAGTAAGAAAGGTTGTTAATGCTCAAAGCTTCCCCCGCGAACTGATATACTCTACAGATACGTCATTCGAACATTTAACCTCTATCGTGAGACAAAAACAGTCACGCCGTAGATTGCCACTATG
Organism: Schistocerca serialis cubense; assembly: GCF_023864345.2. Lineage (NCBI taxonomy): Eukaryota > Metazoa > Arthropoda > Insecta > Orthoptera > Acrididae > Schistocerca > Schistocerca serialis. Next base: position 525,905,787 of record NC_064640.1, read on the forward strand.
ATTCATTAGATGTTCTCGGATCGTTTTCGGTCCTCATACTTATCTTCAGTTATGCATTTTTCATTGTGGGGTATCAGTTATGAAATAATGTCGTCAGTTGACTACTTATTTTCGCCTGACATACCTGTTCTCAATGTCTGTCTAGTATGGATGTGTTTTCCAGCCTTCTCTCTCTCTCTCTCTCTCTTCGTATTGAGAATTAAAAACTTCAGTTGCCAATTCTCTTTGTTGCTCTCTTGTGTAGCAGTACTTTTTCTCTTTTAGAATATGTCTTGCGCCTACGTCGCTCCTGTTTTTACTGCACAGGTAGCCTTACAAATTGAGTACCTTAGTTCTAAAAGCGTTCCTCCCCTTTTTTCTGATTATTTGACTGTGTTTCTTATCAGTTATTCTGTTATATATATGATCCGCACTATCATTGACTACTATTTTTCACAAATACAGGTAGCGAGAGTAAAATACAGGGATCGAAAAGGTATCTACAACTTGTGAAGCAACCAGACTACAGTTACAACAGTCAGAAGGTATGAAGGGTAAGCAGTTGTTGACAACGGAGTGTGATAGGTCTGTAGCCTATCCCCTAGGTTATTTAGACTGTAAACTGAGCAAACCGTGAATCAAACCATGGAGAAAACTGGAAAGCCAAGTAAAGCTCAGGGAGAAGTAAAATCACTGAGGTATGGTGCTAACATTGTAACAGACATCACTCATAGCTATCCTTCTCTGAGAGCGACTGCTGTTTGATAAGAAAGTTTCAGTGCAGATGCACAACCAACGCTCGAACCGCTATGGGAAACAGAAATCTGCGAGTAGGGGGTTAATGGACGGCGGTCTTTGCGGTCCGGCGAGTAGGAAATTCGGGATTTGGCTTTGTCAGAAAACGTATCCGGGTGACCGATGGCGGCACGGTAGCTCAGCGTGTTCGGTCGGAGGCCTGGCTGCCCTCCGTAAAGAAAGAAAGGAAAAAAATGAAGGGCTGAGTAAAGTGTTCAACGATGGAATTGAAGAGATGTCATGTGACGTCCACCCAGATCAAATGCCAAAAAACGGAGGTTAACGCAATCAAAATGGCTCTGAGTACTATGGGACTCAACATCTTAGGTCATAAGTCCCCTAGAACTTAGAACTACTTAAACCGAACTAACCTAAGGACATCACACACACCCATGCCCGAGGCAGGATTCGAACCTGCGACCGTAGCAGTCCCGCGGTTCCGGACTGCAGCGCCAGAACCGCTAGACCACCGCGGCCGGCTGTTAACGCAATCGTTCTGAAGAAATATAGCATCCGGGTTCGAATTCCGGTCCAGCACAAATTTTCAACTCACTCCGTTGCATTGCCGCAGTACCCTGTGCGGCTGGAAGTCGTTACTGCCTTCCTATCTTTTTCCCATCCTGTTTGATTTCCATTCCTTTCTCCCCAACTTTTCATCTACGGTTCGTTTACACCGTCACTATGGAATATTTGACTTTTTACGAAGGCACAACCTCACCCCTGTTTGCACCGCTTCATCACTATCAAAGTGAAGTCGTTTAAGGTGTTGTTTAAGTTCTGGAAACAGATGAAAATTGTATGGGGCCAAGTCTAGACTCTATGGAGGATTCAGAATGAGATTTTCACTCTGCAGCGGAGCGTGCGCTGATACGAAACTTCCTGGCAGATTAAAACTCTGTGCCGGACCGAGACTCGAAATCGGTACCTTTGACTTTCGCGGGCAAGTGCTCTACCATCTGAGCTACCCAAGCACGACTCACGCCCCCTCCTCACAGCTTTGCTCCCGCCAGTACGTCGCCTCCTACTTTCCAAACTTCACAGAAACTTTCCTGCGAACCTTTTGTATGGAGGATGGTCGATAACGGTGAGCCGAAGGCGTCGTATCGTTGCAGATGTCGCAGCGCTTGTGTGTGGTCCGGTAGTGCCGTGCTGAAGGCCAACACCGCCATGTTACACGCTTCAGTTCGGAGCCCTGTAGCGGTAGCGGGATGAGACTTCCATCAGCGAAGCAGGACAGTCGACCGAGTAACATTCATGACGTGTAATACGTCAGTCGATACTGAGAATAGAATAAGAAAATCGGAGGCCTTACTTTTCAGCACTCCCTCGTAAAACAAGGGCGATCAAATACAGTCAATTTAAATCATGGTACGCTGAGGGAATTAGAGTGGAAATGAGGTTCTAGAAGTGGTAGATAAGTTTTGATATTTGGGCAGCAGAGTAACTGATGATGGCCTAAAACTAGCCATGGCAAGAAAATAATTTCTGAGAAAGAATAATATATTAGCGCAGAAAATAAATTTAAATGTTAGAAAATACACTCCTGGAAATGGAAAAAAGAACACATTGACACCGGTGTGTCAGACCCACCATACTTGCTCCGGACACTGCGAGAGGGCTGTACAAGTAATGATCACACGCACGGCACAGCGGACACACCAGGAACCGCGGTGTTGGCCGTCGAATGGCGCTAGCTGCGCAGCATTTGTGCACCGCCGCCGTCAGTGTCAGCCAGTTTGCCGTGGCATACGGAGCTCCATCGCAGTCTTTAACACTGGTAGCATGCCGCGACAGCGTGGACGTGAACCGTATGTGCAGTTGACGGACTTTGAGCGAGGGCGTATAGTGGGCATGCGGGAGGCCGGGTGGACGTACCGCCGAATTGCTCAACACGTGGGGCGTGAGGTCTCCACAGTACATCGATGTTGTCGCCAGTGGTCGGCGGAAGGTGCACGTGCCCGTTGACCTGGGACCGGACCGCAGCGACGCACGGATGCACGCCAAGACCGTAGGATCCTACGCAGTGCCGTAGGGGACCGCACCGCCACTTCCCAGCAAATTAGGGACACTGTTGCTCCTGTGGTATCGGCGAGGACCATTCGCAACCGTCTCCATGAAGCTGGGCTACGGTCCCGCACACCGTTAGGCCGTCTTCCGCTCACGCCCCAACATCGTGCAGCCCGCCTCCAGTGGTGTCGCGACAGGCGTGAATGGAGGGACGAATGGAGACGTGTCGTCTTCAGCGATGAGAGTCGCTTCTGCCTTGGTGCCAATGATGGTCGTATGCGTGTTTGGCGCCGTGCAGGTGAGCGCCACAATCAGGACTGCATACGACCGAGGCACACAGGGCCAACACCCGGCATCATGGTGTGGGGAGCGATCTCCTACACTGGCCGTACACCACTGGTGATCGTCGAGGGGACACTGAATAGTGCACGGTACATCCAAACCGTCATCGAACCCATCGTTCTACCATTCCTAGACCGGCAAGGGAACTTGCTGTTCTAACAGGACAATGCACGTCCGCATGTATCCCGTGCCACCCAACGTGCTCTAGGAGGTGTAAGTCAACTACCCTGGCCAGCAAGATCTCCGGATCTGTCCCCCATTGAGCATGTTTGGGACTGGATGAAGCGTCGTCTCACGCGGTCTGCACGTCCAGCACGAACGCTGGTCCAACTGAGGCGCCAGGTGGAAATGGCATGGCAAGCCGTTCCACAGGACTACATCCAGCATCTCTACGATCGTCTCCATGGGAGAATAGCAGCCTGCATTGCTGCGAAAGGTGGATATACACTGTACTAGTGCCGACATTGTGCATGCTCTGTTGCCTGTGTCTATGTGACTGTGGTTCTGTCAGTGTGATCATGTGATGTATCTGACCCCAGGAATGTGTCAATAAAGTTTCCCCTTCCTGGGACAATGAATTCACGGTGTTCTTATTTCAATTTCCAGGAGTGTATTTTCTGAAGGAATTTTTATGGAGCGTAGCCATGTAGGGCAATGAAACGTGAATGATATACAATTCAGCCAAGAAGAGAATAGAAACTTAGTTAATTCAATTCAGTTCCATTTAATATCATCAATTTTATCATATACATGTTGTAGGAATTGTCATGTAGAAAGAGAGAGAGAGAGGGAGAGAGCATGACTTATATTTTTGACAATTAATGGAAATAACATTTTCTCAATTAAACTTAAACATTTTCTAAATTACGCTTTACATATTTTGTCTTCTTGTTACATTCAGGATGAAAAAAATTACAAGGTTTACACAAAAAAATCCGTTAAGGGAAATAACCTTTTCTTAGTTTCACTTTAACATTTTCTTAATTACGCTTTACATATTTTGTCTTCTTTTTACACGCAAGTTGAAAAAAATCAAAAGATGAGCACTGTCTATTTAGATAGCTAAGAAATTCATAATCATTATAGAAACTTTGAACTAATAGTGGCCTCTTTAATTCTTTTTTAAATATTTGTAAGTTTTTTATGCTTTTTATTTCTTTTGGTAAGGCACTGAACAATATTTTGGGTAGATACATCACACTATTTGGGTACAGGGCTCTTGAATGTATGTTTCTATGGGAATCATGCCTATTTATGGTTTGATAATAGTGTAATTCACTGTTTAGAGAAGAGAATTCTTGATCTGACTTTAGGAAACATACTGATTCATAGATGAATAAAGTAGCGAGGGTCAAAATTTTCAACTCCTTAAAGAGTCCTCTACATGGATCTCTGTAGGCAACACCCTTCATAATACGAATAGTTCTCTTTTGGAGCTTAAAACAAATTTTGTGAAACCTGTATTCCCCAAAATATAATACCATATCTTAGATTACTATGTATGTAAAAGTAGTAGGCACATAGTACTGTTTCAAAATTGCAGTTCTCTTTTAAGTTTTCTTAATACATAACAGTATTTACTAATTTTTTTATTCTGTAGTTCAACAGGTTTTTCCCATCTTAAGTTATTGTCCAGTCATACACCTAAATTTTTTTGTAAAAGAAGTTTGTTCTATTAGACTTTTCCCAATCTCTACTCTTACGTTATTTTTTACATTGTTCCTTAAGTGGCTGCTACAGAGTAATGTTGACCATTGGAGAAGTGGATCGAATAACTAACGAGGAGGAACTGAGTCGTACTGAGGAAAAAGTAGTTTATAGCACAGCCTGACTAAATAAAATATCGGTTGGTAGGACACGCGAGACATTAAGGAATTGTCAATTTGGTAATGAAGGTAAATTTGGTTGATAAAAATTGTAGGGTGAGTCCTAGGCTCAATTATGCTAAGCAGGTTTCACAAGGATTGATCTTGCAGTGCTTGCGCAGACATGAAGAGACTTGCAAAGGATGAAGAGTTGCAACAAACTTGTCTTCGGGCTGCAGACCACAACAACAACACCAATGCTCTAATGGTTTTGTATGGTGTTCATTTGTTTACCGTGTCAAATGCTCTAAATGCCAACAGAAGACGCATATCTCGCTAATGTACTCTAACACTTTGAGACTATTTTCTTGATTTTGCCTTAAAGCTCTTGTTAGAGACAAAAATCTTAGAACAAGGCTAAAATTGTTTTCCTTATACAGCTGAAGCTCTAGTGCCTTTTCGAAGTGTTCTTTAATTTCATCATCTGACTGTTGGCAGCTGCATGTACTGAAATACAATATTGTTTGACTTAAGTACTGACTTTCTATTAAAATTGGTCATAAGCATATTTTTTGGTACCTTAATGGTTGTTTACTCAAGCAGGTGAATTCTTCTAACATCTGTACTTGACCTGAGTTTTACTGATATTTTGACCTCCCAATTTCGTTTCGTAGGCTTTAAGCTTTATGCATTTATTTTGGTGACATCTGAATTCTTTGCTTGACTTGTTTTTACCTGTTAAGCTTTCAGCCTACTTTTTCGTGTTTAATTTGAGGTCCTATTTTGGTATTTTGAGATTCCAAATGATATTCTGTGGCACAGAAGACGAAAAGCTTCTGTACAATTAAACAAAGTTGTATAGAGTTGGTAATATGCACCATCATGCACTTAAGTTGTATGTTCTATTAAAAATGTTATTACGAGATACACCTATTTGATGTTTATAGAACCACTGAAATCAAAACGATTAGTTTATTGAGGCAGTTATCGTGCTATTATTATATCGTGACATTTATTTCTGTGTATTTGAAGCAGTAGGAGTGAAACATCTGTGCTACGGAATGCTTATGTCGTTCGGGAAACGTCCTACGACATCGTAGAAGTCCGGATGATAAAAATTGTAGAGGTAGCATAAGGCTCGAATACATTAAGTAGGTTTCAAAGGAATGCAGGCTGAAGTGTATATACAGACATGAAGAGACTTTCACATGAAAGACTAATTTGTCACGAAATATTCATCACATTGAGGGTTTAGAATTTCCGAACGAATTTCACTTATATCATTGCATGTCATTGCAGTTTAATTCCTTTCACCACCATATACGTTTAGTTTCAGTGAATTTAATTCATCTGAATCAAATAAATCATATATTCATGTATACCAATTGGAAAACAGAAGATTGGGGTTTAACGTCCTGCCGACTCGAGATCATGACAGATAAGACATAGCCTCGGTTTGTTTCAAGAACGGGAAAAGAAATCTTTCTTACCCTTTCAAAAGAATGATTCTGGCAGATGCAGCGTTTTAGGGAAATCACGGGAAACCTAAATCTGGACGGCTGGACACGGATTTGAACCGTCGTTCTCCAGACTGAGAGTTCAATGTGCTAATCACTGAGCCCCTCGCACGGTGAATGTCTCAAAAAGGCAATGGGTTCCTCCATCGATTATGATTCTCCAGTTGTCATATAATGACACTGTCATTGGGAAAAAACCAAATAAGGTTACCGATTAATATGGAAGGTCAGTTTCTGCCTCCATTCTTGTATTTCATACACAAATCGTACAAGAAAATTCTTAATGGAATAGTTATTCTGCACAAACATTATCCGCCAGTACCAGAATGCTTTAAGAAACGACGTATTTCTTTCATTGTAGCTACATAGAACTGGACGTCGAACGAAGACGTATGTATACTGTGTGGGAGAAATGGAGCAAGTATCTCTGAGCGGCTACTGCAGCCAATACTACTTCAACTGTAGCAACTACCAGAAGTGTAGGAGCTTTGTTTCCAATTAGTGTATCAGATTCTGCATAACCAATTGCGCTTCATCCAAGTGTCACCCTAACACGCCCGATATCCGCCCCCCCCCCCCCCCCCCGGCACGTCCTACCCACTAACCATACAATAAGAAGAAGGAGGAGAGAAGATCACAGTCCTTATCTGATTTTGCAATCCTCAAAAAACACGCAAACGTTTTTCAAGGGTCACTTGTTATGAGGAGTCGTAGTAAAATCGGTAGTGAAACTGAGATCCCCCTTGACAGCTCTGACCAAACCCTCCTAACGAGATCGAAGCATATGTGAGCCCGCCATGTTTTCGGTATTATGTCTTACGTTCCATAATCCCCACGCGTGTCTCTCATTATCTTCTTGCTCTTTCAGAGACTGAAAGGATTATTGATTGGAAAACGCTATTCCTGTGATGACAGGTTTATTGGTTCTGGAAAAAGTTCTCCACAACATCAAACATGCCTCATATACCATGCAGACCTACGAGAGGTCGGACATTTGTGGAGAGAAGTGCATTATTACGCAGAGAAGAATAAATAAATACATTCGCAACCTCAGATCTCCGTAGCTCCTTTCTCCCACGGCAAGAAAGATATACGGTATATGCCTCTTCAAAATTAGCCTGGTGTCGTTCCCCACGATTCCTAGAACGGCAATATCTATTGTGAAGTTAGCACGTAAATCTGTGTTGAATATAAAACATTGACCACTAGACGACCACTCTAAAATAAATTAACTTAAGTGTTGAATATGTTAGCGGCTGAGAGGATTACAAGAAAACACATACCTTCAACGTAACAGTTGAATTAAAATTCTATAAAAGAGTTCACAGGCTGGAAATCATTAGGATAATATGGTTTACACTGGCTCTATGAAAGTCAAGTAGCGCCGTAAACAGTTTTACTGTATGTGCCACTAAGTTCCAAGTGCCGGCCTTAAAACGCTGCAGGCGTAGGTATGGAGCAACAATGTTTTACTACTGGGAGCGGGAAGAAGAGTAAGGTCTCGCTATGGGCGAAAAATAGCGCGTAAACCGGGACGCGCACTGTTGACCACGCGTTTACTGCTCGCTCCTGGGAATACGTTTAACACGCAGACGCGCCACGTGCGGCTGCAGCCGCAGGCCACACTCCGTGCAAACAATAGACTAGCACCAAGTCGATGCTCGTAATTAGGAGGAGTACGAGTTGCTCCTGTAACTGCTAGAAACGTATAGGCCCTATATCTGTCTCTAATTTGCGTGTGCCCTGTGCTAGCGATGTATAAATGCGACGGGAGTACATTCCGATGTTATAGCGCATCCCCTACAGAATTTGCCGTAGAGGCAATTTCTCAACAGAAGTGTTTTCTATTATAACAAAGCCACTCTTGTGTGGCGGGACAGCAATTTCCAGGATGTCATCAATGAACGCAAGGAAACACTGAAGAAATATGAGTCATAGTACCCAGCAAACCTACATCAGCTTCCAGAAAATACAAGCATAAAGAGAATGATGAAGTGGACAACGCTAAGCAGTTACATAACCAAGGACACTACAATGCCAACTGAATGGAAGAAAGTGAAGAGTTTCAAGAAACCCTCGATATTTCGGCACTACAGTTCCCATCTTACGAATTGTGTTATGGAACAAATGTTTCCAAATTTCTCTCCGTCAAACATCGGCATAGAACACAGAATCCAACTACCGATGAAGTTACCCACGTCTACAGGTACTATCAATGATCGAGCTGCAAAGGGCTTTCTCCTCTGGTAAAAACTCTGCCCCTGGCCGAGATAATACCCATTACACTAAGTCATCATTTCTGCCATATGAAGAACAATACGCACTCCGTATTTACAGTAAAATGTGTAATACACACTACAATACCGAGACCCCAAAAACTGCAGAATAATCCCCGTGATCAAAGCTGGGACGAACCCTGATTCTGTGACGTAGTACTGACAAAAAATATTACTGCAACACCGTTACACTTGTGTCTTGGAAAGAGTGGCAAAATTCCTGTTACATTGGAGCCTTCAATTCCATGACCTATTACCCATTCCCCCAAGGGATGGATACTAAAGGTATTCTCATTCATCTGGTCAGTCATACACTGTTCCGTTTCAACCGAGATTCATATCTAATAGCTTTGTATCTTGATCTAAGCAGTGCCTACGATAACGTAGTACTCAGAGAGCTAGCAACTAAAGAAACAAAGCATATTCCACACATCTGCAGAACACCTGTCTTTTATTTTCTCTGCCTCGTGATGGCTGGGTGTTGTGTGCTGTCCTTAGGTTAGGTAGGTTTAAGTAGTTCTAAGTTCTAGGGGACTTATGACCACAGCAGTTGTGTCCCATAGTGCTCAGAGCCATTTGAACCATTTTTTTCTCCCTGATAAGTTGCTACTAGGCGTACATGAACTGTGTACAACAGCACCACGAACTGCGGGTATGAGGTTGCTTAAAGGATCTGTTTTGGGACCTCTTCTGTTTAACGTCTACACCATTGACCTACACCATCCGATTAAAAGTATCTGGACACTTCCGTGTAATGCGGAATTGGCCATTAGATGTCACGAGAAGCGCACCAGCCAGTATAAAAAACCGCGGAGAGTACTGAGTTGTCAGTACAAAAGCAGTAACAGCAGAATGAGTCGGTCAGGAGAGCTCAGTGACGCAAAAAGAGGGCAAGTCACTGTATGTCACCTGCGTAAAAAATTTTTTGGGCACGTTTCAATTCTTCTAGAGCTGCCCAAGTAAACTGCTCTTGATGTGGTTGTGAAGCGGAAACTCAAAATAACGACCACAACTAAACCAAGACCAGGCAGACTTCATATACCGACGGATAGGTAACGACGAGTATTGCAGAACTTGGTTGTAAAAATCACATGAAATCAGCGGGAAGGAATCACCCGTGAGTTCCTAAGAGCTGCCAGCAGTCCAGGTAGCAGGATGACTGTGTGTTGGGAGTTAGAAAGAATGAGATACGACTAGCAGCTCCACAGACACGCATTTCCGTAGTCGGTGGTAAGCGTCGCTTGAGATTGTGTAAAGAGCAATGCCACTGAGCAGTGGATGATTGGAAACGAGTGATTTGGACTTATGAATCACGATATACTCTGTGGCAATCCAATGGAAGGGTTTGAGTTTGGCGAGTGCCCGGATAACGTTACCTGACATCAAGTATAGCACCAACAGTGAAGCATGTAAAAGGTAGTGTTATTCTATGGTTTTTTGTCATTAGGGTGAGGTCCCCTTCCTGCGCTTAAGAACACGCTAAATGAGGAAGGATGTGAATACATTTTACGCTATTAAGTGCTGCGTACAGTAGAGGAACAGTTAGGAGGCGATGACTGTATCGGCCTGTCACAATGCAGCACCTTTGAGACTACTGTTTTGTGGAAAATAACATTTCTGAAATTTACTGGCCTGGCCGGAGTCCCGATTTTAACTCATTCGACCATCTTTAGGTTGAGCCAGAACGTCGACTTCACTCCAGACGCTAGTGACCAGCATTGGTACGTTCTCTGCTTTAGACTAGAATGGGCCGCCATTCCTCCAAAGACATGCAGACATCTGTGTCCCCAACAGAATTCAAGCCGTCATAGAGGCGAAGGGTGGACACACTGACTATTGATGTCCATTAATATTTGTCGGATGCTCTTGATCAGGTAGTGAATACGGTATATTCCCGGAGGTCAAAACTTGTCAATACACAGACAATACATATATTTACGTGTAAAGTACAGTCCTAGAGGAGTGCGAGACGCAATTGACATCCGCAATATTCGCGGTCTATCACAGGCTAACAAAAACCTTACTGAATATATCCACAGCGAAAAAATTGGCATTACTGTTTTCAAGGCACATAGTGAACCTGCCTTGGGCAACACCACAAGACCTGTACCACTTCTCTACGGAGATGATAGTCAAATACCTGGGACTATTCGTTGACCCCAAGCTAAGTTGGAAGGCGCATCCAAATTATGTGGCTTACAAATGCGAGTGGATATCAACATAATCAGAGCTATGACGGGACATGGGTGGCGCTTCAACGGTGGCACAGCACTAACGTTTTACTGTACGATGGGACATCCTATGAGTGATTAAGGTGTGGTGCTATGGATCTGCCTCCGATAGTAACCTCAAGTAATTAATAAATGGCAATATAAAAAGCAGAGAGCTTGTGTGAGAGCAATACGCTCCACCCCTATCAATGCATTTTTGATTGATGCAATTACTGCGGTATCTCTGTGCCAAATTTCTACTGAAAAGCAATCAAAACGTGTCCAAGTATCTGCAGTCGATCACTTCAAACCCAAATATGTGGCGTTTAATTCGATGCTTTTGGAACATTAGAAGTCTTCCTTCCCTAGTCTAAGCATATTTAGATACTCAGGAGTTTTCAAGAAAGATGATTAGGGTACCTAGACTAGGTAATTTTAGCGTCGCATTCCCATTAAAACTCTCTCTTGTGAACGTATTAATGGCATTATTTTACAGCATAAGGCTCATATTAATAATAAAACTTTGGCGCAATTATTAAGACAGTATCCGGGGATAATACACTTCTATACCAAAGACCTTGTGAAAATAAATAGACTCTCACAAGGTGCTGCAGAGGCGGGATATTTTGAACCTTCGGCTGGACCTCATTGTGGTGATAATAGTCTGGGAAGTAGATGTGTATTGTGGCTTGTAAGGACACAGATCGAACATTATATATTTGTCGGAGCATATGTACAGTATTTTTAGTCGTAATTGTACTATCTACACATTCTACTTCACGTGAACAAAAATGGTGGAGAGCTGCGCAGCGTTTAATTGCACAAATAAATTCGAGAAAGGAATGTGGGTGTTTTTGTATGTTTTGTATCTTATTTCACTAGCCGATAACTTTGCTATGTTTTGCACGTGGCCATACAACTTGCATTTGTGAGAACAAATGGACGTATTGTTATAGCATAGTGCAATAACCTTCACTGTATGTATGTTGTGTTTTTACAAAATCCTAATGTTTTGAACGTTGCTTTCATTTGTATATACTTATTTCTAGGTAATAAGACACCTGAAGAAGGCCCATTTATACCATACATTATTTAACTTGCTTAATATATGTGTCTACAACATGATAACATGATATTAATATACTGAACGTGCATTTATTTGTCGGTTTCCTGTTTCAGTACCGTAGCTTTAAAAAAATGGCTTTCCGACCGCCAGAAAATCAGTTTCTAAGTCCGGAAAATTCCGAGGGAAGTTTTCCCTTGCGATCTACGTAAATTACGGAAATTAAAAATATTGCGCTGTTCCATCTACCTTTTGTTTCCCGAACCAAATACAGCTGAAGATAAGTTATTTCCGAATATCAGAGAACCTATCGTATTTTATTTTAGCTGATAGAAGTTTAAAGACGAGGTCTCGACTACAAGTTTAAATGGCCGTTATTCAGTTTGTGCGCCATTCGCCGTAGACCACTTACGGAATTGTGGGAGATTGGTCTATACTAACTGTTCCTAAACCAGTGACTGTCGAAATCGTGTACTACATACCATGTTTGCAGAAATCTGGGCTGTTCAAACTACCAACAGAGGCAAGTATCTATCATGACTGCAGAACTTGTTGCTGTGCTAGAAGCACTATGTTTCTCCTCACAGATAATAGCATCTCTACATTTCTACTCTGCAGCTCTAATAGGAGATAAAAAATTTTAGCACCTATTTCATGGAAAACCCTACAGTCTACGGGATTATCGAAGTACTGGAATCGATGCGTGAAGAAGATCATTACGTTATTACATTAATTTCACTTGGTTGAAACGAAACTATGTGGTCAATGGCAACGAAGCCGTCGACCACTCACCCAAAGCCATTGTTGTGACAGTGTTTACCACATGGACTGCATTCCGAAATGTGGATTACTGATATATACTACACATCGGCATGATGGAAGAATGTAATAAGAGGGGTAGAAAAGAAAACACAAAGGCAAAAAGTATGTAGTAATTCATCCATCGGTCCCCTTTTCCACGAAATCCCAACACACAGTGTTTAGTCACCCCGGCCCTCTACTAACCAGACTCAAGTGCAACCGCAGACGGTTCTAGGCGCTACAGTCTGTAACCGCGAGACCGCTACCGTCGCAGGTTCGAATCCTGCCTCGGGCATGGATGTTTGTGATGTCCTTAGGTTAGTTAGGTTTAAGTAGTTCTAAGTTCTAGGGGACTGATGACCTCAGATGTTAAGTACCGTAGCGCTCAGAGCCATTTGAACCATTTTGCAACCGCAGAAGTTTCCGTAAACATATTCGCAGGCTGCATTTCGTGGAGATACTTTTCGCTCTTGTGGAGAAGAGGCGGAGACAGATTACCTTTTCTTTGGGTACCCCAGACTACATGGGAGTACTACAGTCCTTTTACAAGAACTTGTCGATCTTGGTCATCCGTTGCCAACTCGCGTGGCGGCATTATTAGAAGCACAGGATCACAGGAATTTCAGCATGATGTACAGATTCACTGTTGCCGCATGTATCCGCTTCTAAGAACCACTTATCACAGACAATGGACTTTGTGTAAGTATTGTATGACATTTAATTTTACATTGATAGTACTGTACTTTGCTCTTTAGAACTATGCGTGATCTGGCCGTAGTGTGTGTGTATGTTTGTGTGTGTGTGTGTTGGGGGGGGCGGGGTATAATTTAACGGCCAATAAATTAAATAAAACAATTCTATATATAATTTCTTAAGTTCCGTTTGTTTCGCGTCTTCAGTATATCTGTTGAAATGTCTTTATTATTATTTAGGCAAATTATACTAATCTACTAGAATGGTACAGTCTCCAGGTGCCTTTCTCTTATTCCTGAAATGATTTTCCATGGTTAATCTGTGTTTAATTTCATTATGAATTACTATATACATTTAAAGAAATTTTCGGATGCCTGTATAGTTTTCTCGTTTTTTTTTTTTTTTTTTTTTGTTACAGTGACAACAGACCATATTAAATGAGCGCGTATGATGCCTACCCAGCATAATTTTTTTTCATCGGTCACAATTTTGTCTTTGGCATAATTTTCATTTTATCTTCTCATAACATCTCAAACGCCTTTAGGAATAATTTTACATTACTATGTTCTTCCACGTCGCTCTTATTGTCTGCTTCAGACTGCCGTCTTCTCTATTAAAAGCTTCTTTGTTCTATTTGAAACATTTTTATGTTGTGTCCTTCTTCTTACAAGCAATATCTTTCGCTGTTTGCATAAGTACCTTTGTTAATCATTACCCATCTCGTTTATGTTTGTGTAATTTCCGGTTTCTAAGATGTTAAACAGAGCAAAACCTCAAGAGCGTACGCTCACAGTCGTCTCAACCTTTGGGTGAGTGTTACCAAGTATCCGATCCTCGGATCTTGCAGTCAAGAGACAGAAGAGCGTTCAAGTCAGGGCTGTTATTTATGAGTCGGTCTGTCTTTATATGAGTCATAATACACTCAAATCTGTATGGTGCAGACACTTACCAAGATGTCTGCTGTGAATTATTGGTAAACGGCATATCTTAATATGTTCCCCAGAAAGCAATCTATCAAGATCGTTACCTAATGAGTTTCTCCTTACTGTCTTCAAAGCTAGCTCTCAGCCCCCAACGCTCTTCTTATATGAAAAACTCTCTTAACGTTAATAGCATCACGCAGTTCCCTTTCACGGGCTGTCCATGCTGATTGAAATTGACGTTTTACGTCACGTGTTCCACTTTCTGATCGTTTACCACAGACACCTTACTACACTAGCATGAATATTTACGTATGACCCGTTCTGTCCACCGCTTCTCTCGCTTCAGTGGTCCTTCGATTCAGATACATGCCACCTGTCTGGCACAAAATCGTTTAAAGAGCTATTTTCAGCCCAAATTGAACGGTTTGCCGTGATGAGGTCACGCTGGCTTACACATATGAGATCTTGTCATTCGTTCGATTCTGAACATTGTGATTCATTTTCGTGGGTCATCATGATTCGGCCTATAGTATTGTGGTAGGACTCTCGTCTTTTCCTCAGACTGTAAAACTGTACACTTTATGAAACGAAAAACCTCGTGTTCTATAAAAATAATAACAACGAGCCCTATGACTATAGTAATAACGAGCCACAGATGGAATCATTCAACACAGATACCTGGGTGTAACAATTTGTACAGATAGGAAATGGAACGATCACATACGTTCAGTCCTACGAGTACGTAAAGCACGTGGTAGACGTCCGTTAATTGCTAGAACACTGCCTAAATGCAACAAGTCTACAAAGGAGATTGCTTACAAAACACTTGTGTAATCCATCCTAGAATATTGTTCCATACCAAATAATATTAACAGGGGATACTGAACTATACAGACAAGGGCAGCACGAGTCGTCACTGGTTTGTGTGACCCCCGTTGGGGTGTCACGGAAATGCTGAAGAAACTGAACTGGCGAACGCTTGACACAAACTATTCCCTGAAAACCTACTTGCAATAATTTAACCAGCTTTAAGTAATTAATCTAGGAATATAGTACAGCCTACCAACGTGTCACTCCCGCAGGGATTTCGAGGACAATATCAGATTAATTACAGCGCGCGCACATAGGGATTAAACAGTTGTTCTCCCCTTGGTTCGCCGGCCGAAGTGGCCGTGCGGTTAAAGGCGCTGCAGTCTGGAACCGCAAGACCGCTACGGTCGCAGGTTCGAATCCTGCCTCGGGCATGGATGTTTGTGATGTCCTTAGGTTAGTTAGGTTTAACTAGTTCTAAGTTCTAGGGGACTAATAACCTCAGCAGTTGAGTCCCATAGTGCTCAGAGCCATTTGAACCAATCCCCTTGGTTCGTACGTGAATGCAACAAAAAGAAACCATAATATCCGGTATGGTGGAAAGTAATATCTTCCACACACTTCACAGTGGTCTGCAGGACGTACTTGTAAATCAGGGACGCTCGCGATCAACCGGTCGATCAACATGGCTTCATGACTCGACCTTTCGAAACCTTTACCCGAAGTCTGTTTAAATGAGGTGTTTTTGTAAAATACCAGTTTGTTGACAATGTTACCTTGTATGCGAACGACGAGTATTTCCCAACTTTAACTATCATTATATTGTGCATCAGCAAGTGTTTTGTGGAAATATTTTGAAAATGACGCATGTTGTGAGTATTATCAAGAAAATTGTGACTTTATTTCGCTCACAGTTATTATAGAGAAGAAAGCTTAGAGTGCTATCAGAAGGATTGGATAGGTGACATGGAGACTTGGTATTTCACACTGAAATCCTATGAGTGAGTAGAGGTATGACTCCAAACAGTTTTCGAGAATTTCTACCAGCGATAAAAACTTTTGTATGTTAAAGAGAGGAAGATTTCTCACAACTGCATGATTTGAGCTGGTTGTGCGATCTGGCATTTGTAACTGACACGGTAATTACGCTAAATGAGCTAAACAGGAAACAGGTAGGAAAAAACAGAGTGTCTTAACTCTTATCTCTTCTATAAACTGTTTCCTTCAAAACCTTGATCTTTGGATAACACAGTTACAGAAATTAAACGTGAAACACTTTTCTCAAATACAATCGGAACTGCTGGATCAATAAACATCATTGGACGAAGAAGCTGCAAAGAAGTATACTGCCAACGTGACAGCACTGAAGACAGCGTCTGAAAACTGATCTTCAGATTTCAAGGCAATGGAATCTGTTCTAGATTTCATAGCTCAGCCTTTCCAAAAAATTTGACGTGGAAGATATTTCAAGTAAACTAAGTACTCTTTTCTTTTGTGGTGAGATTCAACTTCACGAGGAAACCTTTGTGGTGAGACTCAACTTCACGAGGAAATAGTTCTATTTCAGAATGACATTTCCTTAAAGTCAAAACACAATGAAGATGACTTTTCGAAATTAGTGAGTGTAAGAGCTGGCCCTAACATAGTGAAAATGACATCGCATATTTTATGGTTTTTTGGATCAACTTATCTATTTGAGGCAGCGTTTTCAGTTATGAACATAGTTAAATCTAAGTGTAGTAGTAAACTGATTGAATCTCATCCTTTAGACTGTGTAAGGTTTGCTCTGACAAATTATTCACCAAATTATAACAAACCTGCCAATGATATACAAAGCTAAGTATCTCACTGAACTTTTTTCAACTTTTATGATGGTTTATATTTCAATTTTTTTCACATGTCTAATGTCTTGAAAACTGACTAGCAGCTCTACAACGTTTAATGGAGAGAAAATTACCTTTTATGTATTTTGTGCAATTAAAATGGTTAAATCTGACTACTGTGTTGTTTAATGCTTACATAAATTTTTAAGTCAGTAGATCTCCAAAGTGACTAAACTGCATGTAGCAGGTCTCAAGCCTAAAAAGATCGATCACCCCTGATGTAGAGGTACGGTGTCCTTCAAAAAGACCTCCGGTATATGGAGAGGCGGCTGTATCAGCTGTGATGGAGATACAGAGATGGAGGGGGTATCGATCGATAGCGGTGTACATGGCATTTTCAGTAGGTACAATAGTTTGGCTACGTGAGCATCGTGCATTTGTTGTGGAGGAGTATATTCATAACGGTGGTTCTGTGATTACTACTCAGTGCGCATTTCGCATTCGGTTCGAACTTGGATGACATGATTCCCTTCCTGATTGAAAAACTGTTCGAGTATGGGTATCACATTTTAGAGCATCTGGTTTGCACTAAAAAGAAAGTCTACTGCCCGATGTTGGACCGCAACAACGTCGGAAAACGTGGCGCGTGTGGAAGCGTCCGTCCAGCTTCTCCAAAGTCCTTAGCAGTTAAACATGCAGCTGCCTTGGGATTGTCTAATAGGAGAGTTGGAAGAGACCTGCATAAAAATATTCACAGGCAACC
Source organism: Schistocerca serialis cubense (assembly GCF_023864345.2). Lineage (NCBI taxonomy): Eukaryota > Metazoa > Arthropoda > Insecta > Orthoptera > Acrididae > Schistocerca > Schistocerca serialis. Next base: position 525,923,594 of record NC_064640.1, read on the forward strand.
AAACAAACGTCCACAGGAAATGGCATGACTATGGACAACTTCTGGGAAGACTTTGTCAATATGTCAACAGGTCAGGACGTCATTTACAGAACATAATTTTTAAAACCAGCTAATGCGAAATAGCATATTATTTGATGTTCATAAATCAAACTATTTTCTCTGTATCTTTGTTTGTGTAGTTTTGTGAGTATTTGTGCTGTGTGGATGACCGTAATGAGCACAGTGCAATACTGTGATTGTGTTGTCCCGGATGATTATGGAAATTAAACGCAGGAAGACAGCGAAACTCAATTTCGATACCTAACTTAGTCTTCTGTGATAAGAGCTAGGGAAATGGAAACACCGACATACCGATCCGAGGGACAGAAGTACTCATTTGACAAACACTGTGGGTAGGTAAATGCTAAACTTCGGCGGACAGCCTAGCGATCAGGAACTGTGTAAAATCACGATACCTCCGTTGGCAGCCGAAGGTAACAAAATTTGCTTCCCCACCAAGGTAAGTATGTACTACCTCGGGTCGAAAATCCGTTACTGACCTCGACTACCGACGCGGGCCTTACGCCCATAAAATGGCTTTATCTGTAAGGATGCCGTGACATTCCACTCGGTAGCGGCTCACGGTTTCCAGCCGCCACGCAGCCACGACGCCCTCTTGGCTGCCAACGAAATGTTACTGCATACATGGAGAACAGAACCCAGATGGCAGCTGCCAATTGGCAGCCTAGGTAATCGCCATGCTCATACGGTTGCTGGCCTAGGTAGTTGACCCTCGTTGTTATAACAGACAGGAGGACGACAAAAACACTACCGGACTTCTCTGCGCAATGATTCATGAAAACATACAAAAGGTACTAACAGTTTAGTGTCTAAAGATAAGTCCCTCTAGAAATGAGACGTGTTTCCTCTGAGACACACAGAAACACAAAAATGGGTATAACAGCAATTGGTAGATTTTATGAGTTCTTTGTGGGTGAAAATTTAGAGGCTATGAAGAGGAATGGTTGCCCTGTGTTTCAATAGCTGTTCGTATTTATTACTTTTTGTTATTGTCTTCAATAAGGTTTTCCCACGATAAACAATTTGATTAAAGTTCAAGTTCCACATTGGGCATATGCGAAATTCTAATATATATGTCAGAATTGTTTTAGGGAAACCACTGATAATTATAAATAAAAAGCAAAATACGGTTAATTTCTTAAAACAGGAAATTGTTCTACTGAAAAGTGACGGATGGATCAGTTTAATCCAAGTTTCATCTAAATCTGAGAGCGATATTTGAAATCTGCTCCTTCAGAGCACGACTCTCGTCCCACCATATGTATCATGATGTTGCGCTGGCGCTAATATCTCTGAATTTTTTACTCTGTTCTCAATAAAGATTGAGGTATTACATATCAAGCACATTACTCAGTTGAGTTCCCCGCTTCGCTGGCGCAAGTTGCAATCCTCTGTCGCTAGAGGGTAGCGCGTAACATGGAAGTATGTCAAGTAACTACGTCTGTGCGTGAGAAACAGCATGCTGCAACCGAGTCTCTAATCACAAAAAACATGCCTCAAGTTGAAATCAATAGAGGACTGAAAGCTGTATACGGTGATGATTGTATCAACGTCAGTAATGTACGACTCTGGGTTGTACGTGCTCGTAATAAAGGAAACGGTGGTGGTAACCTCAACGTGTGTGACAGAGCTTGGAGTGAACGACCGCGTACGACAACCAATTAGAATCTTGGGGAACAGGTTGATGAGCTCACCAGAGAAAATCGTCTTGTAACACAGACACAGCCTTAAGGTAAGTGTGGCCTATTATGGCAGCGTGTACAAGTCATCACCGCAGAATTCTGGTACAGAAAACTGCGTGCACAGTGGATGCCTCGAATGCTCACTCCTGTCATGAACAGAAGAGGCTGGACATCTGTCAAAACAATTTCTTTTACGGTTGAAAGTGAGGATTATGGGAGTCCTTAACAACAGCGTGACAGGTAATGAAAGCTGGGTTCACTATTTTGACCACGAAAGCAGGAGAGCATCAACGGAATTCCTCCACAGAGGATCACCGATGCCAAAAACGGTAAAGACAATGCCATCAACAGGCAAAGTCATGCACTCACAATGTTCTCGGATGATGAAAGTGTGATGCATTTGTAATTAACGCCTAAAGGCGCCACCATAATCTCTAGAAGGTACTACGAGACAGTCAGAAAACCGAAAGTCAGAATTCGGAGAGTCTGACCGCGTGTGCAGCATCCTTCCCTTCACCAGGACAATGCCAGAACACACACGAGCACTGCTACATGTGCAAATATCCGACACCTTTGGCTCATTGTCACCGATCGTCCTCCATACAGTCCAGACTTGGTCCCACCTGATCTTCATCTGTTTCCAAAACTTCAGGAACGCCTTCGAGGATCTCACCTTGATAGTACTGAAGCGGTGCAAGCAGAGGTGAGGTTGTGGCTCCGTCAACAAAGTCAAACATCCCACAATGACGGTAACAACAAATCTGTGTCTCGTTGGGAGAAATGTGTTCCTCGCCATAGTGACTATGTTGTGAAATAAGTATGTAGACAAGAAGTATAAAGATGCATAATGACAATAACGTTTGTCTTGGTTAAAAAGCGTTCAGAGTTTTCACATACAAAATTCAGAGGCATTATTTTCAGCACGACATCGTGCTATCGTTTATTGCACTATCGTTTCCGTCCAAGGTTTCGCTAAAAAGTTCCAGAATTTACTGCCCTCTGGGAAGTTTGACACATTTAAAATATTCTCGGGACTGAGACCTGGCTGAAACCCGAAGTAGAAAGCTCTAAAACATTTATCGAGTAATGGAACCTATATCGGAAAGGCAAATTGCACACCATAGGAGGCGGAGTTCTCATTATTGTCGACAAAAATTTGTCTCTAATGAGGTCGATTTTGAGTGTACTGTCAAGTCATCTGGACGCGTATAACGGGTCTAAGTGGAATCAAGTCAAATTTTGGATGTTCTTACCGCTTACCCGATTCCGCAATGACAGTTTTAGAACCATTCAAGAAAGTCTATGCTCAGTAGCGCAGAATCATATAGATCATGCAATATTACATGTAGAGGTCTTTCAGCCTGCTGAGTATAGACTGGGACGTCTATGAATTCATTACTGGGGCTACGGACGGGTAGTTTGCGAAATACCTGTGGACGCGTTTTCCAAAATCTTTCTTGAGCAGCTCGTTCGGCAGCCCACAGGCAATGGAAATATTTATCACTTTATAGCTACAAAAGGTCTGATCTTATCGACGTGTCAGTATAGAAACACGGATTAGATATCATGACATCACCATAGCAACGATGGTTACTAAACTTAAGAAATCAATCAAGAATGCTAGGAAATTAGCTTTGCTAGAAAGAGAAGATAAGCAGTTGCTAGCGTTCCACTTGATAATGAATGCTTATCATTTAGTCCCAGTATGTTCGAAGTGGAGGAATTATGGGCCAAGTTAAAACGGATTGTAAATCCTGCGCTGGTATAGTTGTGCTGGGTAAGTGGATAAAGGACTTAAAAGACCCATTGTTGCTTAATAACGAAATTCGGAAAATGCTGAAGAGGGAAAGACTGTTGCACTCTCTTTTCAAAAGGCAACGTGCAAATGACGACAGGCAGAAGTTCTTAGAATTTCTCTCGTCTTTAAGAAGATCGATGAGTGAAGCCTACAACATATGCCACCGTCATACTTTAGCAAAGGATCTAGCTCGAGAAAATTCACGCCTTACGTAAAATCCCGCAGCAGATAGAAAGCTTATATTCAATTATTTGTTGACCAATCTGGGGTATCAATAGAAGGTAGCAAAGGGAAAGCTGATGTTTTATATTCCGTTTTTAAGAAATAGTTCACGCAGGAAGGTCGCGCAAACATACCGTCATTTGACCATCACATAGACTCCCGTATGGTAATAGGCATCCCTGACGTAGAGATGCAGCTGCAAGATTTGAGAACAAACAAGTCAGCATGTCCGGATAGAATTCCAATTCCGTACTTAGCTTGTATTTATTGCGAATCTGTCGCCCAACGCCAGGTCCTAGGCGACTGGAAAATACGGCAGGTGACTCTTGTATACAGAAAGACCAATATCCTTAACATCGGTTTGCTGCTGAATTCTTCAACATATTCTCAGTTCGAATATAATAAAGTTCCTTGAGATGGAAAAGCTTCTGTCCACATATTAGCATGGTTCTAGATAGCATCGCTTCTGCGAAACCCAGCTTGCCCTTTTCTCACATGGTATCCTGTGAACTATGGGTGAACGGCAATAGACAGATTTCATGTTCCTACATTTTCAAAAAGCGTTTCACACGCTTCCCCACTGCAGGCTGTTAACGAAGACAATAATATACAGAATAGCATCCCAGATATGTGAGTGGCTCGAAGGCTTCTTAAGTCATAGGACTCAAAACGTTCTCCTCCGGCGAGTGTTCATCTGAGACAAGGACATCGTGACGAGCGCCAAGGAAAGTGTGGTAGGATCGCTACGACTCTCTATATACATAAATGATCTTACGGAGTTGGTGAGCAGCAATCTGCGGCTGATGACGTAGTCAAAATGTATAGTTGGTATGATGAATGTCAACTAGATCCAAGCGTAAAAAGGATGTAATTTAATGCACATGTTCGAATACAGCTTTAGTATTATGTTGCTTGATACAGTCAGGTCTATTAAATATCAAGGCGTAATGTTGCAAAGCGATACGAAATGGAACGACGATGTAAGGATTGTAGTCAGCAATAGTCCGGGACGGGTCGCACAATTGAAGCGTAATATTAACTTTCATGTTAGTCTGGAAAGAAGCATTTCTATCGAAGTACCTTTAAATGAATTTAGATACGAAATTTAAAACTTCTTTGGGGGTTCTCCACATAAACAAGGGTAGTTCAAAGTAGAAATCTGTAAAAGATAGTAAATTTGTATGAACGGCTACGAGGTACCTTTATGGTCTCATGATTTAAGTAATTAATCGCAAAACCTCCAGAAATGCAAATCTCACAATCGGTTGCGATACCAGTGTACCAAATAGCCTTCTGTAAACCATATCTTATATCGAGCACCACTGTAGCGGTAAAGGCTGGTAATGATAGACTGATATCCTAATTTATATGCCCTTAAAACATTTTTGTTCCTTTTACATCTAGAACGCCTATGGTATATCGCTGATTTACATCACAACAGACTGTTACTATTGTGAGGTCTTCAGTCCAGAGACTGGTTTGATGCGGCTCTCCGTGCTACTCTATCCTGTGCAAGATTCTTCATTTCCCAGTTCCTACTGCAACCTACATCATTCTGAATCTGTTTAGTATATTCATCTCTTGGTCTCCCTCTACGATTTTTACCCTCCACGCAGCCCTCCAATACTAAATTGGTGATCCCTTGATGCCTCAGAATATGCCCAACCAACCGATCCCTCCTTCTAGTCAAGTTGTGCCACAAATTTCTCTTCTCTTTTATTCTATTCAATACCTCCTCATTAGTTATGTGATGTGCCCATCTAATCTTCAGCATTCTTCTGTAGCACCACATTTCGAAATCTTCTATTCTCTTCTTGTCTAAACTATTTATCGTCCAAGTTTCACTTCCATGCATTGCTACACTCCATACGAATACTTTCAGAAACGACTTCCTAACACTTAAATCTATATTCAATGTTAAAAAATTTCTCTTCTTCAGAAACGCTTTTCTTGCCATCGCCAGTCTACGTTTTATATCCTCTCTACCTTGACCATCATCAGTTACTTTGCTCCCCAAACAGCAAAACTCCTTTCCTACTTTAAGTGTCTCATTTCCTAATCTAATTCCCGCAGCATCACCCGACTTAATTCGACTACGTTCCATTATCCTCTTTTTGCTTTTGTTGATGTTCATCTTATATCCTCGTTTCCAGACACTGTCCATTCCGTTTAGCTGATCTACCAGATCCTTTGCTGTCTCTGACAGAATTACAATGTCATCGGCGAACCTTAAAGTTTTTATTTCTTCTCCATGGATTTTAATACCTACTCCGAACTTTTCGTTCGTTTCCTTTACTGCTTGCTCAATATACAGATTGCATAACATCGGGGATATGCTCCAACCCTGTCTCACTCCCTTCCCAACCACTGCTTCCCTTTCATGCCCCTCGACTCTTATAACTGCCATCTGGTTTCTGTACAAATTGTAAATAGCCTTTCGCTCCCTGTATTTTACCCCTGCTACCTTCAGAATTTGAAAGAGAGTATTCCAGTCAACATTGTCAAAAGCTTTCTCTAAGTCTACAAATGCTAGGAACGTAGGTTTGCCTTTCCTTAATCTATTTTCTAAGATAAGTCGTAGGGTCAGTATTGTCTCACGTGTTCCAACATTTCTACGGAATCCAAACTGATCTTCCCCGAGGTCGGCTTCTACCAGTTTTTCCATTCGTCTGTAAAGAATTCGTGTTAGTTTTTTGCAGCCGTGGCTTATTAACTGATAGTTCGGTAATTTTCACATCTGTCAACACCTGCTTTGTTTGAGACTGGAATTATTATATTCTTCTTGAAGTCTGAGGGTATTTCGCCTGTCTCATACATCTTGCTCACCAGATGGTAGAGTTTTGTCAGGACTGGCTCTCCCAAGGCCGTCAGTAGTTCCAATGGAATGTTGTCTACTCCCGGGGCCTTGTTTCGACTCAGGTCTTTCAGTGCTCTGTCAAACTCTTCACGCAGTATCGTATCTCCCATTTCATCTTCATCTACATCCTCTTCCATTTCCATAACATTGTCCTCAAGTACGTCGCCCTTGTATAGACCCTGTATATACTCCTTCCACCTTTCTGCTTTCCCTTCTTTGCTTAGAACTGGGTTTCCATCAACGCTCTTGATATTCATGCAAGTGGTTCTCTTTTCTCCGAAGGTCTCTTTAATTTTGCTGTAGGCAGTATCTATCTTACCTCTAGTGATATGCGCCTTTACATCCTTACATTTGTTCTCTAGCCATCCCTGCTTAACCATATTGCACTTACTGTTGATCTCATTTTTGAGACGTTTGTATTCCTTTTTGCCTGCTTCATTTACTGCATTTTTATATTTTCTCCCTTCAATAATTAAATTCAGTATCTCCTCTGTTACCCAAGGATTTCTACTAGCCGTCGTCTTTTTACCTCCTTGTTCCTCGCTTACCTTCACTATTTCATCTCTCAAAGGTCCCCATTCTTCTTTTACTGAATTTCTTTCCCCCATTCTTGTCAGTTGTTTCCTAATGTTCTCCCTGAAGCTCTCTACAGCCTCTGGTTCTTTCAGTTTATCCAGGTCCCATCTCCTCAGTTTCGCACCCTTCTGCAGTTTGTTCAGTTTTAATCTACAGTTCATAACCAATAGATTGTGGTCAGAGTCTACTTCTGCCGCTGGAAATGTCTTACAATTTAAAACCTGGATCCCGAATATCTGTCTTACCATTATATAATCTATCTGAGACCTTCCAGTATTTCCAGGCTTCTTCCATGTATACAACCTTCTTCTATGATTCTTGAACCAAGTGTTAGCTATGATTAGGCTATGCTCTGTGTAAAATTCCACCAGGCGGCTGCCTCTTACATTCCTTACTCCCATTCCATATTCACCTACTACGTTTCCTTCTCTTCCTTTTCCTACTATCGAGTTCCAGTCACCCATGACTATTAAATTTTCGTCTCCCTTCACTATCTGAATAATTTCTTTTATCTCATCATACATTTCATCAATCTCTTCGTCATTTGCGGAGCTAGTTGGCATATAAACTTGTGCTACTGTGGTAGTCGTGGGCTTCGTATCTATCTTGGCCACAATAATGCGTTCACTATGCTGTTTGTAGTAGCTTACCCAGCATTCCTATTTTCCTATTCATTGTTAATCCTACTCCTGCATTACCCCTATTTGATTTTGTATTTATAACCCTGTATTCACCTGTCTTGTTCACCTGTCTTGTTCCTCCTGCCACCCTGCCACCGAACTTCACTACTTCCCACTGTATCTAACTTCAACCTATCCATTTCCCTTTTTAAAAAGTTCTAACCTACCTGCCCGATTAAGGGATCTGACATTCCACGCTCCGATCTGTAGAACGCCAGTTTTCTTTCTCCTGATAACAACGTCCTCCTGAGTAGTCCCGACCCGGAGATCCGAATGGGGGACTATTTTACCTCCGGAATATTTTATCCAAGAGGACGCCATCATCATTTAACCATATAGTAAAGCTGCATGCTCTCGGGAAAAATTACGGCTTTAGTTTCCTCTTTCTTTCAGCCGTTCGCAGTACCAGCACAGCAAGGCCGTTTTTGTTAGTGTTACAAGGCCAGATCAGTCAATCATCCAGACTGTTGCCCCTGCAACTACTGAAAAGGCTGCTGCCCCACTTCAGGAACCACATGTTTGTCTGGCTTCTCAACAGAACCCCTCCGTTGTGGTTGCACCTAGGCTACGGCTATCTGTATCGCTGAGGGTCGCAAGCCTCCCCACCAGCGGCAAGGTCCATGGTTCATGGGGGGCACAACAGATTATGTAGCATAAATTAAATTAGTACGTAATTCATGTGGCTGACTGGTGCTAAATATCTTGAAATTACAATTCATATCAGAAAGCATTGAAGAACGTGTATAATAGTGTTCTAAGTACGACCTATTAAGAAAAATATATTTCATACTTTTCATCTCTGTAAAAAGGATCGAGAAGGAAAGAGCTAAAATTACCACACTGAAGGAACTTTCTATGATGTCTGAATGCACTTAATGTACTTGCAGTCCAATGGATATTCTCTACAAGAAACCTTGTTTGTTAACTTAAAAGTGTCTGGGGAGTCCCATAAATTATGAGGAACTACAGTTCCTAAGAGAGGTGAACCATAACATAAGGGCAGGGCGTAATTTTTGTCCAAACGTAAGTACACTAATTATTTTGACGCAGCTACATAAACCCTTCATCTTGTAATCTTAAATGCATCATTGAAGTTGCATTTTTATCAATATTAAATTAGGAAGTTGAAGACAACAGCTACAAATCTCCATATTCACGACTGCTAACTAAACATTTGACGTAACCAGGATAATAGAAAAGGTGAACAATCATAGTAAATCTCCACCGAGATTTTACACAGACTTGAGTTGTGTCACTCTTGTAGGATATGAGTAGTCTTTGCGTCGAGTAGTCATAAAATTGCCAGATAACGAACAGCACTAAACCCATACAGTCCCAGTCATGTTTCGTATTTTCCTTATAATCGCAGCATAGGCAGTTGCTAATGTTTACTAGATAGTATCCCAAAGATCTTATTTAGACAGTCTTCTGCTTTGTAGAATCCACGTTGGTGAACGGTAGAATGCTGCTACCGTATAGATGTAAACAGAAGAGGAGTTATAATCATATATAGGACTTTTCTGTGGTGCAAATGGTCCAGACTTGCTCTTCGTAGACGACAGTGGCGGTTTAATCCAGCTGCTTTGGTGGATGAAATGCTCACAAGTGAAAATATCCATCAAAATGTCTCACCACCAAGATACGTGCACGTGAATCCTGTGCTGCACGTCTGAAATGCATCGAGGATACGAACTGCAGCGCGTCAAGCGCCATCAAGAATACTGCCAGACCTGTGAATACCTCTTTCTTAGCGACGGGATCGATTAGCTATGGAGGTCTTGAATCACCTCATGTGACACATGTCATGTCTTTGCCAAACTTGTTTGGCAAAGAGGTACATCGATTTCTCGTATTGTGAAAGAAATAGTCCGGTTGTTGTTAGTTCCTTTCCAATGAGTATTTCTGATTTCATAACTTCTCTAATTAATCGTTTTGGTAAATACTGTATACTTAACTGTTAATTATTGTTATTAAGCTTGAGCGTGTTCCGTAACCTTTAATACAGCCTATTCAGGAAATTTACTCTAACCTCTTCATTAACCAGCTGGCCAAATTGTTGCGAAGTATTACGTATCGCCCACGTGTGGGGAACCCAAACCAATAGGATACCAGGGAACACTTAAAGTATAAAAAGAAGGATAACATGAATGGTCAAAAATTTGTTTGACTAATAGAAGAGCGTCACGACAATGTTGAAAATCTGAGTAGGCTTCATGACAGACTCAGATTATTCCAATAAAAACTTGCTTACTATGTTTCACGAGCTGCACTGAGGTGACAAAAGTCATTGGGTACCTAATAATATCGTATCGGACTTCCATTTGCGTAGTGCAGCAACTCGCCGGGGCATGGACTCAACAAGTCGTTGGAGGTACCCTGCAGAAATATTGAGCTGCACTGCCTTTATAACCTCTATACTGCGAAAGTACTGCCAATGAAGGATTTTGTGCGCGAACAGTACTCTCGATTATGTTCCATAAATGTTCGATGGGCTTCATGTCGGACGACCTAGTTGGCCAAATCGTTTGATCGAACTGTTCAGAATGTTCTTCAAAGCAGTAGCCAACACTAGTGCCCCGGTGACATGCCATGGTGGTTTCGGAACATGAAGTCTATTAATGGCTAAACATTACCTCCACGTAGTCGAACATAACAATTTCCAGTCAATGACCGGTTCAGGTGGACCGAGGAAACAGTCCATTCCACATAAACGCAGCCCACACTATTCTGGAGCCAGCACCAGCTTACAAATGGTTAAAATGGCTCTGAGTACTATAGGACTTAACATCTGTGGTCATCGGTCCCCTAGAACTTAGAACTACTTAAACCTAACTAACCTAAGGACATCACACACATCCATGCCCGAGGCAGGATTCGAACCTGCAACCGCGGTTCCAGACTGAAGCTCCTAGAACCGCACGGCCACACCGGCCGGCACCAGCTTACACAGTGCCGTGTTGACAACTCGGTTGCATGGCATCGAGGGTTCTGTACTTCACTCGAACCCTACCATCAGCTCTTAACAACTGAAATCGGCCTCATCTGACCAGGCCACGGTTTTCCAGTCGTCTAAGGTTCAACCGATATGGTCATGACCCCATAAGAGCCTCTGCAGGCGATGTCGTGCTGTTAGCAATGGCACTTGCGTCATCGACTGCTGCCATAGCCCATTAACGCTAAATTTAGCCGCATTTTCCTAACGAATACGCTGCTCTCGGTCGTTAGGTGCCTAGTCCGTGGTGAGAGGTAATGCTTGAAACTTGGTATTGTCGGCAAACTATTGACACTGTGAGTCTCTGAATATTGATTTCCCTAACGATTTCCGAAATGGAATGTCCCATGCGTCTAGCTCCAAGTACCATTTCGCGTTCAAAGTCGGTTAAGTCTCTTCGTGCGGCCATAATCATGTCGGAAACCTTTTTACATGGATCACCTCATTACAATGACAGCCCCGCGAATGCGCTGCCCTTTTATACCTTGTGTACGCGATACTACCGTATCTGTATATGTGCATATCGCTAACTGATGACTTCTGTCGCCGGCCGCGGTGGTCTATCGGTTCTAGGCGCGCAGTCCGGAACCGCGCGACTGCTACGGTCGCAGGTTCGAATCCTGCCTCGGGCATGGATGTGTGTGATGTCCTTAGGTTAGTTAGGTTAAGTAGTTCTAAGTTCTAGGGGACTAATGACCACAGATGTTAAGTCCCATAGTGCTCAGAGCCATTTGACTTCTGTCACCTCGGAGTATTACTAAGTGAAGAAGCTAGAGATAATCTTCAGCTCCTACGTTTCGCTCCCCTAAGGACCGTGAAGACAAGCTTAGAGGCGTTTAACTAGTCATTGTTCAGCACCCCGTACGCGACTGGAACTGGAAGGAATCCTGTACCTACCACCTCTACCTCATCACTTCACACTGGTTTGCATAGGGTATATGTAAATGTAGATAGAGAAGTCAGTGTAGATTAACGACTATCACCAATGTATTTCACCCTACTTGGTGAAATCCCTGGTGATGTTCAGCGAGACGAATTTTTCTTGGGTTACACCTCTGCCGAAAGTCGAGAGACGGATTAGTTATTACTGGGGTCAACGCTATTTTTTGCCATGCTAGTCGCCAAAACTGGTAAGTACTTTTTTTAATGAATCCATAATTATTTCGCTTGGCATACAGATACAGTAGGAGATATATATTTCATCACCAAAAGTATGTCAGCTGTCTGTATTTCTAATTTTTATTCACCTATGCGTATTTTGGAGTTAAAGATCTTCAAGTTTCAAAAATATCGATCGAGATATGACATCGTGGTCTGATGAAGTGGCCGCACGTGAGGGTGGTTGTGTTGATAAACAAACAGAAAGACATACGACACTGTTATCTTTGTCTTCTTCTGTTCCTTACAAAATCAGATTGCTTTTTGTAAAATCTCTTTCAAAAGAAACCATCACCGTTTCGATTCATTATGATTACTATATTTTTCTTAATGTGTAAAAATCTTGACGCTAACCGTGGTTCCTCAATAGCAGATAATTGCTCTAAATCAATGAAGCTAAGGGGCCCTTGTTAGCAGTCATTTTTTATAAGAGACATTCAAATGTAAACGATACAGATTGAACACTTAAGTAAATTGTTCATTATTCCAAAGTAATCGTCATATCTGGTAATACATTTATCACGCTGTTAGACAAGCCGGTCAGTGCCTTAGTGGAAAAACGTTTACGATTGCCTATGGAACCATGACTGTACCCAGAGGTTCACCTCTCCGTCGGAGGCAAGTCGGCGACCACGAATGTCTTTCCTCAGGGCTCCATAATTGTGGAGATCGCATGGGGAAGGATGGGAACTTAATGCAGGATGTGTAACGGCCTCCCAACGAAACTTCCACAGCATACGCGAAACAACCTTGGCAACACGTACGAGGGAATTACCTTGTAAAACGACAATGCCGTCCGTCAACATACCTGGGCGTTTGGACTTGATGGCACGATTCGGATTTTACGAAGTTTGCACATGCCACTGTGCTTTAATTGAGCCAGGTTGTTCCACAAAGTTCATGAGCTGTGGGCCCTTACAGTCAATGAAAAAGGTCATTATCCATTTGCTTCTCACGAAGAGTTGTACTCTTGGGAACAAGCATGGTTCCGTTGGAAAGCGCAAACACTTTTTCCCATGAAGATACTGATCGGCTTGTCTGACAGTGGTGTAAAAGTATTAACAGATACGGCGACTGCTTTTGAAATAATAAACGGTTTACTACTTTTTCCATCTGTTTCGTTTCCATTTCACTGCCCCTTATACATCACTTTGCAACGTTACCTCAAGGATATTCTGCTGCTTAGTAGAGTCTCCCAAGCGAGCAAACCATTTGTGATTTGTGACTCTACCTGATGTTTCTCATACCTCAGGTAACTGGGCTACGCGCGTCACCGTAAAAAAAAAAAAAAGAAAAAAAAAACACAAAAAAAAGAAAGTTGGATCGAGCCGCACACGTCTGCTTTTATGCCTAGTAGTTAACTCGATGCAAATAATAACCTGTAGCTGTGATCCTGCAGTCAAATGGTCTATGCATTTGCTAGAATTGCGAATTGACAAAATAAACAGAAATATTAAATGGAAGATGAATGAAGAATTAATGAAAAAATTCTGTTCTAACGTCAGTAATTGATGTAGACCACGTGAGAAGATATTACTGAATAATATTTATTCATGAAGGTAGACCTCGGTTAAACGGAAAGTGATCGTATGATAAGACAAAGTTATTTCTGTAAACTGCAGTAAATTTGCTTTGAAAGCATTACGAGAATGGCTGCAGAACCCCAAAACTAGACATCCATCAAAGACAGTCGAAAACTAAGTCCAATCCGTAATCAAAATACACGAAATATTCACCAGCTCAAAGGAGTTCAGACTTCAACATGATGATTTACAAATTAGCACATGCGAGATAATGGGTAGTTCCGAAATACAAACGACAGCGTTAGAGTTCTGTACTGGAGAACATTCAGGCCTCGTGAGAGTTGGAGTCCTTTCAGAAGTTACAATACTGTAGCGGCCGTTCATCGCCCAGAACGTATGACCTACGCGATCAAATACTACACGTTAGCACAGGCAGGTCTGCCTTCCTCCAGATCAGAATCGCTCGCTTGAGCGCACTCCTCAAAAAGTGTCTGTCTCTACTTGACTCCAGCAACGGCGACACTGCCTGCTTCGCCAATGGCTGAAGGCCATCCTCGCTAAAAATACATCTTTCTTATATTCTAGAGACATTGTTGTGACTCAGCTTGACCACTTCCTGAGCGAAACTAATATGTTGCAACAATAATTAAATAAAGAAATGTTGTAAACATTCGCTGACTATCAACTCAATTACAATAAATATAAGTAATAGTTTATCCATTAATAAATAAGCTAGTGCTCGTGCGTAAGTGCGCTCAAATCAAATGAGAATAGACTTCCTTTAAATATTATTTAAACAATTATTTATGTACGCTTGATAGAAGTGTCTTTTGGTACTCTTTTCAAAGGTGATATCAACTAACCCATGTGCTTGACCACTATTAAATTACCTTGGTTTTGATATAAATTGTAATCATATTTAAATAAAGTTACTGGGAAAATAGTGAAAATGCGTTAAATAATTACACAAGAATAACATTTTCATTCGGGAGGAGACGGTTCAATCCCGCTTCCGGCCATCCTGCTTTAGCTTTTCCGTGATTTCCCTAAATCTCTCCAGGCAAATGCCGGGATGGTTCCCTTGAAAGGGCACCGCCGATTTCCTTCCCCGTCCTTCCCTAATCCGATGACACCGATGACGTCGCTGTCTGGTCTCCTTCCCCAAAAAAAAACCAAGCATTGCACTGAGTTACAATGAATACAATGTTCTGACAGACAGTTGCATCATTAAAAATCATTGAAAACATAATAAACCAATAACTAAATAGATAAATAACATTCAGGGATGAGAGCTATAGTGCAGTGCTGTCATATGAGATATTGTTTGTTGAAATTGCATGAAGCGTTTAAAAGTCGTTAATCCTAAAGTTGACTGTGAAAACATTCAGTCAGTGTAAATTATTAACCTCTGTAGTTTCCAATATATTGAAAATATTATTGTTTCACTTGATGCGCCTCATTTTTCTGAGATTGCAGATGTATTCTTATTTCCTTTATTACGTAACTGCGATTTATTATAGAATTTCTGATAACTGATAGAAGTCGTTTTTCAGATAGTCTTGCACTCCATTCCTGGTTCATCTCCCGCACAAAGACCTTGCGGGTAACCGCCGTCGAAATTTCCAGCGTTGGGGTTTATCCAGTGCCAGCTACTTGCTGACCTCCCTTTTACTTGGGCCATTCAGCAATATTTGCTCTGGCTGGCCCGGCTACGCCGCACTGAGGGCCTTGGGGCTGCCCCCTAGCGTTCAACTGCATAAACAAATTCACCTCTCCTCTTACCAATCCTAGGCAGCCATATAACTCGCCTACATGTTCATATCGTTACAACTTTGAGGTGGTTTTTTATATGGTTAATTCCAAATAAAAATTTCTCAAAATTCAAGTACTGTATAGCGATGCAATTTTTTAATAGGCAGCATTTATCTTTCCTGTTTATTTATCAGTAATCAGGTGCGATTGCTTAATGAACCCAAGAATAACAGCGTAGACTGAAACTTGTAAATCGTGAACGTGAAGTTTTCTTCCTTAATTACACTGTGTAGTAAAAACTGTGAAGCCCCGAGAAGGGGAGGAAGGAGAGAAATGAAAATTCACGAGTTGAGAGGGTGCGTGATGTTATTTCAATGATTACAAAAAGGGGGTCAAGTTTATAAAAAACTTGACGGTATGAGCCCATTTACCAGTATGATGGAGATACCCACTCTGGCCTGGATGCTTGCACTGTTTCGGATGGAAGGGTTGTCATAAGGCCGTTGTATCCTCTTCTGAGGCAAACTGGCCCACATCATTATAAGTGGTCCTTGGTATCCTGGACACTAGCACTTGTCATCTTAGCTCGTCTCACATATGTTCTACAAGGGACACATCTGGGGAGCTTGCAGCCCACAGTAGTTCCTCACTATTATGCAGACAGTTCACAGAATGACGTGCCAATTGTGCACGACACTTGCACTGCCGAGAAATGACAACACTATACTGTTCCATGAGTGATAACACATGAGGACGTAGGGCATACGTACCAAAATTTTTTGCTGTCGGATTTCCATCACACAATATTAGCCGTGATCAGAGTGATGTCTGATGGTTCCCTGCACCTTGAGGCTTCGAGCAACACTGTAGCTTCTCCACAATATTGGATGAATAAGACCTCTTCCCATCTCACCACCGTACTCTTCGGCCATCGTCATCCGAGGAAGTGCAGCACCATGATTCATCTCTGAACTGGCCAGCCATCAGCAGGCCACGTTTCCCTCTCACGGCACAACTCCAAATGCTGAAAATGGTTCAAATTGCTCTAAGCACTATGGGACTTAACATCTGATGTTATCAGTCCCCTAGACTTAGAACTACTTAACCCTAACTAACCTAAGGACATCACACACATCCATGCCCGAGGCAGGATTCGAACCTGCGACCGTAGCAGCCGCGTGGTTCCGGACACTTCAAATGCAGCCGTTCTTGTTATGGTCTTAATGGCAGCCTACGCATGGGATTGTTATTGCCTTGTTCGGCTGCCGCTTGTCTCCGACTAAAGGGGCGGGATGCCGCAGAAAATTGCAGCGATTCCATTAATTGTACTCGGATGAGATTTTCAGATGATCTTGGTGCACTGTATGTCTGACTTCCCATTCCCGTGCAGACCAACATCTGGCCACTACCACATCCGAATGCCTCACGAATCTGGATATTGCAAGATTCGACCAGTCGGCCAAATGGAGACCCACAAGGAGGTCCCTTCGAAACTCTCTCGGGTGCTGATAATACAGTCTCCCATGAGTACACGGCTCATCCTTCACAGCGAGCACTCAACACCTGACACTGTTCTCGGCTCCTATGCACCTACCAGACGTGGTAACAACAGTAAATTCCAATGACATTTAAGCTCGTTTATTGTAACTCAAATCATTTGAATATTTACCGATGGTGTGTACGAGTATGAAGTTACACTGATGTCCTAACGTGTCTTCTGATAGTTTCACTTCATGTACGGGAAAACAAAAACAAAAAATACAGACCGTTGAAGGAATTTTATTCGTAAAATATACATAAGTTTTTATTTAAGAACAACATTGAAGTTGATTTCGCAGGCTTCATCTGTGGATGGGATAAACAACGGCGTCGATGTAGCGGCTGAAGGGACATGTACTGTGGAATGCCCCACTGGAATGGTCCAGTAGCTATTGAACACGCAATTCTAACATCGTTCCCATTTGTACTGTTGCTGTTGTCAAGTTCACAAATAAATTCGTACGGAGCCGTTTTATATCTCATCGACAGCTCAAAAATGGTTCAAATGGCTCTGAGCACTATGGAACTTAACATCTATGGTCATCAGTCCCCTAGAACTTAGAACTACTTAAACCTAACTAACCTAAGGACATCACACACATCCATGCCCGAGGCAGGATTCGAACCTGCGACCGTAGCGGTCGCGCGGTTCCACACTGCAGCGCCTAGAACCGCTCGGCCACTCCGGCCGGCTCATCGACAGCTGACTAAAAGCTTTGTACGTAGGTGTTTCCTTACCATATGAGCTAGGATGTCTATTATCTACCGAAGTTCTGGATCTTGTACACTGGAACTAATCGAACTATTGTAAAAAATTCATTAGCTCTGGTTATGTAAATTTAAGAACTACTAACATGCGTGCTAGGCTTAGCAAGTTATAAGCGAAATGCTTTGCCTGTACCAAGTACCCAGACATAAGGTTAGGCTAATCTATTGGATTTCAATATGCTGTCTCTGAATAAAATGGTTCAAATGGCTCTGAGCACTATGGGACTTAACATCTATGGTCATCAGTCCCCTAGAACATAGAACTTGGTTGGTTGGTTGTTTTGGGGAAGGAGACCAGACAGCGAGGTCATCGGTCTCATCGGATTAGGGAAGGACGGGGAAGGAAGTCGGCCGTGCCCTTTGAGAGGAACCATCTCGGCATTTGCCTGGAGCGATTTAGGGAAATCACGGAAAACCTAAATCAGGATGGCCAGACGCGGGATTGAACTGTCGTCCTCCCGAATGCGAACTTAGAACTACTTAAACCTAACTAACCTAAGGACATCACACAACACCCAGTCATCACAAGGCAGAGAAGTGTCTGAATACAAACATGATTAATGTCAGGCTTTCAGTCGAGTATATTAAAATAAAATAGCATTACAAACCTTTTTCTTGTTTTCGACTAAGAATTCCGCAAATTGTTCAACATGCCCTTGCTCATTGAGAAGCATAGTTGTACTGTAGACTTCCGTATTTCGAAACGAGGATAGCTAAGAAAGATAATGCATGCATCATGGAGTAAATTGGCGTCTTTGGGCCACATTTCAAACAATGAAATGCAGAAATCTCCAAATACGTATGCTGATATTGGTTCAGGTGGAAAGATGAAAGCACATCTCAAAACATTCTTTGGATATACACTGATGAGCCAAAACATTATGACGACCTGCTTAATAGCTGAAACTTCGTGGCAGATTAAAACTGTGTGCCCGACCGAGACTCGAACTCGGGACCTTTGCCTTTCGCGGTCAAGCGCTCTACCAGCTGACTACCGAAGCACGACTCACGCCCGGCCCTCACAGCTTTACTTCTGCCAGTATCTCGTCTCCTACCATCCAAACTTTACAGAAGCCCTCCTGCGAACCTTGCAGAACTAGCACTCCTGAAAGAAAGGATATTGCGGAGACATGGCTTAGCCACAGCCTGGGGGGTGTTTCCAGAATGATATTTTCACTCTGCAGCGGAGTGTGCGCTGATATGAAACTTCCTGGCAGATTAAAACTGTGTGCCCGACCGAGACTCGAACTCGGGACCTTTGCCTTTCTCGGGCAAGTGCTCTACCAGCTGAGCTACCGAAGGACGACTCACGGCCTGCCCTCACAGCATTACTTCTGCCCGTATCTCGTCTCCTAGAGCACTTGCCCGCGAAAGACAAAGGTCCCGATTCGAGTCTCGTTCGGGCACACAGTTTCAATCTGCCAGGAAGTTTCATATCAGCGCACACTCCGCTGCAGAGTGAAAATATCATTCTGCTTAATACCTTTTTGTCCGTTTTTGGAACGAAATACATCACTGATCTTGCGTATTAGGGATCCTATGGGTTGCTGGTAGGTTTGCGAAGGTATGTGGCATTAGATGTCTATGCACAAGACGTGTAATTCGCCTAAATAACGGACCGCTGGATGTCTTCCATGGCATAATAGTTCTCCCACCAGCCTGTGTCCGTGGCG
Organism: Schistocerca serialis cubense; assembly: GCF_023864345.2. Classification (NCBI taxonomy): domain Eukaryota; kingdom Metazoa; phylum Arthropoda; class Insecta; order Orthoptera; family Acrididae; genus Schistocerca; species Schistocerca serialis. The sequence continues at coordinate 525,942,874 of NC_064640.1, forward strand.
CTCTGCACGTTTCGAGCCGCCGTTAGCTTCGAGGCCAGCCGGAGTGGCCGAGCGGTTCTAGGCGCTTCAGTCCGGAACCGCGCGACCGCTACGGTCGCAGGTTCGAATCCTGCCTCGGGCATGGAAGTGTGTGATATCTTTAGGTTAATTAGGTTTAAGTAGTTGTATTTCTAGGCGACTGATGACCTCAGAAGTTAAGAACCATAGCGCTCAGAGCCATTTTTATTAGCTTCGATGGTGGCGTTTGGGGAATCGACCATCGACCTAGTGTAGGAAAAATGAGATTCACTCGAAGAGCTGACAGGTTTCCCGTTGATCGACGGTCAAATCTCGTTAGTCCCGTGTCCATTGCAATCGAAATTGGCGGTGTAATTGGGTCAACATGTGAACACGTGCGGGTGTTCTGCTATGGAGTTACATGTTTAACAATGTACGATGAACGATGTGCTACAAAACACTTTTGCGTTCACCAGAAATGTATTCTTTCGGCAGAGATGCCACAGATCCTCATCTATCCTTCCTCACAGAGCAGACAAGCCTCCGAACCCCACCTTAAGTGCTAGTTTTACTGTCTTTATACCTCTTTCCGTAGATACTCTCGACAGTAGAACGTGAACATTCGACCATCTTCACCGTTTTCGAGACGGTCTATCACTAGCTGTGCGTAATAATAATTTGCCCTTTGTCAAAGTCACTCATCTCAATGGATTTCCTCATTTGCAGCCCATATCTTCGTCAGGGTGATGCCTCGTTCGTGTCTGCTTCGCTTACATACTTTTATTACCGCATCACGTGCCCACAGCGCCACCAGACCGCATCCAACTTCGAGGCGGACAGTGGTCATAATGTATTGACTGTTCAGTTTACCTTCGCAGAAAATACTGATCAAAGAACTCTGCTACTTCTTGACTGCAGTAGTCACAAAGAAGAAGCTAACTTGGATTACGATAAACCTGATATAGAGCAGTATTAATAAAGTAGTTTTAACTATTGAATATTTCTTCCGTTGTTTAATTGATGATATTCGTCCTAAATACAGAACGGTTTCTGCACATAGGACTTTAAACTATCAGAGTAATGTTTATTTTTAAATAAAATTACAACCTGTAATTCACAATTAAGCTTATTTTCTGAGACAATCAGAACGAGAGGCAACTGCGTTAGCAACAGAATCATGTGAAATGTGTTGCCTGAAATTAATAAACACACATTGAATATGATGGTCGCGAAAACATACGTTATTTTGTGCCAAAGATTGAGAAGTGTGGGGAACTGAAGTTGAATCTAGATAGTACTCATTTTTGTGGCCGGCCTAAAGGGATTAGGAGTGAGCTTAAAATTCATCTATCATCAGAATGTGCATTAGGTTTTGCATTAAATTTAAAACCTCTCCGGTGGAAAATTATATTTTTCATGGCCTCTAGCTATGGATGACTTTTTGTTGATTTGACATTAGTCTGTTGACTGCATCAATACATCGATACAGTCTTCTTCACCATAACACTGCCGAAAGAGGTGATACAACCTGAAGGTCTGTGTTCAGCGGCACCAGCGTATAATACGCGAATACTGAGGGATTTTTGTATTTGTGAGCCATTTGTCACGGTCATCGTCAATCATATGGCGCTCAGGAGGCCTGTCAGTGCACCTTCAGATGGTTCGAGTGGCTCTGAGCACTATGGGACTTAACATCAATGGTCATCAGTCCCCTAGAACTTAGAACGACTTAAACCTAACTAACCTAAGTACATCACACAACACCCAGTCATCAAGAGGCAGAGAAAATCCCTGATCCCGCCGGGAATCGAACCCGGGAACCCGTACGAGGGAAGCGAGAACGCTACCGCACGACCACGAGCTGCGGACTGTGCACCTTCGGTTTTGTCTTTGTAGGCAGTAAATTTGTTGAGTTTCGAGATGAACAGTGTTTGCAACATTCATTCTAGGGTACAGTCATCTCCCACCGACGAGTACGTATTCCTGTTGAACAGCTTCAGCTATTTGCATGGGTTTGTATTGTCGGCTTGCGGGAAGCTCGATGGGCGTATCCATGGACTGCTGCAAATGGTGGGCGCAGTGTATCGTGTTGTGTCGCTGCTTTCAGCAATGGTCTGTGGAACATTCCCACATCTGTAGATCAGGTTTTGGAATCTGCGGTCATACAGACGCACGTTAATATCGGCGGTGGCCGATCGAACATCATCCAGGGACGAAATCCAGGCCATGTTACACCTGCTAAGTCATCAGGGATCATAGAGGACCGTCTGCTTGTAGTAGGATCAAGATCATGTATACCTCCGTCCAGGCTACCACTGACACTACAACACGAAGCATTACTACAACGGTCTCGTGTAAGTGTGTTCACTGGTGGGCGGGGAGGGGGGGAGGGCGGGGGGGGGGGGGGCCGGCAGATAGCGCTGTGTTGTCTTCGTGATGAGAGTAGGTTTTGTTTGTATGCGAGTGATGGGCGCAACCGTGTACTTGAGTGATGGGCATAACCGTGTAGTGCGTATAATATGTGAGCTAGTTGTTCCAGAGAGCATAGTGCATGCACTCACGACACACGCGTCTCATCTCAGCTCAGGCTTCATGGTGTGTTCGGGGGAGGGCACCAGATACAAGTCACGGTGGCATTTGGTGTTTCTGCAGGATAAAGTTAACTGTGCGCGTTAGATTGCGCAAGCTGTTTTCACAGTGTCACTGCCATGCTTGGACAGGAAGGTGATGTGCTTTTTCAGTAGGACACAGCACGTCCACATACAGTTACCACGACGCAATGTGTTTTTCATAGTATACAACAACTGCTCTGGACAGCAAGGTCACCAGATTTCTTGCCAATTGAACACGTATGGGACACGATGAAATGAGAACTTCCTCGTTCTCCAGATTCTGCGAGAAAAATTACCGTATTGCAACAAAAGGCGCAAGGTGCTTGGAAAAATGCATCGCCGGATACCATTCGGCATCTTTAGGTTTGTTTGTATGCGAGAATACGCGTCTGCGTTTCCGCCACAATGGGTTGCACTATATTTTGATGAGACTGTGTGATCATCGTTTTATTGTGACATAAATTTTTCATTTGGTCTAAATTTGTTACCATATATGCCTACAATGATGAACTACCTGTCACTTCACTTCACTTATCAATAACATGACCTTTCCCCTGAGTGTGTTGTATTTTCTCTGGCCGTGTAATATTAAAGAAAGGTGTTCGCTGTAATGTTTTGTGCCATGATCCACTGTCTGTTGCACTTTTTGTCCTCAGTCTTTACGCTGTGAAATGAATTCTGTTGATAAATAGAAGTGACAGTGAGAATCACATATTAGGAGACAGTTGTATGCTTAACACACAAACTGGTGCAACCCTTCCTAGATGATTCCACTTTAGCGATCTGCGTGGCATTTGTCTTTAACGGTAACAGTTTTGTGCAGTTAATTTTGGTTAGAGTGTACATTCTGTAGTGTTATCTTTGTTTTGTTGATGACTGTCAGGGAATAGACGGTGTATAGCCTGGTGCCAGCACATAGTCTACTCCCTCAGAACATTTGCAGCGGAGCCGCCTAACTTTATGTCTGCATCCGGCGAATCGATCAACTATGCTATATCACCACGCCTTGTGTGACACTGCGCAGAGTTTTGAAGCTTAACCCAAGGCACTGACGAAAGATCTAGCGACCAAAACTTTTGTGCCATCACCACTCTTTCCGTTTCCGGGAAAATATCTAAGATGAAACTTTTCTCAACCTCAGAACAACAACAGGTTATTGCCGAATCTATCGAAACTGCACAATCGTCCACTGGTGATATCGGCTACAGAGGCGCGTTATGTTATTACTAGCAGTCCTTCTGAGACATTGTAGAAAGCAAATGTCTGCTAATGATTTCACTGTCGACGTATGTCTGGTCGAAAAGCTTACACGAGAAATCGTTGACGACTTATATTATATAGAGGTCATTTGTGCTTGGTAGTAATTAAACGCTGTCACTCCTTAATAAGGCAGAAAAATTACAGAATAAAGACTTAAATATCTCATGTTATTAAAAAGGAAAACACTTCTTAATGTTCTGGCTGCTTCTGCATCGTTATCTTCTTCTTCAGTGCACTATGTGGGTCGTTCATAATTTGCTTGGAATTCATACCCCAGCCCAACTTAAATGTACCACACATGCTTTTATCAATTGCAAGTGCTGCAATGCTCTGCCCTATACCAATATAATTTTGCACATACATTGCCTTTGCTTTACCAGCTAAAATTCTATCTGCAGTATGACGTCCTGGAACGCCTTTAAGTACTGCGTATGCAGTTTTGTGTTATAAACACGCCTCGTCATGCAGGTTAATCCACTTATCACCATGAGCCAAACGTTTTTGAAGCTTTGTACCTGGTCCACAGTAGTTATACACCGGAATGTGAAATTCAGCTAGTACCTTGTCGAGAATTATATAACATATCGTCAGCGTCAATCCAGCTGCAGGAAAACCAAGCCGTTTAACTAGTGCTCGAGTCCCTTGATGACTTAAGACATGCTCTATGACAAACACACGAGGTTCTGAGCTCATCTGCAATTTCTTTGTGTAAAAGCATCCTGAAATTTCAGTTCCACTGCTATCCTTTGGGATGTAAGTTCTGGGATTTGTTCTCTGCACTTTGGCCACTGTGAATATCTACCAGTTTGAGAGGTACGACTTCTCTTATGCTGTCTTGTGTTTTAAGTTGGCTCTGAGCGCTATGGGACTCAACTGCTGCGGTCATCAGTCCCCTAGAACGTAGAACTACTTAAACCGAAGTAACCTAAGGACATCGCACACACCCATGCCCGAGGCAGGATTCGAACCTGCGACCGTAGCAGCAGCGCGGCTCCGGACTGGAGCGCCTAGAACCGCACAGCCACCACGGCCGGCTGTGTTTTAAGATACGCACCAAATCACCTACATTAAATTTCTATCTACATAGATCCAGAATTTTGATACAATATTCTACCATATTCATGAGTCCATTATCACAAACATCGATTGACCTCATTTTTGTTGTGCTATGTTTGGTTCGATTACACTGTGCAACTATTTCTGGGAGGATATCTGTCCATTTGTATGAACTGTGGAGATTAAAATACAGCCACATTTAACATTTCAATTTCCTGTTCAGACGTTCCACGATACTCGCCGGCAGGTAGATCAGTGTTGAGTAGTGATCTATTCCATACCGCTGCATCACGGTCTTGAAATACCTATTGTACAACTCTCAACCATGATCTATTTGAAGGATTTTCACACATCAATTCGACTCTGTCTGCAGCAAACGCTCAAACGACCATGTGACATCCCTTCCTGTTTTTGTTTTAACAGGTACGTGCCAGGCGATTTTAGAGTATGTATGAATAACCATTGAAATATATTTTAATCCATTATTCACTTGTGAATATTCCTCCATACTTACAAGCTCAGCCTGCTATAAGTCATCCAAACCTTAAATCATGACATGCCTACGAGGATGTGTTTTAGTGTGTTGGTTTGAGCAGCGATCAAGCCACTGTCTCCATTCTTATTCGATTACACCTCTGTGTCTAAGCTCAAGACTTACTGAAACAACTCATTGGAATAAGCAGTATTGCCAGCAGGAGCTGATGCCATAAGCAGTCATAGTCGATCTGTTAGCTCACTGAGATCACTGTAGTATATATGCTGCAGGAGGCCGGCCGGAGTGGCCGAGCGGTTCTAGGGGCTACAGTCTGGAACCGCGCGACCGCTACGGTCGCAGGTTCGAATCCTGCCTCGGGGCCGGCCGGAGCGGCCGTGCGGTTCTAGGCGCTACAGTCTGGAACCGCGCGACCGCTACGGCCTCGGGCATGGATGTGTCTGATGTCCTCAGGTTAGTTAGGTTTAATTAGTTCTAAGTTCTAGGCGACTGATGACCTCAGAAGTTAAGTCGCATAGTGCTCAGAGCCATTTTGAACCTGCCTCGGGCATAGATGTGTGTGATGCCCTTAGGTTAGTTAGGTTTAAGTAGTTCTAAGTTCTAGGGGACTGATGACCTCAGCAGTTAAGTCCCATAGTGCTTAGAGCCATTTGAACCATTTACTGCAGTGGTCGATTGTTGACTCTTTTATGCTGGATGCCAATACTATCAACAGCACTTTGACTATCTAATACAGGTCTTGTAAGGGTTGGTATTTCACGCTGCGTTGGTTTCCTGCTTTCCCATGTACACCACAGTATTTCACCATACATCTCCAGATCTTTGTACGAATAATTCGCAAATTTTGCGAGATTTAGGAAAATGAGGTTCATTAGACCAGCTGTTCTTAGAAATTCCCTATCTTCTATATGTACTGTTTTCTTATTTTAAACTTATAGGCTGCATGCCTAACATGTATGATTTTTCACCAGCGACACTGAATACTTTGTCTATCCTATTATCACTGTGGCGGTTAACAAACTCAGCAACTTCATCGTCATTGTGTGATTTTCATTGAGAGTTCATCGAAAGAGTGAGTAACTGGTTTAAAGGTTTGTATCAGTGTCTGTTCTCGAACCAAATGTCCTAACCTTAGTAGCCATAACTTCTCTTGAAGTGCCTTCTGTATAGCGATGTCCTTCATCGTCTTGTTATGTACTAAGCGGTCTGCATCACAGGCTGCGCCTTAAACACATTTCGACTAATTCTATCAACCTTTACAGTTATGTCATGTACTTTCTTTTCATTTCCATCAAACTTTCTACTTAAGTCGTTTACTTTGTTTTCAAGTAGAATAACCCTAGCATCTAACTTGTTGATTGGTCTCAGAAGGGTATGGGTATACGTCTCTAGGTTCTTAACTTTACGTTCAAGAGGATGAAATTTTCCAACTATCTGTAAACAAATTCTATGTCTATGTATACCGTACAGATGAATTCGATGTCTATGTATACCCATCCTCGCAGGTGGAGTGCTCAGCACGCACATAAACGTATCCTTGTTGTGACACATGCTAATGTACTCATCTCTTTCAGTAGCATATATATGTATATAGAAACTCATGGAAGTTACTCCTATAACTGCAATCATCCAGTTTTCTTATTTTTCAATAACAAGAAACCCATACGATGTGTGATTCCAGCAATCTCTACATACCGTTACAAATTCATTGAATGACTGATCTGTTAGTACATGTGCTTGGCAAATTGCTTTAAATTCAAAGTACCTTGTTTGAAGACTGTAATGAGATCTGCATTATCCCTAACCAAATGTTTTGAGATTCTGGAAAATATTTGGCTCAAATAAAATTCGTTAAAACCCATATGACGATTAAAACAGAACTATCATAGAATTTAATCCTGATTTTCCACAGCAACATCATCAGATGTGGACACAGTGTTTGGCTTTACTTTTTCTGGTGAAAGGATTTCACAACTTGATTGAAGGTCGTTTATGTTACACTATAAAAACCTTCTAATCTCTTTTGTAGAAGCTAATACTTGTGCTGAAACAGTGATTTTGAAAATACACGTACATCCTCAAATAGGACTCCATCCGGGTGTGTTAGAAGTGTCATGAAAACATTTGTCTTGACACAGCCGCTTACACCTTGCCATGATATCGACTATATGAACTATTGTCAAGCAATGCACTTTTGCTCAAAATATACGTCATCAAGTAAGCCACAAGGTACATATACACTGATGAGCCCGAAACATTATGACCATCTGCTTAGTAGATTGTTTGTAAGTCTTTGGAACAAAATACATAACTGATTCTGCGTATCAGGGACCAGACAGCATTTTGGTAGGTTTGTGGAGATATATGGCATTAGATGTCTACTTGTCCATTAGAAGAGAGACTTTCACCGCAGCGAATATGAACAAGTGCTTATACCTCTTAAGGTATATAGTTTAGAGTTCATGTTTACTAGACATTTTTTCTTGTTTTGATTCATACTATAACCTCCAAAAGTTGCCTGCCGTATAGCCTTAGCAACACCAGTACCGTTGCACGAATTCCGCTGTCAGAGGCATCAGAACGCTTTTCACTTGTAACTTCCGACTCGGTCGTTTTCGGACCAGGGTTCCTTGCCTCAAGTTTACCCTTCTCCATCACATCTGAAAGTGTAACATGATCACAGAACCACCTTCGTTCTTGTTTACTCTCATTTCATATTCTATTCTCAGTAGACTGTCTTTTGCATTCAGCTGATCTTGTAATTCTTCCCCACTTTCAGAGAGGATAACAATGACATTAGTGAATCTTAGTACTTATATCCCTTCGACTTCAATTTTAAATCCACTTATGAACATTTCCGTCATTTCCTTGGTTTGTTCCGCGATATGCAAGTTGAACGGTAGTGGATAAACATTGCATACTTCGGTTATGTCAGTTTTCTTCCGAGTATTTCTCCCTTGATTTTCCATTCTTATTGTCTCCTGTCGGTACTTGTACACTGACAAGCCAGAACATTATAACCATCTGCCTAATAGCTTGTTTGTCTTGCTTAGGAACGAAATACATCACTGATTCTAAGTATAAGCGACCCAACAGTTTTTTCGTATGTTTTTGGAGGTACGTGGTGTTAGATGTCTACGCACAATTCACGTGAATCACCTAAATAACGGGCTGCTGATTTGCGTGAGCGGTTATGACATCCAATAGCGATCCAGATGGATTCCATAAGATTTATATCAGGTGACTTTAATCACCGAGAAATCAACGTAAGTTTACTATAGTGCTGTTCTGATTCCGAGACAAGGACAATTAATCGGGTGAAGCATGACATCGTCTTCAGGGAAAACATCAAGCATGAAGGGACGCAGGTAGTTCGTAGCTGTAAGTGTGTCTTCGATTACTACTATAAGTCCCATGCAAACGCAGGAGAATGTCCCCCATAGCATAATACTGCTCCCACCAGCCTGCATCCATGGCGTGCTGCACGTTTCGAGTCGCCATTCATTTCGATGACATCGTTTGTGGAGACGACCATCGACCTAGGGTAGCAAAAATGTGATGCACCCGAAGAGCCGACACGTTTCCATTCATCGACGGTCGAATCCCGATGGTCTCGTGCCCACTGCAGTCGTTATTGACGATGTCGGTAGGGACAACATGTGAACACATAGTGCTGGTCAGATGCGGAACTCCATGTTCAACATGGTACTATAAACGGTGTGCTCAGAAACACTTGATCATTCACCATCCTTACGTTCTTTTGGCAAAGATGCCACAGGTCATCATCTGTTCTACTTTACAGAGCAGACAAACCTCAAAACCCCACGATCTGTGAAGAGTCGTGGACGTCTAACCATTTAGCGCCTAGTGGTAGTTTTTCTGTCCTTCTAACGTTTTCCATAGATGCTCACGACAATAGCACATGAACATTGACCAGCTTCTCCATTTCTGAGATATTCATTTAAGGCTGTGCATAGTAATAATCTGCCCTTTCTCAAAGTCTCTTATCTCATTGGATTTCACCATCTGCAGCTAATATCTTTGCTAGGATGCTCCCCCATTCGTGTCTGCCCTACTTACATACTTTTGTTACAAGGTCACGTTCTCGCGATGCCACCTGGCGGCATCCAACGTCACGGTGGCAGCGGTCATAATGTTTTGGCTTATCAGTGTGGATGTGTGTGTGTGTGTGTGTGTGTGTGTGTGTGTGTGTGTGTGTGTGTACACTCACCTGAAGAGTGTTTTAGTTTGGCAATCCCTGAAGAGGTTGACTGTAGTGACGATGTGATAGAGATAGTTTGCTGCTGCAGCAGTGTTCTAGACAGTGCATTACAGATTTTGAGGACAGTAACATTATTATCAGAGGTATAGACAAAACAAGTATAACACGGTTTTCTTTAATATGCATAAGGTTTGTATTCCGTTGTTATACACATGATGCACAACATCAACAAAACCAACTGGTCCTTTCTTCATCTTCGCACCTGTACTGAATTTGGCAAATACAGATTTCTTGTATGCGTAGATTTCAGCATGTATTTTCCTCAGAGGATAGGTATTCCTTTAGATTTCTGTTTTGGCATCATGTTGATGAAGTGTTGTAAATCGTCTGTATGCACACTATAAATATGAAGGTAGTTCACAATTTCTTTATACACAGTTTGAATATAAGACAACCATTTGCTGAGTCTTCCTAACAGAAGGGATAACACCATCCATAGGCTGAACATGTTTGTAACGGTGGAGTGCTATAAATAAAAGGACCAACCACCTGATCTGAGCAAGAGTGCAGCGCTGTCATATAGTGATGTGATAGATAGTGTCAGACCAGCGCAGCAGATGTCTGGGTGAGTACAGCATGGATAATACTGGGTGGTCATCTGTTCATTGATGCAGCGTTCTGCATTGCAAAATTCATCGCATTCCAACACCGTAAACTTCATATTGGTAAGCGGGCTGAGACTGTAAATTTTGCTCGATAGTGTCGTCGCTGATATGACGTCACATATTCATTCAACCTGTGAAGTTTCATTTTCTTCACTTTCTTTTTCGGGCACTGTAATTTGATCATTCGCAGTACAAAGATTAATTTCTTGTAGGATAGTAAGCTTTCAAGGATAGCTGTTAACTTTTGAGAGGTCTGCCTATAGTAACGAGAAATAGTGGAGCGTGGAGAGCTCTCACGGTATATTTCCTAGTTAGTGATCAAGAGTAGCTACTTGTCCAATTTAATGGTCACAACGGAACCCTATTAATACCAGCATCATATCTTTGTTTTATTTTGACCCAGTTTCTCCCTACCTCTCTCTCTTTCCTTGCATTGCTACTTTTTCCCCTCTCTCCATCTTACGCAGCACGTCTTTTCTTCTCAATTTCTTTCCTTTTACATCAGCGTCATCGTCAATTGCTTTCATTCTCGGACTTTTCCCTCCTTTCTACGTCCCTCAGAAAATAAAGGAGTATGCTAGAACGTGGTGTTTCAATCACTTAATGTGGATTTCAAGTCGTTCTACATTTTTGTTTTCAATTTGTAGTCATAATTACTACGTGAAATTTCATAAATTATGAAATGTATTCGCATATTTCAAATACGACTGTAAAACAGCTATCGATTTATATGAAAATTTGTGCTGAACTGATACTCGAAAGCGGATTTCCCGTTTTACGCAAGTGGATGTCATAACCGCTTTGAGTATCCGTGCACGCCTAATTTCCAGCCCCACAGTTCCATGTATTCTAGAGTCCAAGTCCTATAGTGCTTGTATGCAACTCGTATGATTCGAGCACACGGAGAGACGTTGTTTTGCTCGTCAGATGGCCCTGTTTTGGCTTTAAATACAGTAGGGCAGCGTCTGTATTTTACGGTGCCTGAATAATTCGATGCAAAATTCGAACATGCTTGCATGTCCAACAATATCTTTCCCCTAGTGGGAATCATACGATTTGTATCTAACACTATGGGACACATGGAAGTTTGCGGCTGGCCGGATGTCGTGCATGGATGACCAAAGCGGTTAAGGCGACAACTCGAGTAAAGCATGATATCCGTGTCTGCGTCACAGTTCGGCACAAATTTTCATCTAAATCTACATTTCTACATTTATACTCCGCAAGCCACCCAACGGTGTGGGGCGGAGAGCACTTTACGTGCCACTTTTTTTTTCAATCATTTGGAACCTTCCGTTCCTCTAGGGACTTGCGGTACACGGCTGTTAGAAGGGGGCCAAGTTCTTTCGCGTACTCTGTGTAGAATCGAATTGGTATCCCGTCAGGTCCAGTGGACTTTCCTCTGTTGAGTGATGTCAGTTGCTTCTCTATTCCTTGGACACTTATTTCGATGTCAGCCATTTTTTCATTCGTGCGAGGATTTAGAAAAGGAACTGCAGTGCTGTCTTCCTCTGTGAAACTGCTTTGGAAAAAGGTGTTTAGTATTTCAGCTATACGCGTGTCATCCCCTGTTTCAATGCCATCATCCCAGAGAGTCTGGATATTCTTTTTCGATCCACTTACTGATTTAACGTAAGACCAGAACTTTCTAGGATTTTCTGTCAAGTCGGTACATAGAATTTTACTTTCGAATTCACTGAACGCTTCACGTATAGCCCTCCTTACGCTAACTCTGACATCGTTTAGCTTCTGTTTGTCTGCGAGGTTTTGGCTGCGTTTTAACTTGCAGTGAAGCTCTCTTTACTTTTGCAGCAGTTTCCTAACTTTGTTGTTGAACCATGGTGGGTTTTTCCCGTCCCTCACAGTTTTACTCGGCACGTACCTGTCTAAAACGCATTTTACGATTGCCTTGAACTTTTTCCAGAAACGCTCAACATTGTCAGTGTCGGAACAGAAATTTTCGTTTTGATCTGTTAGGTAGTCTGAAATCTGCCTTCTATTATTCTTGCTAAACAGATAAACCTTCCTCCCTGTTTTTATATTCCTATTAACTTCCATACTCAGGGATGCTGCAACGGCCTTATGGTCACTGATTCCCTGTTCTGCGCTTACAGAGTCGAAAAGTTGGGGTCTCTTTGTTATCAGTAGGTCCAAGATGTTATCTCCACGAGTCGGTTCTCTGTTTAATTGCTCGAGGTAATTTTCGGATAGTGCACTCAGTATAATGTCATTCGATACTCTGTCCCTACTACCCGTCCTAAACATCTGAGTGTCCCAGTCTATATCTGTTAAATCTATATCTGAGGAAATTTATGTGAAATGTATTCCAGATATTCTCTTAGTTGTTCTCCCACTAATGCTGCTGAGTCGGGAGGTCGGCAAAAGGAGCCAATTATTAACCTAGCTCGGTTGTTGAGTATAACCTCCACCCATAATAATTCACAGGAAGTATCCACTTGTATTTCACTACAGGATAATTTACTGCTAACAGCGACAAACACGCCACCACCGGTTGCATGCAATCTATCCTTTCTAAACACCGTCTGGGCCTTTGTAAAAATTTCGGCAGAATTCATCTCTGGCTTCAGCTAGATTTCCGTACCTATAACGAAATTCAGCTTCGGTGCTTTCTATTAACGCTTGAAGTTCCGATACTTTACCAACGCAGCTTCGACGGTTTACAATTACAATACCGATTGCTGCTTGGTCCCCACATGTCCTGACTTTGCCCGCACCCTTTGAGGCTGTTGCCCTTTCTGTACTTGCCCGAGGCCATCTAACCTAAAAAACCGCCCAGTCCAATCCACACAGCCCCTGCTACCCGTGTAGCCGACTGCTGGGTGTAGTGGACTCCTGACCTATCCAGCGGAACCCGAAACCCCACCACCCTATGGCGCAAGTCGAGGAATCTGCAGCCCACACGGTCGCAGAACCGTCTCAGCCTCTGATTCAGACCCTCCACTCGGCTCTGTACCAAAGGTACGCAGTCAGTCCTGTCAACAATGCTGCAGATGGTGAGCTCTGCTTTCATCCCGCTAGCGAGACTGGCAGTCTTCATGCGTTACTAGTAAATCGAATAGGTGTTGTACAGGCGTATTCGCATTTTTCAATAACATTTCATAATGTAAAATGGCTGTAAATCGTCAGCAGTGTCTGTTCCTTTGGACATAGATGCATGTCTCAAGGAACGTTGTAACAAACTAGACATACGTGGTGAAATACAGACACCACCTTACTGAATTTCGCAAGTGTTTCAAATCGATCAGTTAAAATAAGAGATGGTTCCAGAACCGCATTTACCTTACGCCAACATCCACAACTGAGGTAGATAACACAGGCTTTTATGGTAACAGACTCTAACGTCGCGAGTAAATACGCCATAGCATTTTATTGCAGTAAGCTACCTTGAAGTACGGGCTCGTAGTTTTGGAGCTATTGGCGGCATCAATATAGAGCTGCTGGTGTCTTAGCATGACTCACTCGCACCTGTCGCTAGCCCAGCCATGGGAAGCGCAACCTGGGTTAGTTCGAGCGACAGAATATTCAAGCCGCTAAGAATCTAAATAAACAGTATCAAATATTATTCACTTTTGTTAAAAGTCAGTATGCAGCCATTTGGTATTAAAAGGAAGGTTGTGTTGAAATCTCAGCTACGTAGCTTAGATACTATCGGATTTGGAGACAATTACCTAAAACACCAAAAACCGACACTTATAGGATTAAAGTCAGTTAGGATTCATAACAGTTTGTCTTTTAGTATCATTTGGAATTATTACTGAAGTTCACTAAACAGAACAATTTATTTAGATTTTTTATAATTAAAAACGTTCACTATTTTTCATTTTCGTAACATAGAATTAAAAAAGGATTAATATTTATTTGATAACTATTTGTTTTGTTGTTGTGGAATGAATGAGAATGAGTGAGGGTGTGTATGTGGGACATAAGAAAAATTTCAGTATTGTATTATATACATCATTACGTAAATGTGTCGTGCGAAAGTTGTGTTTTACACACATTGCTGATGACGTATGTCTAAGTGTACTTGCTTTTGTAGGGAGGCAGCCAGAATAGCCGTTTGCAGAGTAATAGTATTCTAAAGTTATTTCAAGATTAGTTTTCTTTTCGTTTGGTTTTGTTAAACATTTTATTAATATTTGCATGATGAAGTGATGTAAACACATCTGTGAATGTTGGTTGGTGTAAGACAGTTTTAGCGCGAAAAAGAACTCGAAGGATTGCTTTGATTGGCTGGTCATTTTGGACAACCAATCAGAGTTAAGCATTTCCCTCTCTCTATCAAGTAGTTATAGGCCCTGGTAGGAACGGAGAGGAAGTCAAGTCAGTCGTTGGCTAGCTATCGGACGTAAAGGTCATGTTGGACGTGTCCGTCTACGTTATGAGTAAAATAAAGATGCTATTGGTATTTCGCGTCCGGATGGTATTGACGTGAAAGCAGTTGCATTTACGGAAAGATTGTGGAAATTTGAGCCTTCTGAAGTGTCTAGTTGGAAAGATAAACGCGTGGGAACTTTCGGCCTTTGTAGAATTCCGCGTGGTATGTTTCATGTTCATCTATGGAATAGTTTGCGAGCAGTTTCTTTATTAGAAATGCACTGAAAAAGACCGAATGTGAAACTCATATATTGCAGCAGAGCATTGACTGTAATAATTCGTGTCGGAATTAAGTACATTTCTGGCTGTTTTGCGTGTGTATTAGGTTGTATGAACTATGAGCTGAGGACATTGATATTAGTCGTTTGAATAAATACGGGCTGATGACTAATTCTTTAATTTTGAACCAAAGGAATAAAGAACTTGTTGCGGAATTTTGAAATTTTTCCAAAAGAATGAAGCAATCGCCCTCCACCCGAAAATCGTTATAAGAAATTACAGGATAGTTTGCTACCAGAGTTTATGCGGACTTTGCCAACGTAAGGATTGACGATGTTTTTCCTCAACGCTGCTTTTAACATCGTCTGAACAGTATCTACATATGCAGAGAATCGGACTGGTGACCAGACACCGTAGGTTGCACTTTTGTAGTGCACAGTACGAAGAGCGGACTTATAATCCACCACGCCGCAAGACGAACTGAAGGTACCCGGCTCGAATCCAGCTGGTGGAAGAAATTGTTACCAATGTTAAGACAGGAAAGAGATTTTTAATGTTGACTCCCTCCCCAGTGTGCAGTTTAAGCGAGGTCGTTCAAGAGCAGTAAGCAGCGCGGTTCAGCTTCATATCAACTACTTTACAACAGGTCTGTGGAATGTAATGACCAGCTATGTCTCCCAGGACCTTGTTCAGGAAAGGATTGGTAATTACTTTAATTTTTGACTTGAGTAACATTGCACAGAGTGACATACACTAGTGCCTATCAGACGATACGTAGCCCTGGAGTGAAGAAGGGGAGTCTGTGCTGCCACGCAAACGGAAGTTTGTCCCGCGCAGCGGCGGGCACGCAAATAAGGGAGCCGGTATCGCGTGCGGGGCTGCCTCAGCGCCGCCTAACCTTCGGCGATAATTTGCGTGCAATAAATTATGACTATCAGGCCGAGCGCTGTTCCGGTTTGCTGCGTATGATACTTCTATATTCTTGAATTGTAGTCCTTAGACTGTAGTTAAATCCGCCTGCGATTTTAATCTCAATGTTTCCCGCCCATTCTTTTTTTTTTTTTTTTTCTCCACCCGCGAATTCACAGTGTACTCACAGACGGCCGATGCTATAATTTGATACTGCGCTACGTAATCTAGCACGTGGTGTTCTATATGCGCGAGCTGTGGACTTAAAGCTGCATCGACAAAAAGATTTATGGAGTAAACAAACCACAACTCAAATTGATGTAGTTGTGCACGCAATAAATTAGTCGTGACTGCCATTTGTCATCCAAAACTGAGTGATAATAGCCTGTAAAGACTGTTAATTGATAAAGCAGAGACAAACACTGTGTATTAAGTACGAACGCCTTGAGGAACGACAGTACAACTGTAGAAATTGGATGTTATTTACGTCATTGCTATTAGAAAAGTTCCTTAATAACAAGTCACGTTTAGAACACGAGTGAACGAATTATGAGCAGTTTAGGGTACAAGCTGTGACAGTACCCCCGAAATGATGTATATGGTGTGTTGGATATATTAAAAGAAATAAATCTCCAGAAAATGAATGAAAGCGCTAAGGAATTCATGACATTTATCTGGTAGTGGGCAATGATTTACATCAATGGGGAAAGTTGGAACTTTGTGCCAGACTTGGGTTCAAACCTGGGTCTCCTGCTCACTAAGTAGGTGCCGAACAGTAGCTAAATGTCATTATTCCGTTGTATCTTGATTCCTAATGACTGTGGGTTCAGAATGGTGTCTGTTCTTTCGGACCTGTTGGAAAGAACAGACACCACATATAATTAAACCTGGATTCATCAAAGATTCGTTCAGTGCTGATGCACACCACGGTCGAACTCGTACAGAAATAGGCGATACGTCCCTAGTAATGAGAGTAATGTGCAGGGGCACCACGTCATTAATGTGTGGATAACTTGAGAATTTTAGTATGGCAGGAGGCGTGCGTGTTATGGTATCCATGCAGTTGCGATGACCACTGTGCCTGGAGGGCTTAGTGCCGCAGGCACGGTATCTCAGCGTATTCGATCTGAGTGCTAGCTGCCCTCTGTAATAACAAAAAGAAACCTGAGTAATGGGATCAACGATGAACTTGAACGGATGTCATGTGAAAGCCCGTCCCTCTCAGCAACATCCCCCCCCCCCCCCCTCCCCGCCCCCTGTCGCCGCCACCATCATCAGGCCAACTCCAATTGAGGTTCCGTCCAGTCACAAGTAGAGCTATTTTATTGCCTGTATGATTGTGGAACTTTTCTGAAGATGAACAGGAGATTGGTGTAAATGTGTCAGGGAGACTCATTACTAGGCTGAAGAACCTAAGAAGGTTACATCATTACTTAAACATCGTCGCATCAGCAACGTTTCAACGACGCTGTTTGGGCCAGTATTTTATGTGACCTGAGATTTTATTTACCTCGTCATCTAAAATATGTCACGTATGCTCAGTCACCTCCCGGTACCCAATGTAACCAATAACGCTACATGGAGACAGGCTGGAATTTTCGTATTATTGAGGCCAGTTGTGATGTGCAGTTGTAAAATTATCGGAAATGAAGCTGTAGTGGCATGTCACGTAACGAAATATTATTGTTCCATTGATATGATTCAATCATGTGTGTGACTACATAATAACTTGCTTTTTATGTTAAGAGATTCTTCCATCGCGTCTTGGTAAAACAATTTCATAAGTACAAATGAAGAGTAAGGTATTGTATATGTTGTGAAACCATAATTTACTTTGTTTTCCGGTTTCCGGCTTACAAAATAATAAAAATTTATAGGTACAGAAGTATACACACAATATTGTGATTTTCATTTGCAAAATTCGCTTTTTTTACTGTTTCAAGGACAACCAGTTTAGGTTGGTCCCAGTATTTTCTATACTTCCGGCGTTGCTCTAGAAACTTTTATGCATTACGCGATGAAACGTTAGCATAGTTAAGTTACGATTTATTTCGGTAAACATAATAGTACGATTACAGTCAGTTTTAAGCTAATTATGCAACTTTTGTTTCTCGCACTTGGGGTTCATCTATCGTTATTTCGGACCAACTAGTTAAGTATTTACAAGCTCGCCGTCAGCCCAGTGTTACCAACAACACGAAATGTGACAACCTGTCACATACGTACACAAGTGGCCTAGTCTGTGTTGACGACTGTAAAAAATATATATCGTTCTGTTTTTCTTTCCTTAGCGGCTTTCTTTTTGAATTCTCTTCTTCGGATACATTTTAATATCAGCTGTTGCAGTGTACTCGAATCAAATCACGCGTATATGTAAAAGAGAAATCATTTGGTTTATCTAAACCGTTTCTCCTAAGAAAACAGTGAAAAATTTTTCATGATGAACTGTAGCGTAACATACTCGTTTCGTTTGAATTAGTAACCTCTCTGTGATTGAGTCCAACGAAATACCCCAAGGGCTTTTTTTAGACGACGCTAAAATACGTTTATCTAGGCACAAACATACGGTAGTTATTGAAATTCTTGAACAAGTATTTGCATTTTTTTTCTAGATTTGTTCTAATGCACAAATTAGAGACTGAAGTGACAGAGTTATTCACACGACTTTCTGACACCCTCCAATTCGTCATTATTTCGTCTGTCTCTTCAAATTACTTCACTGGGTTGCCGATTTTCTCTCCTACCCTTGAGTTTTAATTCTACGTCCTTTTTTCGTTAACCTCGCACCTTAGTTCATATTGCAGGCTAGTATCTCGCCATCACTGTTTAAACTTATGTGTAGAGCTAATTATCTCATTTTGCGAATAATTAAGGGTTTTAATAAACAAGAAATTGTGTGCCGTTGTGTATACTCATAGCATTTTAATTAAACGTCCACTAAAGAACCAAAACATTATGGCCTCTGCCCATAGTGAGAAGGGCACCCCGATGGCGATAAAGGCACTTGGCCCGCTACGGAAAGAATATAAGGGAGACAGAGACCAATGGGGAATGATCGTAGCGACAATACGGACAGCACTTGGGGAAATCCATTATCATAAGTTATTTGACAAAGGGGAGACTGTTATAGCCCGATGCCTGGGATCGAGCATCCCGGAAACAGGGAAGACGGGCGGCTGTTTGTATGCTACTCTCGTGAAAGTTAAGTTATTTAGGTTGTAATTAATTGTAGTTGAACACTTTTAACTAATTAAATACGTTCTTTAGTGTACTCTTCAAGCTCACCGTTAAAAGTTTTTCTCTTATTTGCGTACTGTTCCAGTAATCGCGAAAAGTTCGTTTTGTTTATATTTCGCGGCTTTGCCTTACTTTCCGAATGTGTATACTTAGCGTTATACCGCAATCTTAAGTGCATTTGGTATAGATTAACTAATTAAATACATTCATTAGTGTGCTCTTCAAGATTGTCATTAAAGGTTTTTCTTTTATTTACGTATTCTTCCACTTATCGCAAAAAGTTCGTTTTGATTACATTCGGCTGTTTAGGCCTAATTTTTGATCGTGCATATTTAGCCTTCTACCACAAATTTAAGTGCATTTGGTAATAGTTTACTTACATATTAGTTTACAAAACATATTTAGTGTCCTTTTGCATCTGTATTTAATATATTATCGTTATCACTTGGTAAATCACTTAACTAATTTCCAAACTACCATGGATACTAAATGTGTGAGCTGCAGCAGGAAAGTTAGTTCAGGGGTTCTGTACAGCTGTTGTGACAGGTGGTTTCATTGGGGAAATTGTAGCGGCGTGGGAATTGGGGAAGCAAACGAGACTCTTCCATTTCTTGGAGGGTTTGCCCAAGAGATCGGATTATAGTTGAACAGGAGGAGAAAATTAGAGCCCTTCAGGCTGATTTGGACAGAGCGAGGGATGAACTGAAGAGGTTAAGGGGGGAGGAGGGCAAACAGCGGTGGGAAGTGTATAATGACTTTTCTGGAGACTAGAAATCTACTCTGTAGGAATCAGTATGGGTTTCGAAAAAGACGATCGTGTTAAACCTAGCTCGCGCTATTCGTCCACGAGTCTCAGAGGGCCATTGACACGGGTTCCCAGGTAGATGCCGTGTTTCTTGACTTCCGCAAGGCGTTCGATACCGTTCCCCACAGTCGTTTAATGAACAAAGTAAGAGCATATAGACTATCAGACCAATTGTGTGATTGGATTGAATATTTCCTAGATAACAGAACGCAGCATGTCATTCTAAATGGAGAGAAGTCTTCCAAAGTAAGAGTGATTTCAGGTGTGCCGCAGGGGAGTGTCATAGGACCGTTGCTATTCACAATATACATAAATGACCTTGTGGATGACATCGGAAGTACAATGAGACTTTTTGCAGATGACGCTGTGGTATATCGAAAGGTTGTAACAATGGAAAATTGTACTGAAATGCAGGAGGATCTGCAGCGAATTGACGTATGGTGCAGGGAATGGCAATTGAATCTCAATGTAGACAAGTGTAATGTGCTGCGAATACATGGAAAGAAAGATCCCTTATCATTTAGCTACAAAATAGCAGGTCAGCAACTGGAAGCAGTTAATTTCATAAATTATCTGGGAGTATGCATTAGGAGTGATTTAAAATGGAATGATCATATTAAGTTGATCGTCGGTGAAGCAGATGTCAGACTGAGATTCACTGGAAGAATCCTAAGGAAATGCAATCTGAAAACAAAGGAAGTAGGTTACAGTACGCTTGTTCGCCCACTGCTTGAATACTGCTTAGCAGTGTGGGATCCGTACCAGATAGGGTTGATAGAAGAGATAGAGAAGATCCAACGGAGAGCAGCGCGCTTCGTTACATGATCATTTAGTGATCGCGAAAGCGTTACGGAGATGATAGATAAACTCCAGTGGAAGACTCTGCAGGAGACGCTCAGTAGCTCGGTACGGGCTTTTGTTAAAGTTTCGAGAACATACCTTCACCGAGGAGTCAAGCAATATATTGCTCCTACGTATATCTCGCGAAGAGACCATGAGGATAAAATCAGAGAGATTAGAGCCCACACAGAAGAATACCGACAATCCTTCTTTCCACGAACAATACGAGACTGGAATAGAAGAGAGAACCGATAGAGGTACTCAGGGTACCCTCCGCCACACACCGTCAGGTGGCTTGCGGAGTATGGATGTAGATGTAGATGTGGATGTAGAAGTGGTATCTGGGAACAGGGGCCACAGAAAGAGGACAGTGTCTGACAGTTTCCCAATTGGCACAACCAATAGATTTGCTTGCTACCACAGTTAAGTAAGAAAGAGGCTCCAGTAGAAGTAGATGTAGTTAAGATGCAACAGAATCTCACCACGAAACCAACTGTTTCAAAACAGTAGAAAGTAAGAGGAAAGTTCTGTTGCTAGGTAGCAGCCATGGAAAAGGTG
Organism: Schistocerca serialis cubense; assembly: GCF_023864345.2. Taxonomy (NCBI): domain Eukaryota; kingdom Metazoa; phylum Arthropoda; class Insecta; order Orthoptera; family Acrididae; genus Schistocerca; species Schistocerca serialis. Next base: position 525,964,142 of record NC_064640.1, read on the forward strand.
TTGGCCAGATTTTGCAGGAAAAATTAGGTGACAGGTACCAGGTCACAAACTTTTTCAAGCCAAGTGCAAGTCTTAGCCAGGTGGTAGGGGATATAGGTTCCTTGTGCAAGGGATTCACAAAGCAGGATCATGTGATGATAGTGGGTGGAGTGGGAAATAGTATTGATAGGGATCAGGGCTACAGCATTGAGGGTGACTTGGTGAAAATAGCCTCGGCAACGACCCATACCAGTGTTGGGCTGGTGCCTGCTTTCGTGCGGCATGATCAGCTCCAGTTGAACCGCTCTGTCAGGAGGGTAAATATGGAGTAGGATCAGTTGCGTAGGGCGGCCACTCTGTCAGACATTCGATTGGTTCCTGTCGAGGCTATTGCTAGGGGGATTTCACAAGGCATGGCCTACATCTCAATAGGAAAGGGAAGGGCAAACTGGCAGGGTTGTTAGCAAAATCCATAAGGGGGGACACTAGTACTCATAGATGTACCTCTTTTTTAGACTAATATCAGTGTCCAACGAGAAGTTCAGGCAGGCAGGTGCTAAAGAGGTCCAAAACTCACAAAATTCTCACAACAGGAAAGTAAATAATAATGTTACCATATTTAACCAAAATATTGGTGGAGTAAAGAAAAAAGTAGATTTTCACAAAAGTAAAGTAAAAAATAATGTTAACATTTTTCACCAAAATATTCAGAGATTGAAGAATAAAGTAGATGAGCACCTGGTTTCTTTAGATGACATTGAATCTGATAATGTAATAGATATACTGTGCCTGTCTGAGCATCACATTGTGTCCGATATGGAAAAGGTAAATATCAGTGGTTATAAACTAGCTGCTCATATGAGTAGAGAGAATAAGGTGGGAGGAGAAGTTGCCACATATGTCAAAAGTTATCACTGTGTAGAAAGCTTAGATACAAAAAAGTTTTGTCTGGAGCAACATATAGAAGCATGTGCCTATCGACTTAAACTGAAGGAGGGCTCTTTTATAATTGTAACAGTATATAGGTCCCCTTCAGGGAACTTTCATTTATTCCTGGAAAACTCGGATGCCTTGTTGTGCTATCTATCAGATAGGGAAAAGCAAATTGATATTTGTGGGGACTTCAATGTTGATTCACTGAAAGAGTGTAATAGGAAGAATGACCTGGAAGTCTTGCTCGGTTCTTTCAATTTGACATCTGTCATTAATTTTCCTACTCGGGTAGTAAAGGACAGTAACACATTGATAGATAACACTTTTATAGACCAAGATAGGTTTAAAAACATAAATTCTTGTCCTGTAGAGAATGGGCTTTCTGATCATGATGCTCACCTAGTTACAGTATATGACATAGCTCCATTCAGTAATTCAAAACTACCCTCCAAAGTTGTGCGTTCAATTAATGACTCAACAATTAGAAATTTCAGAGAAAATCTTCAGCAGTTAGACTGGGATGAGGTGTACAAGGAACCCGATGCCAATTTAAAATATAACTTATTTCATGATACACTTGTAAGAGAACTTGAAAACTGTTTCCCCAAGAAAGTAGTTAAATCTAATTATAAGAAACGATGCAAAAAACCTTGGCTTACTAAAGAAATAAAAATATCTTGTAACCGCAAAAGGGAACTGTATCTAACAACAAGAAAGATTAATGACCCAGAAACAGCCAAATATTATAAAAACTACTGTGATACATTATGAAAGGTTATTAAAAAGTCCAGAAGCATAGGCATCATGTCTGAGATTAATACCTCTGATAACAAAATCAAAACAATTTGGAATATTATTACAAGGGAGACAGGACAACCAAGAGTACAGGATGATGGCATCACCATCAAAGCGAATGGAAACTTGATAAACAACAAGCTGGAAGTCGAAAACATTTTGAATAATCATTTTTTAAATGTTGTAGAGAAAATAGAATCTAAATATTCATTAGAAGAGGCAAGGCAGTTAATGGAAGCGGCCTTACCCACACCATTTAATTGAAATTCCACCCACCTCTCCATCTGAAATTAGGAAGATAATAAACTCTCTCAAGAATAAAAACTCACATGGAATTGATGGCATTTCCAGCAGGATAATACAAGCTTGTTCCCAAGAAATAAGTGGGATTCTTAGCCACATATGTAATAGCTCTCTGAAGCAGGGTATTTTCCCAGATAGACTGAAGTATGCCATTGTTAAACCACTGCATAAAAAAGGGGATACGTCTGATGTCAACAACAACCGCCCAATCTCTCTTCTGACTACCTTATCCAAAATTCTTGAAAAAGTAATTTATTATAGAGTAGCTTCACACTTTTGTAAAAATAAAGTTTTAACAAAATGTCAGTTCGGTTTCCAGAAGGGTTTTTCAACGGAAAATGCTATATATACTTTCACTAATGAAATACTAAATGCTCTGAGTAACCAGAAGTCACCCGTTGGGATTTTTTGTGATCTATGAAAGGCTTTTGATTGTGTAAATCATGGAATACTTCTAGATAAGCTCAAGTACTTGTGGTATGAATGGGACAGTGCTCAAATGGTTTAAATCATACCTAACTAGAAGAGTGCAGAAAGTTGAAATAAACTGTTCACATAATATGCAAAAGACTAGTGATTTCTCAAACTGGGGAACAATCGAGAATGCGGTGCCGCAAGGTTCGGTCTTGGGTCCTCTGCTGTTCTTAATACATATTAATGACTTTCCATTCTATATTCACGAAGATGCAAAGCTGATACTTTTTGCCGACGATACAAGTATAGCTATCACACCCGACAGACAAGAATTAACTGGTGAAATTGTAAATGATGTTTTTCAGAATATCATTAAGTGGTTCTCTGCAAATGGGCTCTCATTAAACTTTGACAAAACACAGTATATACAGTTCCACACAGTAAATGGAATGACCCCATTAATAAATATGGACTTCGATCAGAAATCGGTAGCTAAGGTAGAATATTGAAAATTTGTAGGTGTATGCATTGATGAGGGGTTGAACTGGAAAAAACACACTGAGGATCTGCTGAAACGTTTGAGTTCAGCTACTTATGCTATTAGGGTCATTGCAAATTTTGGCGATATATATCTGAGAAAATTAGCTTACCACGCCTATTTTCATTCTCTGCTTTTGTATGGCATCATATTCTGGGGTAACTCATCATTGAGTAAAAGAGTGTTCATTGCACAAAAGCGTGTAATCAGAATAATTGCTGGATCTCATCCAAGATCATCCTGCAGGCACTTATTTAAAGAGCTAGAAATCTTCACTGTAGCCTCACAAGATATATATTCACTTATGAAATTTGTTATTAACATTCCGAACGAATTCAAAAGTAATAGCTGTGTACATGGCTACAACACTAGGAGGAAGGATGATCTTCACTGCTCAAGGTTAAATCTAACTTTGGCTAAGAAGGGGGTAAATTATGCTGCCACAAAAGTCTTTGGTCACTTACCTAATAGAATCAAAAGTCTGACAGATAGCCATATAGCATTTAAAAGGAAATTGAAAGAATTTCTTAATGGCAACTCCTTCTACTCACTAGATGAATTTTTTGGATATAGTATGTGGGTAATTTCCCAACCCCCACAAAAAAATTTAAAAATATTGAGTGTCATGTAATATTTTGTCTAATGTAATATCTTGTATAGACACCTTTTATTAACCTGACCCGTTCCACATCATCACGAAGTGCCATATTCATGATCTTTGGAACAAGTACTAATCGAATCTAATCTCTAACCTACTGTCGTGAGCATCTGTGGAAAGTGTTTGATTTACCGTGAACCTACGACCATACCTGAAGGTGTTCGCATGAACGTCTCATCTCAAAACGTGAAGGTTGGTGGCTTGCCCATTCTGTAAAATAGGACATTTGGCGGTCTGTGGCAGATCTAGCGACATAGTGCAATGCTGGTGCAGGCACAAGTATTTCAGAACACACTGTGGACCAATGGAAACTGTCGGATAATTTAATGAAAACTATTTCCCGTTACATTGGGCCTATGCGCTTGTCCGGATTCGATCTGTAGTGGTAATCGAAGGCATCATGCTAGCTGTAGGCTACGTGAATATTATTGCAGACCAGTTTCAACACTTCATGCTTGATATACGCCAATTGCCTATGCCAACAGAATAATTATCCGTGCCACAAGACCAGGAACATGGTACAGTGATTGGAGAAGTATGATAGTGAACTCACGTTGATGTACTAGCCACCTAATTCGCCTGATATGAAACAGGTGGAGTACATCTGGGACGATATCACGTGTCAGTGACGCCTAAACATACCACTTGCCAATTACGGGAACTGGGTCACCTGTGTATAGAAATATGATACCATATATCTCTGGGAACCCAGCAATGGCTCGTCGAATCCAAGCCACGCTGAATCACTGCTATACTGAGCTACATAGGTGATCTTCGACTCATTGGTACGACGACTCACTGCCCTGGAAGCAGCATTTTCTGTGTGAACCGACATATACCGCCATTTATAGGTATTTTTGTACTATGAAAATCGCTGTGAAATGTGACAGAGGTTACTTTTATTAAACTGTATATCAGAACTTCTTTCCACTCTACTCACGGATGGGACGTGGGAAGACGGTCTGCTGAGACGCCTCTGAGCGAGCTGTCAGCTGTGTAATTTTATCTGCAAGATCTCTGTATGACAGTCACGTGGGAACTTGAAGATTTTTCGTAATTTGCTAAACAGGTGTCTGCCAGTCAAGGTTTCCATTATTTTTGTTACACTGTCTCGCCAGTCAAACAGGCCTGTGACCATTTGAACCGTCCTCTTTTATATAACTCGATGTCTCCTATCAGGCAGACCTGAAATTGGCCCAAACCTATGAGCAGTATTCGAGTATGAGCCGTAAAAGTATCCGCATTCATTTCTTTAATAAACAAATTGCAGATTCCCAATGGTCTATCAACGAATTGTTGCCTGTCGTTAGCTTTAAATATAAGTGACTGTAAAAGTTTGTTACCCTTCATATCTTAAAACTCCAAAATATTTTATGACGCAAAGGACTCTAGTTATGACTCATTAATTTCTTTCTTTCGCTTACGCCATAGTCCCGCAGCGATCACAGGGTTGGCGCGGTTACAACGGATTTGGCAATGTTAGTGTTAGGTATGGCCAGATGCCCATCCTGCCGCCACCCCGTACCCCACAGGACGGAACCAATGTACGCCAACCGTCTGCGTCTAGTGAAAATCGTGAAATAGCGAGGACGTGTTTCAAGTGTCTGCGACGCGTGTAACTGAGGCGGAATGTCGGGACCAGCCCGGTATTCACCTAGCGGGATGTGGAAAACCGCCTAAAAACCACATCCAGGCTGGCCGGCACACCGGCCCTTGTCGTTAATCCGTCGGGCGGATTCGATCCGGGGCCGGCGCGCCAACCCGAGTCCAGGAAGCAGCGCGTTAGAGCGCTCAGCTACCCTAGCGGGTCAGTTATGACTCATTAATCTGCGAGACAAACTACTCCACCCTTTCAAGTTTAGTAAACTGCAAATCTTTGCGCTGTTATGCATTACGAGCTAAGTACCTGTAGTTTGAAGCAGGACCATATTTTGTCGAAATCTAATAGGATTTTACTGCAATTTTTACAGGATGTAACTTAGTCATAGATAATTACACCATTTGTGAAAGGTCCAAGATTGTAACTAATGGCATCTTAAAAGTTAATTACACTCCCAGGAGCACGTGGATATCACTTCAGTGTCTGTAGATAATTTTCCATGTAATATAATGTGCTATGTCCTGCCTGTTGGGAAATTTTTGTTAGAGTCACAAACCTGCTTAGAAACACCATGGGACCATAGACACGTATTTTTCTTAGAAATTGTCGATGTGGGATCGAATCATAATCCTTTCGAAAGTCTAGAAACACCGAATCAAGCATGTTTCCTCTGTTCATAGATTTGAGACTATAATGCTTGAAGAACGCGAGTTGAGTTTCGCATGATCGATGCTGTAAGAAACTCGTTTCTTTCCTCGGTAATTCATGATGTTTGCTAACGGCTTTGCCGCAGTGCTAACACCGGTTCCAGTCGAATCACCGAAATTAAGCACTGTCGGGCTTGGCTATCACCTGGATGTGTCACTGTCCGGATCTGCCGAGTGCTGTTGGCAAGTGGGGTGTACTCATCCATTGTGAGACCAACGGAGGAGCCATTTGACTGGGAAGTGGCGACTCCGGTCACGAAAACTGGCATCGGACGGGAGAGCGGTGTTCTAACAGTATGGCCCTCAATATCCGCATCCAGTGACGCCTATCAGCTGAGGATGACACGGCGGTCGGTCACTACCGTTGACACTTCCGCACCTGTACGGACGGAGTTAATTAATTCATGATATTTGAATTCTGGTCAGGTATTCTGTTACAAACGGATGTAAGAGAGATACGACGGTAGTTCCGTTGAACACTTCTACTTCCTTTTTTGAAAATTACACTAAAATCTACTCCATTTCCAGTCAAATGTTCAAATGTGTGTGAAATCTTATGGGACTTAACTGCTAAGGTCATCAGTCCCTAAGCTTACACACTATTTAACCTAAAGTATCCTAAGGACAAACACACACACCCAGGCCCGAGGGAGGACTCGAACCTCTGCCAGGACCAGCCGCACAATCCATGACTGCAGCGCCTTAGACCGCTTGGCTCATTTCCAGTCACGATGAACTTATTTGTTGCAGCAGTGCATATGGATTACATGAAATCAATATTGTTTCTGAGGTACCAGGTCTCGATCCATGCTGAATCACGCTTATTAGTACGCGGTGTAGCCAACACGGGCGACAGTGCAGACCCTGACTCTCGCATCCAGTCGACCGCACATATGGCGAATACTGGCTTGGGTTACGTTATGCCACACCTGCTCGATGTGTTCCCGTGGTTCTGTAGGAGTTGTTGACTGACGAGTCGCACAAGTCACTTTTCGTCCTATCATATTCGACACCTGCTCCAGTGGAGACACGTCCAGAGATCGTGCTGCAGGTCTTGCAAAAAATGGTTCAAATGGCTCTGAGCACTATGGGACTCAACTGCTGATGTCATTAGTCCCCTAGAACTTAGAACTAGTTAAACCTAACTAACCTAAGGACATCACAAACATCCATGCCCGAGGCAGGATTCGAACCTGCGACCGTAGCGGTCTTGCGGTTCCAGACTGCAGCGCCTTTAACCGCACGGCCACACCGGCCGGCGCAGGTCTTGCAGAGCACATTGAGTTTCACGGCCAGTGTGTCGGCGGGCATTATCCTGCTGGAACCACACATCATCGTCCTGTTGCAAGAAAGGCAAAAGAACAAGTCTAAAGACATTCTGCACAGAGTGCTTTTAGAATCCCTCTCAGAAACACCAAACAGCGTTCAACAGGCCTACGTCGTTCGCGCAAACGACCGTTACTTGCGTGCACGCAGAATCTTCTTTCATCGCTGAAGACCACGGGGCGTCAAGTGACCCTCTGACTGCACCAGTCGAGCCGTGCACGTCAATGTTGTGGTGTCAGTGTAAGACGGGCTACAGGTGTGCGCGCCCATAGTCCCACTGCTAATAACTGATCCCCTACAGCTCGTGGTGACACCTCTGCGCTCGCAAGGCCTCTTATTTGTGGTGTAGATGCTATACGATCTGCCACTACTGCCCTTACAATATGACGATCCCGTCGGGCGTCTGTGCTGTATTAATTAGTTACTTAGTGGACGTCCAGAACCTCGTCCACGGGTATACGAATGTTCAGGAGACACTGACACCAGTAGCGTTGCACATCTGACGCAGCACGTCCAGCTTGTGTGGCAATTCTCCGAAATTACCATCCCGCCACTCGGAAGGCCAGAATTCGATCCCTTTCAAACTCGCTCAGTTGGCTGTATGAAGCAAAAGTGCGGCTCCGTGTCACGATTGCTCCATTGCTTCGCACGTTTTAACCACACAGAGACTTCTGGCTGTGTGCATTCCCTATTAAAGGATAAACACAGATGGCGCTCTGGTAGCTATGCCACTACGCTATCTGTTGACTGGCGGCGTTAAAACCATTATCAGTACATCTATTATTTCCGGCAGTGTATTTTTCTGTGACAGTTGTTGAAAATTTCTAGTATTGACGTTACAGCACACAGACGCGTTTCATTTAATACATGCCTATCAGCAAATTTATTATTTGCTCTGAACTTCTACTGCAGCTGTCGTCATTTATTATGAACCTTCCTGACAATGGCTGTATATCAGCTAGGCTCTAAACCATGTTTACTTGTTCTGATACTTCCTTAGGGTACGTTCGATTGTCTGTTCCAACATGGCCACAGTTCCTCTACAAATTTTGTGCGTGAATATAGTCATTACAGAGCCTGTCTGAATTCGCTACTTATCGATTTTACGGAACATGTAGACTTTTTTTCTCATTTTCCTTCCACTTTGTACCTTGGTGCCTATTGTTGCTTCAACTGCATCATGATCACTGGTCCCAGCCTTTACAGAAACATCCCCAAAGAGGTGGGATCTATTTGTGGCAAATAAGACTAGTCCATTTCGAACATGAGCAGAGGTCTGAACTACGAGGTATAGTTCGTTTTGAGGGAAAACTTTCATAATTATTTCGCAGAAAGTGCTCTTTTGTTCTCCTCTTATGAAGTTGTAAGATGAGTTTCCTTCACTTGTTTTAGAACTTGAGGTATTGCCTCTTCTTCACGCAGCTTCACAAGCCACATATCACAAGGAACTCCTTGAGTGCGAGCTTGCAAGTTCAATCTTCAGTAAAGCTCTTTTGAAAGTGTTGCATTAACAGTTGTGACAGGAAAAATGTTAGCTGCTAATGACTCACCAAGTGCATCAGCATTGCGACAGAAAATGAGTCCCTCCCACCGGAGGTTCGATTCCTCCCTCGGACAAGGGTGTATGTGCTGTTCTTAGCATAAGTTAGTTTAAGTAGTGTGTAAGTCTAGGGACCGATGACCTCATCAGTTTGGCCCCTTAGGAACCACACAAATTTGAACATTTGAGAAAATGAGTCCCTTGGGTGTATGTATTACACTCCACAAAACGAACGTCGCCGAGTTTACAAAATGTGCGAAACAAACCATTAAACTGCACTATGAACGTCGAATGAAAAACTGCGGCCCACAGTGATCATAAAGGTTCTCATCATCAATGTAGCAGGTGAAAAATGGTTCAAATGGCTCTGAGCAGTATGGGACTTAACATCTGAGGTCATAAGTCCCCTAGAACTTAGAACTACTTAAACCTAACTAACCTAAGGACATCACACACATCCATGCCCGAGGCAGGATTCGAACCTTCGACCGTAGCGGTCGCGCGGTTCCAGACTGAAGTGCCTAGAAACGCTCGGCCACTCTGGCCGACTAGTAGGTGAACTTGGTAGTTACAAACCGTGCAGGACGTTCAGCTAGGTATCCACTGTTACAGAACGCACGTAGAATCATATAGGTGTAAGGAACTGATGAGAACTGATGGGATGTAATGGCATGCTACCGAATGCGAAACAGTCTGTCATGGAGTTTAGAGTAAAACTGGCTGTTCTTTAAGGTGAAGCTGCAGACACTGCAATCATATGCTTTATAGGCACGAAATAAAAAAAACAAACAAACATACGGAGGCTGAATTTGTGCAGTAGTTACATGTTGTATGAATTGCAATGTCACACTTTTTTCATGACGGGTAGTTCGCTCTAAAGGAGTATGATTTTTATTCGCACACCAGGAATCAAGCAAAACGAAGTTAGTTTGATCAGCTATTGGCCACAAGCAGTGCTCATACGATATTTGTAGTTCTCTTAAGCCCATTTTCCCACTCTTACTTGCTGTGACGTAAATATTCCCTACTGCCCTAGAAAGATCTCGCACATTAGATAGAAACATAGAGGGCTGAGCGCAATAAATAACTTTCCAGCCAATTTACCATCCAGATTAACAGTTGGCATAATTGTATGCGAATGCGCTAAGGCGTTGATGTTGATTGACCTTGATACAACTCTCTTGGTACCTCTAATTTACGGGGATCCTTTTGTGCTGAAGTAAGCTCTCACCAGCACAGCGCTAGGCGAACATGAAGCGCGAAAGATCGATTAATAGGCGCTGGCCAGTGACACACTCACAAGCCACACGCCGACAACTCCGTCTCAACTGCACGTATTTAGGCCGCCAGAGGTGGCCGGAGGGTCTCACTCACTCATCCAGTTTGGCGTCTGTCAGTGTACTCACAGAGCGGGTTTAGTTCACCACAGGCTACGGCAGCACATAGCGATCAGATTAATAACTATAGAGGACTATTACTGATGATCTTGTACCACAACACATGGACTCTACACAAGTTAAGTAAAATTGCCAGATCATGTAAATAAAGAATTGTATTAATCCATGTGTGCATTTATGTTTTAGAAAGAGGATACTGGCCAGCCATATCAACATCCTCTCCCTTACTTCCTTGGGATACAAGACTCTGCAGTGGTGAACGAGGATAATTTAGGGGCGATCGAAAATAATTAACTTGGCCGAAAATTTTGCTTGCTTCTCTTGTGTTTTAGCTTGAAGCGGTGATCATATTCAATTGTTCCTATCTGCCAATTTGTTGCTGTGTTCTTGCATGTATTCCGGGAGGGGAGCCACAGAACTAACCAAATTTCTCTTTCCAGAGGTTTTGCTTGCTTTGGGATATAACGTATTTCTGTAAACCCTGGATTCCCCGCCCCCTCCATCTCCCGCCCCCGCGCTTCAGCCTCAGTGACCAATGTGATGGATCTAACACAAGCTTTTCAGTTTCAGAACCAACAAATCAACATTTTACTGACGACGGTACTACTACTACTGGCTGCACAGGATGCGTCAACCGCACAACCACAACCGACCAACCAACCAGCCCAAGAAGTGCCGCCGACCAGTATACCAATTCTCCGGCGCTTTAAGGAAAGAGAGGAGGAATGGATTGAATACTTGACTCAGTTCCAAGCACATTGTCAAGTTCATCGTGTTCAAGGTACTGTAAAGTTACAATATTTACTTTCGATTGCGGGATCCCCAGTGTTAATACAAAAAGTATTGCCAACCGCGTCTCTCGACGAATTAGTCAATGACCTAGTAAGCGCTGCATTAACTCAGTACTATTACCAGGAAGTTCAAGTAGCTGCAGCTAGATATCAGTTCTTTCTCTTGCAGAAAAAGCCGGAACAGATATACCGCCGTAGTCGTGCTTGGGTAGCTCAGTGCCGGCACCGTAGCTCAGCGTGTTCGGTCAGAGGGTTAGCTGCGCTCTGTAATAAAAAAACTGAGTTAATCGATCAACGACCAACTTAAGCGGGTGTCTTACGACCTCCGCCCCAAGCAGATGCAATGAACGAAAGAGAACAAAAGAACAAAATGAGATTAAAAAAAAAAGGGCTGGCTGGAGCACTTGCCCGCGGAAGGCAAGGGTCCCGAGTTCGAGTCTCGGTACGGCACACGGTTTTAATCTGTCAGGAAGTTTCATATCAGCGCACACTCCACTGCAGAGTGAAAATCTCGTTCTGGAAACATCCTCCAGGCTGTGGCTAAGCCATGTCTCCACAATATCCTTTCTCCCAGGAGTGTTAGTTCTGCAAGGTTCGCAGAAGAGTTTCTGTGAAGCTTGGAAGGTAGGAGACGAGGCACTGGCAGAATTGAAGCTGTGAGGACGGGTCGTGAGTCGTGCTTGGGTAGCTCAGTTGGTTAGAGCACTTGCCCGCGAAAGGCAAAGGAGTTCGAGTCTCGGTCCGGCAAGCAGTTTTAATCTTAATGTAGATTAATTCTTACAAAGAAGAAAACAGCAACCAGCCACTATTAATACTGATATTTATTTAGGTAAATAGCGCCGTTACCGGTTTCGAACTGGCAAGTTCAGCATCAGACGATCGTTCTCATGGTTTTCAAGGTACACTTTACATTATCGTCCGTTTTCGATTTTTATTCATCCACTGTTGCGAAGTATTTTTGGTGTGTTGTTGCCCTACTGTAGAAATAGTGTTAGGAGCGCCCTATGTGAAAATAACTAACCTCCAAATGATGAAATAGAGAGTAAACAAATAGATGAGGTCAAGTGGTTGTGGTACTTACGTCGAAAATTCCGCGCGATTTTGTTGGGAAGTTGCAGGATTGTATTGAAAATCTTAGAGCAATACGATTCGGATGACACAGCGGCCGATAAGTTTGACCTGACCCCAATTTGTCCGATCGAGTCGCCCCTTGTTCGCGACTGCCCCAAGCAGAAACGACAACGAGCCCGTATACAGTCGCGCGGACAGCCACGTAGACATGTAAACAGGCCTGAGGTCTGTCCTAGATGCTTTGCTCGCCATAAAAGACAGGATTGCCCATCACGTAACGCAGCGTGTTGCACGTGTGGAACATTAGACCATCTCCAAGCAGTTTGTTTACAACGGCACAAAAACTTCAATTTTACCCACTCCCAGAAAAAACAGCCTCGTGCACATTCACTGAATGCTGTATTTTCAAAACCTACAACAGTTTCTGACAAAAAGTAAGATTAAGGTTGTGCCGCCTCCTCATCCTAGTGCTGTGCAACGACGTTGTAACAAACTATTTATCTAACTACTAAGTGCTGGCCGTCACGTGAACTTTCAGTTAGACACAGGTGCCTCAGTAACTTTGCTTAATCGTGCCACGTACAAACAGTTAAGCTCATCACGCCTTTATAAATTTAGGAAGTACCTCACGGCCTACAACGGACACGAAATTCCAGTACTTGGACAGTGTAGTTTGCCTACAACTTACAAGTCTCACACTAGGGCAGTCAATTTTTCTGTGCTGAAACCCAGAGACAGTGACAACATATTCGGTTTAGATGCCTTCGATTTGTTTGGACTTAGCATCCAAGACCATGTACATTCAGTGTCTGCTTTTTAACCAAAAGACATTGTAGCTAACTTGCTTAAAGAATTTCCTGAAATATTTTCAGAAGGAATGGAAAAAGCTAATAACTTCGTAACGCATATTACATTGAAAGACAATGCACAGCCAAAGTTTTTCCGGGACCGTCCCGACCCAGTTGCTTTAAGAGACAAAGTAGCCAGTGTACTGAAAGAACTGCAAGATAATAGCGTAATTGCTCCAGCTCAAGCTGGTCAACGGGAAAGTCCTCTCGTTTTGTTGCCTAAGCCTTCAGGTCTTCCCTTTCCCCCCTCCTCCTCTTGAGCCAACCTACCAACCTTCTGGTCGCATTCGCATTTGTGTTGACTTTAAGTCTACTGCCAATCCACAGTCAGTTGTTGACACTTATCTGATACCTCGCCCTGAGGAACACATATACAGGCTTGGTGCAGGACGTTACTTTTTTATGATAAATTTGCGTGATGCCTACTTGCAAATTCCACTGGATGAAGAATCATATGAAGCTTTTGTTGTAAATACACACCTAGGACTGTTCAAGTATTTGCGTTTGCCCTTCAGCAGTGCTTCCGCATCCGCCATTTCTCAACATTACTTGGAACAGCTGACTGCAAAAGTGCCATTTTGTTCAAACTACCTTGACGATATTGTCGTCTCAGGTCGTACACCAGAGGAACACATGGCAAATTTGCGTACTCTTTTTCGAGTGTTGTCAGAAGCAGGATTCTACTGTCGGCTCTAAGAGTGTGATTTTTTTTTCAGACAGAACTACAGTGCTTAGGTCACGTGATAAACAGTCTGGGTGTGCACTCCCTCCAATCTCATTTCTTGCAATCCGTGACCTGCCTGTTCTTCGTAATGCGTCTCCACTGCTGTCAGTACTAGGCAAGATGACATACTACATTGGGTTCATACCGAATGCCGCATAGATCGCGTCTCCATTGCATCGCTTGCGTCGCAAAAAAGTACGTTTTGTGTGGACTAAAGACTGTCATGACGCATTTCAGGAACTCAAAAATGCTTTGCTTAGTGACAGATGTTTAGTGCGTTTTGATTCTGCGAAACCAATGATTGTGAAGGTCGACGCTTCTTCCCCCGGAATCGGCGCTGTGCTTTCGCACAGAATTGATGCATAAGACAGAACTATTGCTTTTGCCTCAAAGCTGTTAACTCAAACTAAGTGCAATTACTCTCAAACAGAAAAAGAGGCTCTTGCCATTATATATGGTGTGACCAAGCTCATCACTATTTGTTTGTACTCAAGTTCTTTTTAGTGACAGATCACAAGCCTTTGCAGTCCTTGTGTCATCCGTCAAACCCGGTTCTTACACACACTGCTCAAAAATTTAAACGTTGGGCTTTGTTGCTTTCGCATTATCAGTATGAAATTGTGTACAGACCTACGACAAAGCTTAGCAATACAGACAGCCTATCTCGCCTTCCGATTGGCCCAGATTCTGATTAGGATGCATCTGCCGTATCTTGTTGCCAAATCAATGCACAGGTCTCTGAATTGCTGGAATCTTTTCCATTGCACTAAAGAAAAATTGCACGGCCACGGAAGCAGACCCAGATCTCAAGATTTTATTGTATTACATTTGCACGTCTTTGCCTCGTTCACTGAACAAATGCCAGAACTCAGTTGTGCACCAATATGTTGCACGTCGGTATAACCTTTCCGTGCAACAGCGTGTGATTCTAGTTCAATACGACAGTGGACAGTGGACCATTCTTGAACACTCGTTGGCACATAGCACTAGAAAGTTCCCATTTGCAGTGCCTATGGCTTCTTTCACATCACGCCATTGAAGCATTGTCTTCCTTATTGTGCATGGAAGGTTTGCCAGAAGTACTTGTGCCGAACAACGGACCACAGTTCACTTCAAATGGTTTTGAACAGTTTTGTGACTGAAATGGCATTAGTCATCTAACAAGTGCCCTGTTTCACCCCCAGTCCGACGGAGAATCAGAACGCTTCATATGCATTTTTAAACAACAGATGGCCAAGCTTCGCACCATCTCTCACACGGGAACAGGCGCTGCAACTCTTTCTCGCGTCCTATTGCTCCCACCCAAGAGACAGACCATCACCGGCGTAAATTCTGCATCACCGCCACTATCGTTTACTGCTCCACTTGCTACACTCACCGCAGCATCCGGCGCCGTCACTGGTCCGCAAGTATCGCTTTGCGCCGCACAATCTTGTTCTTTTCGGGGTTTATGGCTACCGTGGGCACTGGGAGAGAGGCGTCATCCAGGAACGCATTGTTTCTTTTATGTACTTGATTGCAGATCCCGATGGTTTGCAGCGCCGCCACCAGAACCAAATTCGTGCATGTCATTTGCTACGTGATTCTGCTGCTTTTCTTCCCCTAGATTCACGGCCCACGGCCTCACAGGTCCAGGCGGCCTTAGTAGCCGCCCGCTGGTGCCACCAGGAGCGGATGGAAGATGTGGCCTCGCCCCGTCCGTCCCCGCTCATCAACCCAACGTGGACCCGTCGCCGCCGTCGCCGTGGTCTTCGCCGTCGCCGTCATCGTCCGAGGACACTCCCTCAGGTTTAGCAGCAATGATCCGGAGGATGTTACTGTTGCCTTGCAAGCCAGATGTCGGAGTACGGTCTGGAGTACGCCGTCCTCCACAGCCCTAGAACTTAGAACTACTTAAACCTAGCTAACCTAAGGACGTCACACACAACCATGCCCGAGGCAGGATTCGAACCTGCGAACGTAGCAGTCACGCGGTTCCGGACTGAAGCGCCTAGAACCACTCGGCCACCGCGGCCGGCAATCATCCTCTAAGATAAGCCGTGTCACCACCAAGAGATCTACAGTCCTACTGACCTAGTACGCAGTACTGCCGCCAGAGGGTGCTGTCAGCCCTCCTGTCATGTAATCCAAGCTGATGCTCTGGAGGGAGAAAATGTCGCGAAAATGACTCAACCTTTGCTGGGCTGCTGGAGAGAGTAAGGAAGGAGTGTACTTTACTTATTTTGGAACAATTTATTTAGGGATGGAGTATAGTTATCACACTGATACAGAACACACACTCTGACATGCTTGGGGTCACGCCACACTGCCAACAGACCTGTAAACTACTCCTAAATAACGCTCTGCAGACACAAACAACCCCTAAATTACCGAAATAATTTCAGTACAGACATGCAAACGCCTCCTAAGTAATGCAGTACACACATGTGCACACACGAAATCAACTCGTAAACTGTCCAAATAGCGCATAGCACATCCTACAGACCTGCTCTTGATGTCTCAGCTTGTATGCACGGAAATTCTTGCCCTAGCAGAACTTGTTTACGAAAATAGCCCAGAATAGCAGCGAATGCAGTCTTCTTCGCGGTGCTAACGTGATACCCTATCCATCATATGTTACCCTTCCTGCGTTCAACACACACAAACGTTCCCTCCGCTATGTAGAGACTCCTAATTCCAGCACAAAAGAATGTCTTGTGAATGAATCGAGCATTGTGATGGGCTCTTATTGAATTTACCCTCTAATTACCGATGCGACCAGTGTGGAAGTACCATCTGTCTTTTCGTTCTTTCTGAATACGAGACTTTCAGTGGGAAAAAAGCTATTTCACACAGACAGGCATATTGCATCGACAATTAAACCCTGCAGAGTACCCCTGCATATCATGAAATACAGAAAGACTCTTACTCAATTACACTGCTCTCCCACTGAGGACAGGAATTTGAATATTAAAGCGTGACACAAAACTCCAACCCAGCAATATATCACCGAGTACCGTGTCGATGAAGTAAGCATACAAAATCGCCCACTTTACATCATTTGTACATGTACCGCGATGACAGACAGCACCGTATTTACTCCTCGCAGCACTAGATATTCCCCTGCTATCCTCAGTGGATAGAAAGCCAGTCTCAGAACTGTTCTACAAATTCGGGCTCGTTCCCCTCAGCACAAACGCGTTACTGTTTCCGGTCTGGACCTGCTTGCTTGCTTGCTTTTTTCTACACACATCTCCAGACTCTGGGATTACAAGAACATCTGTATTTTCGCATGGTTTGCAGACAGCAGTAGCCTAACGATCGCTCGCCCAAAATAATTCCGAAGATATAGACTGGAAATTATTTCTCTACAAACCCGAAACTTTAGCACTTATCCCGTCTGTGAAGACCTTTACGTGAGAACTCGAAACAAATAGAGGAAAATGATATTTCCACTCGCGATTACCGGTGTCGGTGATGTAAAAGATTCCAAATCATCCCTATAGTTTACAAAGTCAACTAAGGTGTTTCTCATGTCAAGAGAAGAAGCAAACGTCTCTTTCGTTTGCTGGATGCACATACCACAATCGATATTCCCCCAACTAAATAAAGGCGCGAAATGTGCAGAAGCAGTCAACCGAACAATTTACATGGGAGGGAATAACAGTCCAGCGCAATCACACCTCCATATTCAATCTTCTCAAATTTCCACGTGGTCACGAAAGCTGCCCAACACATACTAAGTATTAGTTCACTATTCTGCCTTCTAGAAGATGGCAAAGTTAACTCAGCTACATTCCTGCATTCCAGCAGGCAGTTGCATTGTGACGGCTGCTACCATTAACGGGAAACGTGAATCATTTCCGCACAGGTCACCGGCGCTGCAGGCCAAGCACGCATAGACAAAATGATCATACGAAATCGTTCACATATATATTTTATTCCTGTACTTACAACTAAATGTTACCATTGCGGTCTCAGTTGAATGACACATGACAATGAGCAAAGTATAGGAAATATACCCTGCTGATGACTGTGGCTCTGGAATAGAAATGTCAGTACCTATTCTCATGATTTTACATACTCTTCCCATGCTATCACAGCACTCCACGTCAAATCCATACCTTTCTTACGACTGGACATAGTCATTTCCTTTGCACATGTTGGAACACAAACACATCCTTGATAAAACTTCCCGGCAGTTTAAAACTGTGTGCCCGACCGAGACTCGAACTCGGGACTTTTGCCTTTCGCGGGCAAGTGCTCTACCAACTGAGCTACCGAAGTACGACTCACGCCCGGTACTCACAGCTTTACTTCTGCCAGTACCTCGTCTCCTACCTTCCAGACTTTACAGAAGCTCTCCTGCGAACCTTGCAGAAGTAGCACTCCTGAAAGAAAGGATATTGCGGAGACATGGCTTAGCCACAGCCTAGGGAATGTTTCCAGAATGAGATTTTCACTCTGCAGTGGAGTGTGCGCTGATATGAAACTTCCTGGCAGATTAAAACTGTGTGCCCGACCGTGACTCGAACTCAGGACCTTTGCCCCCTAGGAGACGAGGTCCTGGCAGAAGTACAGCTGTGAGTACCGGGCGTGAGTTGTGCTTCGGTAGCTCAGTTGGTACAGCACTTGCCCGCGAAAGGCAAAGGTCCCGAGTTCGAATCTCTGTCGGGCACACAGTTTTAATCTGCCAGGAAGTTTCATATCAGTGCACACTCGGCTGCAGAGTGAAAATCTCATTCCGGAAACATCCTTCATAAGCCTGATGCTCAAATGCGAACATGTCACGCACCCCGTACTACTAACTATAATACTTCGTCAATAACTGATCGCTGGCGATACGAAATAATACTGAGAGGAAATCAACCATGGGTGGACACGTCTCACAATTTTTTTATGCGAATGCTACCACCGTGTCTTAGAAAGAGATGTTTAACCGTCTTACAAACCGCCAACAACTACTGTATGTTACTGTCACAAGCGGTTTTGGTTCGACAGGTGCATATAAGTATCCATGTTAAAAGCTATACCTGCTTTACAAATCGAGGTATGACATTACCTCTGAAAGACGTGGTTTTTTGTCCAGTCAAATGCCGTGACGACGATTGCAGGAGTATATAGTACCAACAGTGCGCTTACATGTCGCTGACGCTGAATAAGGTGGTTTTTTGTCCAGACAAATACCGTGACGGCGATCGGAGAAGTATATATAATCAGACCAACCTTGCGCTTACACGTTGCCGATAGTGCAATCTTAGAAAGTGATTCGGCTAAGGAACGTGGTATAAAACCGCTGTTTTCGAATCCTTCACAAAACAAACACATACTTTATAAGCCTGATGCTCAAGACGAACCTATTACACATTCCCTACTACTACTAAGTACAATACTTTATCAATAACTGATTGCCTACGATACAAAATAATACTGAGAGAAAATCAGAGATGGGTGAACATATCTAACAAATTTGTCTAGCGAGAGTTCCCACTGTGTCTTAGAAAGAGAGGCGTAATCGGCCAGATGTTAAAACAACCTGATCGCAACAAGTACTGTATGTTACTGTCACAAGCGGTCTTGGTTCTATAGGTTCACACAAGTATCCATGTTAAAAGCTATACTGGCTTTATAACTCGAGTTAATCGATTACTTACGAATCATGTGGTTTTTCCAGACAAATACTGAGACGGTGATCGTAGCAGCGTATATTACAGACAAGTAGTCAGGGCGCACGTAACTCACAATGCAACCTCGTCATAAAATCGTTCAATTTTGAACGTGTTTCGGCTAAGGAACGTGGTATCAAACCGCCAAATGCAACTCCCTCACGCCCCTAGATATTTCTCCTGTATGTGTGACGTATTCTATCTCGATACAATGTCAGAGGTTCTGCGCTATATCCACTGAGTTATAGGCGATGACTGGTTGAGAAAGATCACAAATAGTAGTAGATGGTGTGCTGATTGAGCTCGTAAGAAATGTACACTAGCTTTTCAGATCTCTAGTGTTACGCTATCTGCTAGAAATGATGTCTACGATTTGGAATCAAGTCTCTCTATTCAAGCACACACCGGGCGAGGTGGCGCAGTGGTTAGCACACTGAACTCGCATTCGGGAGGACGACGGTTCAATCCCGTCTCCAGCCTTCCTGATTTAGGTTTTCCGTGATTTCCCTAAAATCGTTTCAGGCAAATGCCGGGATGGTTCCTTTGAAAGGGCACAGCCGATTTCCTTCCCCAACCTTCCCTAACCCGAACTTGTGCTCCGTCTCTAATGACCTCGTTGTCGACGGGACGTTAAAAAAACCCTAACCGTAACCTATTCAAGCACATACCTGCGTTAGATCCTATGAAGAAGTCCTCTAATGATAACAGTTAGTAGCGAATCATATTTATGGCTTTATCATATCTCGAAATGAGACATCTTTCTCGAACCAGTCTGCTACAGTAAAATTCCAACGTGGTTTTAGTCAGTCCCTACGCATTCTGCAACTTCCCCCATTTCTGCAGCTTTGCACATGTAATCATTCCAATTTAAGTCGGAACTGAGCAGAAGTCGGAGAAAGCCACATCCAGCTCTTTCTGCAACCAGTGTAGCAACAGAACGACCTGAGTTAGTGCAAGAGGACCCTGTTTTGACCATTCTGTGGCAATGCGCGCATTTTGGTGCGTCTCCAAACTAGATATAGATACTACAATCCGAAGCAGATCTGCGTCCATTCACCTTGTCTCCCCAACATGCTATCATCTTTGTTCTGTACCAACCAACAGAGAAAACTTACGAACTATAAAAACTACACTAACTCTTCCAATCCCGTGGAGCGTGCGGAAAAAATGAACACTTATATCTTTCGGTGCGAGGTCTGATTTCCTTATTTTATTATGGTGAAGGTTTCTTCCAATTTAGGTCGGCGTCAACAAAATATTTTCACATTCTCCGAGAAAGTGAATGATTGAAATTTCGTGAGAAGATTCCCCCGCAACGAAAAACTACTTTGTTTTAATTATGTCCACCTCAAATCCTGTATCATTTCAGTGACACTCTCTCCCCTATTTCGCTATAATACAGAAAGTGCTGTCCTTTTTTGAACTTTCTCGTTGTACCTCGTCAATCATATCTGGAACGGTTACCACATCGCGCAGCAGTATTCTAAAAGTGGAAGGGCAAGCGTAGTGTAGGCAGTCTCTTTATTAGATCTGTTACATTTTCTATGTGTCCTGCCAATAAAACGCAGTCTTTGGTTGGCCTTTCCCACAATATTTTCTACGTGTTCCTTCCAATTTAAGTTGTTCGTAATTGTAATTCCTAGGTATTTAGTTGAATTTACGGCCTCTAGATTTGACTAATTTATTGTGTAACCGAAGTTTAACGAATTCCTTTTAGCGCTCATGTGGATGACCTCAGACGTTTCGTTATTTAGGGTCAATTGCTAATTTTGGCTCCATACAGATATCTTTTCTAAATCATTTGTTTTCATCTTCTGGTGACTTCATTACCCTATAAACGGCTTTGTCATCTACAAATAACCTATGACGGCTGCTCAGACTGTCTCATAAATCGTTTATATAGACGAGGAACAGTAATGGGCCTGTAACCCTACCTTGGTGAACGCCAAAAATCACTTCTGTTTCACTCGATGACTTACCGTCAGTTACTACTCTCTGACAGGGAATCACGAATCCATTCACATAACTGAGACGATATTCCATAAGCACGTAATTTCCCTACAAGTCGCATGTGTGGTACAGTGCCAAAATCCTTCTGGAAATCTAGAAATACCAAATCAATTTGAAATCCCTTGTCAACAGCACTCAACACTTCGTGTGAGTAAAGAACGCCCTTTTTAAATCCTTGTTGACTGTGTGTCAGAAGGTCGTTCTGTTCAAGGTAATTCATAGTGTCCGAACACAATATACGTACTAAAATCCTGCTGCATATCGACGTTAATGATATGGGCCTGTAGTCTAGTGGATTACTCTTGCTACCTTTCTTGAATATTGGTGTAACCGGTGCAACTTCCCAGTCTTTGGGTATGGATCTTTCACCGATCGAGCGGTTGTATATGATCGTTAAGTATGTGACTACTACTCAGCATACTCTGAAAGGACCTAGTTACTTTAAACTGTGAACTGGAAGACCTGCTTTCCATTCTTTGGGTTCTCATCTTTCGTCGAGCGAGCGGCTGTATATGGGTACTACCTATGGAGGTATTGCATCAGTATGCTCTGAAAGCACCTAATTGGTATATAGTATGGACCGAAATACTTGCTTTTGTTAAGTGATTTAAGTTGCTTCACTACTCCGAGGATATCAACTTCTACGTGACTCATGTTGACAGCTGTTCTTGATCCGATTACTTCGTCTTCTTTGGTGAAGGAATTTTGGAAGGCTGTGTATAGTAACTCTGCTTTGGCAGCGCTATCGTCGATAGTATTTCCATTTCTATTGCGCAGAGAAGGAATTGATTGTGTCTTTCCGCTAGCATGCTTCACATGCAACCAGAATCTCTTTGCATTTTTTGCCAAGTTTCGAGACAAAGTTTCTTTGTGGAAACTATTACAAGCATCTCGCATTGATGTCCGCGCAAACTTTCGAGCTTCTGTAAAAGATCGCCTATCTTGGAGATTTGGCATCCGTTTAAATTTGGAATGTTTTTTTCGTTCTTGCAATAGTGTTCTGGCCCGTTTTGTGCACTTAGGAAGATAAGCTCCGTTCTTTACTAATTTACTTGACATAAATCTCTCAATTGCTGCATATTCTATTTCTTTGAATTTAAGTCACAATTAGTCTACACTTACATTGTTAATTTAGAAGAAGTGGAGATTGTCTCCCAGGAAAGCCTTAAAGTGAATTTTTATCTGATTTTTTAAATAGGTAAATTTTTCGTTCGTGTTTCGAGGACTTGGGGGCTACAATTTTTCAGTCTCTCTACGACAACCCTGTGTTCACTATCCTTGTATCCGTTATGATGCTCGTTATCAGCTCAGGATTATTCGTTGCTAAGAGGTCAAATTCTTTTTTTTTTCAGAACTGTTTACTACACGTTTCGGCTCTTGAACTAATTGTTCAAAATTGTTTTCAGAAAATGCATTTAGAACAATTTCGGACGATTTTTATTCGTAACTCCGGAATCAAACATGTATTCTCGCCAACGCATCGCGGGTAAATGTAGGTCACCAGAAGCTATTATTGTATGAGTCGCGTACGTGTTGGAAATCAAACTCAAGTGTCCTTTGAACCTTTCAGCAACTGTTTCATTTGAATTGGGAGGTCGGTTAAAAGTTCCAGTTATTATTTTATTCGGGTTGTCAAGAATGACCTCTGCCCATACTAACTCACAGGAACTATCTACTTCAATTTCGCGACAAGTTAAACTACTTGTAACAGCAACAAACACGCCACCGCCAACTGTGTTTAGCCTATCCTTTAGGATCACCGTTAGGTTTTTCGCAAATAAAATTTCGGCTGAACTTAACT
This sequence comes from Schistocerca serialis cubense, assembly GCF_023864345.2. Classification (NCBI taxonomy): domain Eukaryota; kingdom Metazoa; phylum Arthropoda; class Insecta; order Orthoptera; family Acrididae; genus Schistocerca; species Schistocerca serialis. The sequence continues at coordinate 525,987,222 of NC_064640.1, forward strand.
CCGGCTTTAGCCAGCTTTCAGTGCATATAACGATTTGGGCATCAGTGCTTTCTATTAGCTTGGAGCTATGGTACTTTCCCAACACAGCTACGATAATTTACAACTGTTATACCGTTGGTTCCTGTATTAACGTTCTTCCTGTGGTCGGCCTGCAGCCATCGTGACTGAAGCCCTTTTTGTGTTTTCCCGAGATACTTTAATCTAAAAACATTAAATTATTATATTAAACAGATCCTATTTTCTTACTGTAATTAAAATCGTGTGGCACATTAAAAGTGGTGGTGATGCAAATTATATTTGGACGGAGGGGGCACACAGTAGCAAGCTGTACACAATCCGACCCTCTCCCACTAACGAAAAATGGATTCCCTCAAGAATCAATCCCGGGACATCTGCGTAGCAGTTGGATATGCTGACTGCTAGATCACCGAAGCGGATTGTGAGTTTGTGAGCTGTGCAAGACAACGTCGAAGTGTGTAGTATAAAGGATGTGTACCATGCCCATATACTGAGATTACACGTAGTGTGTTTTCAATCTTTCTCTCATGTTGAACAAGAGAGTATAAACCAGTCAGAATTTATCAGTGCAATACTAGTCTTTCTCGTCATACTCACCTTTCGTACTGTTTTGTATGTGGCTGCTTGTTGTTGCGAATGAAGTGTTTCAATCTTTATTATGTTTTTTTGTCTGAAAATGGTGTTCGCTTGAAACCAGAAACCGTTTTATGATAAAATCTGATTGTCATGAGGAAACAAACAAAAGATTTCTTCCAACTGTGGACCTCAAAGTGGCGCACCAATAGGACACTTTTCGAGTGCCGTACTATAATGTTTTTCCATTGACTGTAATACGCCCTCCAATGTTTTAGTTCTTTTGGTCGATTTTCAAGCTGACGTTCCTACCAAAGTATGCTAATCACCTTGTTCCTAATTTTAACGTGAGGGAGGTACATTCCGAAATTCACGCAGATCCTCTTGAATAGAGGCGTTCAAAACTATTCAGTCGGTCTCAGGAAAACTTCTTCCTTGACACGAAGATACTCAGAGACCTTCGATGTAAAGCCGGTGCTCTTAAGGTCTTTCCGCAGAATTGAATAATGATGTAGCGGTGTCTTTATGGTTTGTATTCATCTCGGAGGTGGTCACCTCAAGTATACTGTATTTATGTACATTGAACTATTCATTAAGCTTGACGTTTCCATGAAAACAACGTCGAAAGGTTGAAAAATTCTGAAATTATCAATCACAAAAAAGCAAACCACAAAAGAAAAACTAATGCGACAACCCTCACATGCAAAAGTACTATGATGTGGTATCAGTCGTTGCGGGAAAAGTTCAGCTTAGCGTCGTTGTGCCGCTCTTCCACTCCTTTCAGTGAACCCCTCACGAGTTCATATCTGTCAACGCTTCATCAGTAAACGAACCCACAGTACCATATATCACTGTTAACGCACAACTAACACTGCTGGAAAGACCGACCGCTAGTCGTGGTGGCCGAGCGGTTCTAGGCGCTTCAGTCCGGAACCGCGCTGCTGCTACGGTCGCAGGTTCGAATCCTGCCTCAGGCATGGATGTGTGTGATGTTCTTAGGTTAGTTAGGTTTAAGTAGTTCTAAGTTCTAGGGGACTGATGACCTGAGATGTTAAGTCCCATAGTGCTCACAGCCATTTGAACCACTTTTTTGAAAGACCGACCAAAGACAGAACAGAGCAGTACTAAACGCATGCTCGAAGGCGAAGAGTAAAATGCTCTCGGTGAATGAAAAAAGTTTGTCTCCAAAAAGACACACAGCGTTTACAGTCCGTGATTACCCTACTCAGCATATATTTTCACTGCAAAACTCATAAAAGGATAAATTTGAGCAAAAAATAAAATTCCTTTTGTCCCCCATACCAAGAAACCTGAAAACAGCGCTGAATAACACCCGAAATTTTGTCGGTGGTGTTCGATTCACTCTACAGCGTCAATATAACTGCTAATACTAAAACTATATCCTATACATACGTTCATTCCAAGCGATGACGTTCTGTAATTATAGATTACTGATATACTTCAGGTGCACTGTTGCACTCCAACCATTAGTTATATGTTATCATCCATTGGGTACTGACAACAGGGTCCTCCACAAAACTTTGTTTCGTCAAGCTATGATCTAATTCTGTACTCTTCAGCGTTAGTTTTATGTTTATGTATGATTTTGTTGAGAACCGGCAACTTCTTATACATCTAACTATTGTCAAATCTAGCTGCATGTTCCCGCGCTAGTCAAGTGATCTACAGACCGGAACATCGTTCACCAAACACTCACGAACAAGACCCGTTTACACTAAACGCGCTTTATTAAGTCACTGCGAACGAAAAGCTAAACATAAGCAATCAGACAGTAGTTTCATTATGTTCAAATACATTAAAATACATTCCTTGTTATAGCATTCATTCACGTCGGCGTGCCGGCCGCGGTGGCCGTGCGGTTCTAGGCGCTGCAGTCCGGAACCGCGGGACTGCTACGGTCGCAGGTTCGAATCTTGCCTCGGGCATGGATGTGTGTGATGTCCTTAGGTTAGTTAGGTTTAAGTAGTTCTAAGTTCTAGGGGACTGATGACCTCAGATGTTAAGTCCCATAGTGCTCAGAGCCATTTGAACCATTTTCACGTCGGCGTTGGATGAAGAGATGCGTCTAGTAAACTACTCACGACTATTACAAACAAGTTCGCATTGAACTGAGAGCAGAATGAGGTTGTATGACACGATTTGGAGAGAGCATCTTTGATGAAAACTGTTTAGTGGGATGCTGTCGATGACGTTTTCACTTACAAACTATATACTCGTAACAGGCGAATCTTCTGGGAGCATAAGTGGCTGCCAATTTTCACGACAGCTTTCAAGCATATACTCCACAGAAGATCAAAATAGTGACTCAAATAGTTTGACACGCACAGAGGTAGATATCTAAGGCTCGAACGGCAATACTGGTTGGACGGATATGTTCCTGAATATTATTAGAGCCTTTAGCAAACTTTCTGTGTCAATATAGAGGAAGATATTGAGGGTATTGAGAGGCCATGCTGCTAAAGTAGTAACCGTTTGGTTCATATGAATTTATACGGAGAAGGTCGGGGAATGTAATAAAAAAGGTATTTACCATTAAGAAATTTCTTACGTTTGCTGAGATTCGCTGACTTTGTGTTAATTAAACATATAGTCTCAAGTTCAGAATTATCGAAGAATTTAAACGTCAGCGAAGGTTGTGACGTAACCAGAGGTATTCATCAAGTAGCAAAGTGCTGAGTCATCGCGGCGGTGTGGGACAGAGAGAGCGAACAGGATGCGGAAGCAGACATGTGTAACGGCAGACGGCAGCTATGGCTCGCCGCTAGACACAGACACGCTCTTATTAAAAAACGATAAGCAGCAAAAACAAAAGCAGTGGCGGCGCACGTGTCCAGCATACAATACGCGATGAGAATAGTACCAAAAAGAAGAGCCTGACAACGAAATGAATAAAAAAGGAGAAAAGCGAATAGGAGGCGAGTTGGGCGCACAGCGCACAAGAGGCGAACTTTCTTCAGTGGGACAATGGACGCTCGGACATTCCGCCCTCGCAGCGGCAAACCTGTTCTGGTATTTATGACGGCTCCCAGCGCTATATCTGATAGGCCCGGGCCAATGTTTCAGAACATCAAGCCACCACGGAGATATTATGAAACTAAATAGACTACAAACGTTTATCTCGTAACGGGGCGTAGGCCGAGAAAAGAGGGCTACGAAGGGCTATTACATCATGTATTGTCCTCAGCAATGACCAACATTTCTGGTAATAGGCGCACCACTATCGTCACTCCGACGCCGTTCCGCGAGCATTCGTCACGCCCTTATTGCTTGGAGCCTCCCGTCGTCGGCGGCCGGGGCAGCCAGCCCAGAGAACATCCACTGTTAGACACCTTGGGTCTGTGGCACTTTGCGTTGAAAATTCTGAGCATGTTCCGTTCTTCAACACTGTCAAAGTTACAGAGTGTAACACTGCACGATGCCTGACTAAAGGTGACAGCGATGTATCGACATTTCCTAAATACTGACAGCTATTTTTAGTTTATAGGCAATGAAAATCAACATTTTTAATAAAACTGAAGTAAATTTGTTGATAAATTTTGTTTTCAAATCAATAATAAAATAAATAAACTGTGACAGACTTCCCACAAAATAGATTTATATGCCACGAACCGTCTATCGAACCTAACAATTTTTCTCAAACACTATTTTTTTATATGTATAGGAAATCGAGATATAGAAAACAACTGTATTTTGGATCGGATATACCCACGGCATGGATTTCACTTACGTATTTTTGGAAAAGTCGGTGTATAGATACTTCAGAATTCTTTCCCATTCTCTGTGTGGCACAGAATTTCTCGGGTAAATCTCTAGAGCAACGTGCGAACCATTCTGCGGAGAATGGCAGCTGTGATTCCGTATTTCTACATTTCCGGAAAGCTTTTGACACCGTTCCTCACAAGCGACTTCTAATCAAGCTGTGGGCCTATGGGGTATCGTCTGAGTTGTGAGACCGGATTCGTCATTTCCTGTCAGGAAGGTCACAGTTCGTAGTAATAGACGGCAAATCATCGAGTAAAACTGAAGTGATATCAGGTGTTCCCCAGGGAAGCGTCCTGGGACCTCTGCTGTTCCTGATCTATATAAATGACCTGGGTGACAATCTGAGCAGTTCTCTTAGGTTGTTCGCAGATGATGCTGTAATTTACCGTCTAGTAAGGTCATCCGAAGACCGGTATCAGTTGCAAAGCGATTTAGAAAAGATTGCTGTATGGTGTGGCAGGTGGCAGTTGACGCTAAATAACGAAAAGTGTGAGGTGATCCACATTAGTTCCAAAAGAAATCCGTTGGAATTCGATTACTCGATAAATAGTACAATTCTCAAGGCTGTCAATTCAACTAAGTACCTGGGTGTTAAAATTACGAACAACTTCAGTTGGAAAGACCACATACATAATCTTGTGGGGAAGGCGAGCCAAAGGTTGCGTTTCATTGGCAGGACACTTAGAAGATGCAACAAGTCCACTAAAGAGACAGCTTACACTACACTCGTTCGTCCTCTGTTAGAATATTGCTGCGCGGTGTGGGATCCTTACCAGGTGGGATTGACGGAGGACATCGAAAGAGTGCAAAAAAGGGCAGCTCGTTTTGTATTATCACGTAATAGGGGAGAGAGTGTGGCAGATATGATACGCGAGTTGGGATGGAAGTCATTAAGGCAAAGACGTTTTTCGTCGCGGCGAAATCTATTTACGAAATTTTAGTCACCAACTTTCTCTTCCGAATGCGAAAATATATTGTTGAGCCCAACCTACATAGGTAGGAACCATCATCAAAATAAAATAAGAGAAATCAGAGATCGAACAGAAAGGTTTAGGTGTTCGTTTTTCCCGCGCGCTGTTCGGGAGTGGAATGGTAGAGAGATAGTAAGATTGTGGTTCGATGAACCCTCTCCCAAGCACTTAAATGTGAATTGCAGAGTAATCATGTTGATGTAGGTGTATATGTAGATGTAGATGAAGGTACTTCGAGACCATATTACAAGTAGACACAGGAATATAAACTAACAGATCAGGTTCAAATTGTTCAAATGGATCTGAGCACTATGGGACTTAACTTCTAAGGTCATCAGTCCCCTAGAACTTAGAACTACTTAAACCTAACTAACCTAAGGACATCACACACATCCATTCCCGAGGCAGGATTCGAACCTGCGACCGTAGCGGTCACGCGGAACAGATCAGGAAGTAGACTGAGGTGAAAGACGTAATTATGACAGTAAATGAAATTGTCGTTGACAGGGTATATAGCCAGACAGTTTTACAGAAAATGGATTTAGAAAATTCATTTCTGGATTCCAAAACATGTTAAGAAATATAGTCTTTGATCTAACGGAAGTTGAGAAGCTTATATTAGAAGTCATGTTGGAGTACCATCGATACGTGTTTCAGAACACCCCTGTACAAGAAGAAGAGGCATTTATCCGACACTGGACGTCAAATAGCTGATGATAATTACTCATACTTCTTCAGAAGATTCATTTTGACAACCAAATTCAGTGTACTGATTTTATTTTTCTCAACCAGACTTACTACAATGTATTTTCTTTCTCTTCAGAATGTTACTTAGTTCCAAATCCTCGATGCTCTGGAGTTCTTACGCAAAGGATTGATGTTATATTCGCTGTAAAAAATAGTTCTATTTGCTAATTTCACTATTTTCCATTTACATGATCGGTCTCGATTCATTTACGAATGAATACCTTTCAAGAGTTTGTGGTTTTTGAATTGCATTTTCCAGTCATTAACCGAATTGAGAAAAATTTTGCGCATGATTGTATTATTAATTTAAGAAATGCAGAAATATATGTGGAACAAAGATGTGCAATCCGCTGTCATAGTCTAGGTCGCTAACCTATCCTTTTGTTGGGATGCTCGGCGCTGAAGTTGCCGACTCGAATCCTGGTGATGGAAGAAATTTTCGTCGTCGGTACTTGGCTGACAAAGAGAAGAGACTTTGTACCCATGTCCTGAATGAAATTTGAAACACTTTGCATTGTGTCATAGAGTGAGGGTATGTGACAACGGTGAGCACTGGATCGGATGGAGTCGTTGAGTTTGACAGCCCACTTAGTACATCTACATCTACATCATACCCCGCAAGCCACCTGATGGTGTGTGGCGGAGGGTACTTTCTGTGCCGCTATCTGATCCCTCCAACCCTGTTCCACACGCGAATAGTGCGAGGGAAGAATGATTGTCGGTAAGCCTCTGTATGGGCTCCAATTTCTCGAATTTTCTCCTCGTGGTCAGTACGCGAGATGTATGTGGGGGAAGGTAATATGTTGCCCGACTCCTCCTGAAAACTACTGTCCCGAAATTTCAAAAGTAAATATCTCCGTGATGCACAACGCCTCTCTTGTAACGTCTGCCACTGCCAGTGGAGTTTGTTCAGCTTCTCCATTACGCTCTCTCGCCAGCTAAACGATCCTGTGACGAAACGCGCAGCTCCTCGTTGGGTCTTCTCTATCTCCTCTATCAGTACTACCTGACGGGGATCCCAGATAGATGAACAATACCCAAGAATCTGGCGAACAATCGCCTTATAAGCCGCTTCATTCGTGGATGAGTTACATTTCCTTAAGATTCTTCCGATGAATCTGAGTCTGGTGTCTGCTTTTCCCACCGTCTGTTTTATACGGTCATACCTCTTAAGGTCGCTCTGGATAGTTACGCGTAGATATTTTACGGCAGACGCTGTTTGTCATCAATAGTGTAGCTGTACAGTACTGGATATCTTTTCCTATGTATGCGCAATATGTTACAGTTATTTACCTTCAGGGTCAACTGATAGAGTCTGCACCATTCATCAGTTCTCTGCTGGTCGTTCCGCAAATTCTTTATATCTTCTGGCGTTGCTTCCTTAAAGAGCACCCGACGCTTTCTACTAGATCATATATATTTATATATTGTAAACAGAAACGGCCCTGTCACACTTCCCTTTGGTACGCCAGATATTACCTTTATATCTGTCGATTTTGTTCCGTTAAGGGCGACGTGTTACGTTCTAGCGGCAAGAAAGTCTTGAGTCCAATTGCAGGTCTGCTCCGATACTTCGTAAGCTTGTATTTTTTTTCATTAAACGGCAATGTGGGACGGTGTCAAATGCCTTACTAAAATCAAGGAACACGGCATCAATCTAAGCACCATTGTCCTCTGCGCTGTGGATCTCATGGACGAAAAGAGCGAGCTGAGTTTCGGAGAACCTCTGTTTGCGCAATCCATGTTCATTTTTATAGAGGAGATGTTCATTTTCCAAAAACGTCATAATTATTGAGCATAAAACATGTTCCGTAATTCTACAGCAAGTTGGCCTCAACGATATAGGTCTATAATTGTGTGGATCTGTCTTACGGCCTTTCTTAAAAATGGAAATGACCTGAGTTTTTTTCCCAGTCGTTAGTTACCTTTCGTTGCTCAAGCGATCTACGATAAGTTACTGCTAGAAGGGGAGCAGGTTCTTTCGCATAATCTTTATAAAATCTTCTATATATCTCATCTGGTCCTGAAGCCTTTCGGTTACTAAGCGATTGTAGCTGCTTTTCAGTTCCGCGATTCGTTATCTCAATACCTGACATTACGATGTTCGTACGACGATTGAAAGGAGAGACAGTGTTACAATCTTCGGCAGTGAAACAACTTCGGAAAACCGAATTCAGTATTTCGGTCTTCTCTCTGTTGTCTTCCGTTTCGGTGCCGGTATGGTCGCTGAGATAATTAATAGATGATTTTGACCTACTTACTGATTTTACATACGATGAAAATCTCTTAGGATTTTCACTCAGGTCGCTTGACAACGTCTTACTTTCAAAAGCATTGAACTCTTCTCTCATTGCTCTCATTAGGCCCATTTTCGCTTCGTTAAACTTTTGTTTGTCAGCTAGGTTTTTACTTCTCTTGAATTTGAGATGAAGTGCTCTTTGTTTACGCTAGTGGTGATGCTTCTTCTTCGCCGTAAAAACAAGCAGACCTACGGTGTCGAAATAATTTCAGTTTTAGGGTGTGGCTAAGGCATTTAAATGCGTAAGAAACGACCAAAATGCTAGGAAAATTAGAGCAAAAATGACGACTGTAGGTAATTTTCTTGACAACTTGTCGTCAAGTAAATCGAAATTAACAATAGGGGCTGAGCAGCACATAGCTTCAGTATTCAGGAATTATTAATCCACTCTTTCCTACACGCAAATCAAGTTTGCGTTCATTCAATCACATTCATTTAAACATAAATAGATTTTACGTCGATGCTATTTTCTTAGTGCAAAATATACAATATACTTCGTTGAAACATTAATAAAATCTCCCAGCACTTTTGTGACAGAATATATAGCATCACTATAAATAATAACGCCAGTTCCCTTTGAACCTTTACCGTGTTCACTCGTAGACACAAAGTATTCCTCTTCAGAACATCTCCATATCATAAGAACAAAATATATGTTGTAGCTAACATCCTGATATAAAAATTCCTGTAATAATTTACATGGAGCAAACGGGGACAGTGAGTGAACGTAATGTTGATGGTAGTCGGTTATCGGCGTGTGGAGACTAGCGACCAGCTATACTGCAACGCAGATCGGCTTCAAAATTGTAGCACATTCTCCCGCGTTCACTCGTCGTTTGAAAAGAGAAAGAGTTTAGTTTCATAGGAATAAAACAAGCACATACTGTAGCAAATAACATACCTTGTACATGCATTGGACCGGTAATGACAGTCCACGAGCGCCGCTAATAATCTCGCAACACTGCACATTCGGGAGGAGTAGTACATGTGCTGGCGACAGTTTTTTTTTTTTCACATAACCACACAAATCCAATACCAATGCTCAACAGTACGCTGTTCAAGTCTTCTGCATCAACACAGAACAGATACGCACTTGCAACTCCATAACATCTCGGAGCAAAGCAATGGCAAACCATCTACACTAGTAGTCACACTTCTACTTAAATAAATTATAGGCTACCGCCTCCGAGCACTTTTTATTAAAGACAATAGTTTCGGACAGCTATTCAGGGTGACACGGGGTTCTAGACCCACCTGATACACATACGAATCTCGCTTATAGTGAGCAGTCCTGCACAACAAGGAAACAGCACAAGTAATTCCCTTTTACAAATAGGGAAAATAACGGATATTCAGAATTACAGAGCAATAACCGTAACGTCTCTTTGTTACAGGATCCTGCGGTATATTTTAAGGTTGAGTACTTAAGTACCTGTTGAAAGATAGAAGAGCTTCAGGCAGAGAATCAGAAGAATTTCAGGAAAGACCACATGAGCCTAAAACAGCTCCAAGTTTTCACACACAGTGCACCAGAAACAGAAACTGGCAGTAAATAATGAACTTGATTTTGGGATGATGTTTGGTTGGTGTTTGCTTTTGTGGAGTGCTCAACCGCGAGGTCATTAGTACCCGTTCAAATTCCCAATTAGTTTATTTATTTATTTAATTTATTTATTTATGTTTTTATTTTATTTCTTTTTGCAGAGTCCAATTTTACAACACGGTCAAATCTTGCCAATTTCACGAATGATGATGATGAAATGATGAGTACAACACAAACATCCAGTCCCTGGGCAGAGAAAATCCCCCCACCCGCCCGGAAATCGAACCTGGAACCCCAAGATCCAGAGGGAGCAACGCTAGGCGCTAGGCCATGAGTTGCGGACTTGTCTTTGGGAGGAGCTGGGCTGACACTGAGTGGAATTCTACTATTCCCCAGCCTACGATTGATAAACTCTGACGTAGACCTGAAATGACACAGAAATATGTACCCGTATCTGTCACCTAAGCTCAGTGTATCTTGATGAAAGTCCTAGTTTAGAGCTATTCTTGCTGCCAGAGTACGGAGCTCTGTGTACAAACTTTCGCACCCTGTACACTCTAAACCACCTACAAGTTTAATCATGAATTATTCCTACTATACTCTTCAGGCATAAGTAAGTTATTTACTCGAATTTTAATATCCAGCAGTGTAGAAACAGTGGAACACAGCCTTCACAGCAGATCAGTAGATTACTACCATAAGAGAGCCAATATTTGTGAACATAGCTTCTGCATCCTTTCGAGGCGTATGACATTCTGTTCTGATGAAGTTCTTAAAAGTCGCTTTTAACAATTCCTTAGCCCGAGAATAAGTTTTCTCCTAATAAATAGTCTGAACACTGAGTTGTAAATGTGTAACGAACTACTTATTTTTGTGAACACGGCAGTATCTCACGCTAAATGGTAGATGTGTTAAATAACTAATTACTGTGTTGAATGCGGAAGTGTCTCATAGTGCAAGCCATCTAAATCATGCACTGTTTCTTACAACATAGAACTCAAAGTTGTCGCAAAATGATGAAATTTGTCTCTGTCCAGCCTTTACAACGACACAGTTATTTTACACAAGAGGCACTCATCTTTCCGCCAGTTACTGCAAATCACCACCAGATAAACACTGTAAATGCGTCCTCAGCTGAACAGTTCTGTCTGTCTTTGTATCACATCAGCTTCATATCATTTGTAGCAGTACCACCGTTTAAGATGTGAAAAGGTTAAAAGAGCGCACAAGTTACAGTCAGGCGAGGGCCTGTTGACAGTAAGTTACACTACCAGCAGTTGCGAAGTAGAATGGAGGCCACAGGGCCGTAGAACCGCTGAAAAGAGTGAACGCAGTTGTTCGCATGGCGCAAGTTACAAGCAGAAGGGGCCCACTTGCCTACCTAGGTGATATAAGAACATGACTTGGAGCGGTGCGTTACCAAAGCAGAGGTGTACAGCCACATATAAATAGGTGCCGTTCACTAACAAAGAATTAAAATGTACAGCTCTCCTGGATGACGGGGCGTGTCATACCACTGGCTACATGCAGCAGCAGATGGGGCGCCAGCATTCAAGTCCATGGCAATTCGCTGGTTCGAGCCTCTGAGGTCAATGCGGGATCTGCAGGCAGCCAGCGGTGGGCTCACTACTCCGGGCAGTCTTGCTGACTCCCAACACATGCCAGAGGCATCCCGAGGCGGGGGCCACAGATTCGAACACCGGATAGTGGGTGCTTGTTGTCACCGTGATCTTAGCCACACCAGCGAGGAAGCATGCTGCAGGCTGCTTTGCAACTCCCAATAGGCGGCACTGGGGCAGCAGGGATGGAGACCACTGAGTCCTGATGTCATCACAGCTCTGTGGCCGTACAAGGGCGACACACAGCAGTGCGTTGCATGGGTTGCTGAGGCAGCCATTCCACACCATGCCGTTTCGCAGATAGCGAAGTGGTGTCCTCAGCATTGCAGGACCCAGTGACACAGACTGAGAGGAATGGGGGCACTGTAGCTGGAAATAATAAGTCACATGGGAAACTCGGCGAGTTTTAATACGGCACATCCTGACAGTTTCCATCCTCATCCAACATTCCTCTACATTTCATGTCAGAATTGCAGGCGTCATCTGTACAGTACGACGTTCGAGCCCACCACCTGCATTACAGTCACAAAATGTGGTGAGTGTTGACCAGTTTTTCTTTTCGAGTGTTGGACGTTTTCTTTCTTTTTTTTTTTGTTTGTGATTTGAGTATGGCTCCTGGCAGGCCATTTTAGATGTTTTTCATAGGCATATTATTTTGTTTTCTCAGAATAAGTGTTAGTGTGTTTGGGGTAGTAAGATGTTGTTTTTCGTGGCATTTGATTACTTTTGTGTTGGTGTATGATGATACTGAGTATGATGATACGGAGCTGTAGGAAGTCAATTTATTCTTGTACTTAAATGTTCTGTTTCGGGACTAACTGGGAAGAAAGGCAACACAATTCCAGAGTCAGGGACGCAAGGTGTGTCGGAATCAGAAGCGGTACGAATTTTGTTCGAAAAGCGGACAATATGCAGTTGAGAAGTGAATTAACATCTAGAAGTGAGCAGGAAACCGCATCGACTCAATCATTTTTGCGAAGGGTGCTGCAGCAGGAGACTGATCCAGTTGCCACGTGTTTGATTATTCCGTTTTCTGGCAAGGCATATGAGGATGTGCGTTCGTTTTTGGAGGAATTGGAAACTTCAGCTGTGATGAATGGTTGGTCTGATGCACAGTTGTTACATGTAGCCAAAATTAGATTAATGGGTGAAATGAAGACATATCTAAGGTGTTCTAAGGCCTTAAGGAAGACGGGACAGTTTAAACAGTTTAAGGAGGGGCTTTTACAGAGGTACAAGAAACAGAATAGCGCTCGGTACTTCAGGGAGAGGTTGAGTACAATGACGAAGAGGCAGGGGGAGAGGGTAGAGAAATTTGCGGACTGTATAAGAGAAATTAACGATTTGGGTCAGAGCGATGAGGCGAATGATGTTTTGTTGCAAGAGGCCAAGCAAAGGGCACTTGATGTATTTTTTACGGGGTTACCGGCGCATATGTCGTGGAAAGTCCGTGAAGGGACTCTGAAAGGATTGTATTCAGCCATTCAGCTGGCAATCCAATGTGAGGAAATAGTCGTGTCAATGGGGGATGTGATAGACAAACAGTGTTTACAACACAAGTGTGGTTGTACGGGACATGTGCAGAGGCAATGCACCCAGTCAGCGAGGAATAGAGGAAGGGGTGGAAATCAACAGTGTGGAGGATGGAGAAGTGGAGTTAGTAGAGGTGGACAATCGTTAAACGGCAGAGGGAGCTCCGGTTTAATTTTAGTGCTACAAATACGTGATCACAGGTGGAATGTTCAATGGTAGGATCCATGGGAACTAAAAGTTCAAGATTTTGTTGGACACAGGGGCAAGTGTCAGTGACTACTAGGAATATAATAGGACGAAGGACCCACCAAGTTATAGGTTGCGTGGAGTGGGGGATAAGGAGGTCACATCTTTGGGGTAAGTGGCAGTTGACTTTCGCATAGGGAAAGTCAGATTTGATGAAGGCATGGAGGTAGTATCATGGGTAAGTGAGGGCGACGACATGTTCCTAGGAGTAGATTTCTTGCATCAACATCATGCCAGAATTGACCTTGGACCATGAACTGTGGAACTTGGTGGAATGTTATTTCAGCTATGGGAAACTGTTTCCGATGCAGAGCTATCGTGAGGGGTGTTCAACGTAATGAACAAACCAACTGAACTGCGTACTTTAGCATTAAGGCTTAATTCGCATGAGTGTGTGTCTAGTGGCACCGGGAAGCCACTTTTGGCGAGTGTAGAGTCAGTCCACCTGTGGTTACGGTATGTGTTATTGAACCATTGGAGGATAATGAAATTTTCGATCCATTAGGTTGCTTTGTGAAACGTAGTATTGTATGCACACAAGAGTGAAACGATGGGCGAATAGTCCCCATGAAATTTTAGCGCCGTAGGCGAGGATTTGAGAAAAGGAGTTTTAGTAGAGAATTTGGATGTACCAGATGACGAAGACTGGTGTTCGAGAGGTAGGCGTAGCGATCAACCACTAACTGCAGATAGAACTGCATTGCATAACAAAGTTAAGCATTTAAAAGGAGGAGAAAAAGAACACATGAAAGAATTGTTGTGGGAATTTAAAGATTTGTTTTTTCCGCAAGGATTGTTACCATTAACTCCATTAGTTCAATATAGGATTCCAACAGAGAACGAAGAACCTGTTTACCTAAAACCATACAGAATACAATTTGCAGCCGATTGTGGAGGATTTCATTGATCAACAGCTTGCGGACGGTATCATAGAGCATAGAAATAGTTGCTGCTGAGCTGAATTATCGTTATTCCTAAGAAATCTGTGGATGGAACTAAGAAATACAGGTTCTGTTGTGACTACTGACACCTCAATAATAACGGATGCATACCCAATTCCAAACACATCGGAGTCTTTGGCTCACTTAGGACAGTGCCAGTACTTTTCTACGATGAATTTGACAAGTGGTTATCATAAGTCAGAGGTGGATCCAGAGAATCATCCGAAAACTGTTTTCTCTACTCCTGGAGGCCATTACCAGTACATCAGAATGCCATTTCGTTTGAAAAACGCTCCAGCAACGTTTCAGAGGTTGCTAGACAGTGTTTTAAGGGGTTTGAAACTGTTTTCAGGTAGTATGGAGCAGCATAGACAGCGGTTAAGGGAACTCTTTATGAGGTTAAGAGCAGGTCGTTTAACTTCGAGCCTGGAGAAGTGTCGCTTTACATTGTAAGCAGTGAAATATTCAGGTCATATCATCAGTAAGGATGGAGTACGAACAGATCCGAGGTTGGTACAGGCTGTAAGGGATTTGCTTGAAATGGCTCTGAGCACTATGGGACTTAACTTCTGAGGTCCTCAGTCCCCTAGAACTTAGAACTACTTAAACCTAACTGACCTAAGGATATCACACACATCCAGGCCCGAGGCAGGATTCGAACCTGCGACCGTAGCGGTCGCGCGGTTCCAGACTGTAGCGCCTAGAACCGCTTGGCCACACCGACCGGCTGTAAGGGATTTACTGGAGCCGAAAACAGGTAAGGAAGTGCAATTATTCGTCGGAATTTGCAATTTCTATCGAAAGTTCGTTAAGGGTTTTGCAGATTTAGCACACCATTGACGCGTTTTTTAAAGAAGGGGGTGAAATTTGAGTGGGCAGAAGCGTGTCAGAAAGTGTTTTACAAACTGAAAGAAGTGTTAACATCAAGTCTGGTTCTTGTGTTTCCAGATTTTGAAAAGAAATTTATTCTAGCATGCGATGCATCGAATCAAGCATTAGGGTGTGTTCTTAGTCAGGAAATTGATGGGAAAGAACATCCTGTAGCCCCTGCGTCTAGGTAGTTGAATGCAGCTGAAAGGAATTACTCAACAACAGAGAGGGAGATGCTTAGCGTAATCTATGGAATCATATATTTTAAATGCTATTTATATGGGAGAAGATTTCGGGTAGTGACGATCATGCTGCATTGAAGTGGTTGTTGGGGTTGAAGGATCCGGCCACTAGACTCGCTAGGTGGGCTGTGAGGCTTAGTGAATTCGACTATGAGGTGGTGCACAAACCTGGGAAGACGCACGGTAATGCGGATGCACTGAGTAGAAAGGTGGAAAAAATAGAAGTCATAGGTTGTGACCTAGCAGTATGGGAAGAATTACAGGATGCTGACAACGATTGTAAATTGTATCGGACACAGCCACAATTTAATATGTACGACAGTCTTTTGTGCAGGGAAACGAAGTTAGGGCCAAGGGTAGCAGTGCCAACGAAGCTGAGGGATGTGGTTTTAAAAGAAGCACATGCTCACATGTCATCTGGGCATGGTGGGAGTAGAGCGACGAATAGAGTGTGGCGGAGAGGTATTGGTGGAGAGGTAGGAACGTAGATGTGGATCAGTACGTCAACAATTATATGCCATGTGTGCAGAGAGCAGATTTGAGTCGGAAACGCATACAGCTATAATGACTGAAGTGACATGTCCATTTATTTTGTTGGGAATTGATGTCTTAGGACATTTCAGTCGAACACCATCAGTGAACAGATTCGTTCTGACAATAACAGACCATTTTTCGAGGTAAGTGGGGATGGTGGCTATGCCAAATCAACAGGCAGCAATGGTCGCGCAAGCGTTAGTAAACAACTGGATTTTGAAGTTTGGTGTACCAGAGGCAATAATTACTGACCAAGGGACCTACTTCATGTCGGATTTGATGAAGGAACTGTATAAATTGTTGTACATAAAGAAGTTTAGGATGAGCGCGTTGCATCCACAGGCGAAACGGAAGGACAGAATGGGTACACAGAATAATCGGGAAGATGCTGAGTTTTTAAGTGGATTCTCATCACGTCAGAGGGACAAGTACTTGAAGCATATTGTATGCACATACAATGCGGAAGTCCACACCAATACCAGTTTGTTCCCGTATGAGGTACTGTATGGACGAAAAACGCCGTCACCGTTTGATTTAGTGAAGCTACAGAAAGCAAGGACCGGTGAATCTGTACATCTATTCGCAAGAACAATTCGGGATGTTTGGAAATGGGTAAAAAAGGCAAATTCAGAGGCTTTGGAAAGGCAGGAGGACGCAGTGAAGCGGAAAGGAAGTTTACCGCAGTATAGAGCAGGGCAATGGGTATTGCTATCCAGCCGCTATACGCCAAAAGGGAAAACAGAGAAGTTCATCACGAGGTGTCAAGAACCATACCAAGTAGTTGAAACCACATCCCCTGTTAATGTTAAGCTTCAGCTGCCAACTAGAACAACGATAGTACACATTGGGCGGTTGCAGCCATTTAAGGGTTATCCGGATGTTATTCCAGGCATGTCATAGGAAGGGAAGAGGAAGAAAGAGAGAGTGAAGAGAGGTGTTCAGCGCAGAGAAAACCAGGAAGATAGAGTACAGCATGATGTACCATATGCTTTGTGATATAGAAAGTAGTGGAGTATTTGCAGGTTTTTTTATTTTCTTGTTATATACTATTGGGTTTGCGTAGATTAATTAGGCATTGTATTTTCATATGTTGTATGTGTTTTCGAGTACTGTGAGCCTGCTAGGGACAGCAGTCTTTTTGAAGAGGGAGGAAGGGTGATGGTGATCGCTGTCCTCAGGTCACTGAAAAGGGGAGCGTTGAGCAAGTTGGTAGAAGTAAAAAACTGAGGAGGTCTTGCTGATCTCAGCAGTTAACAGCCAGTACGCCGATATGACAAGGGAGGAATTACAGAGCTGCCATGTCCAGCCAGGGTGATAAGCACCAATCTGGACATGTGCACGGTGCAGTTATTTTAGCCAGGAGGGAAGAAATAGACTGTCCAAGGGACATCATGGAACCAAAATTGAGCTCGCAACAGGTCAGAATTCATTGGATCATCTCCACCTACTAAAAAATAATAGTAGTAGCAAGTTGTTTTTGCGCAGGGAGTATTTGCCGAAGCGAAACGTGTAGAGCTCGAGGGGAGCGGAATTTTAATCATGGAACCGCATATAACATAATAGGACCAACCTTCCATCTGCCAGCTTCAATTTCAGGAGTCATGCAATTAAATGTTACACAGGCACAGCTGTACTGGCCAGAAGCAACTTTAGAGTTTTTGACAGAGCAGAATATGGCCTTCTTAAATCAGACTCTGGAGTCAGGTCTGTTGAGATCCGTAAACCAGTTCATTTCAGAGCAAAAGGGGCACATATCAGCTGAACAACTTGTGCAGCATGTCGCTCAATACAGGGAAAGGCAATGACAAGTAACGATCATCTTGAGCACCTCTCTGCCAAGTGCCATCGCAGCCTTAACTTTGTTTTCTGATGTTTTCATTCTAATAAGGTGGAGAGCCAATTCCAAGAGGGAATCGACAGTAATCCAAATCACAGTGGATTGGATACTGAAGTTAGATGGTTTAAATGGTTCTGAGCACTATGAGACATAACAGCTGAGGTCATCAGTCCCCTAGAACTTAGAACTACTTAAACCTAAGTAACGTAAGGAGATCACACACATACATGCCCGAGGCAGCATTCGAACCTGCGACCGTAGCGGTCGTGCGGTTACAGACTGAATCGCTGAGGCCGGCACCGAGGGTAGGTAAGGTGTTGATCGAGCATGAAGTGCAGTGGTCATCTAATAAGGAATTTGTACGTTTTGTCTCTTGTCATGTGTTTTAGGAGGACTAGACGACATCTAAGTTTCCTAATAGTAGTAGTAAATATGTCACAAGTACATGATGGCCCAAACAAGTTTAAGAGTTGTTGTAGGTCGATCCGGGGACCGGGTATTTCCCGAGTAGGGAATAACGTAGCGGAATCATCGTTTAATGTGGGATGAGGTTAGCTTACAGCCAGGAGCGGGCTTGTTGACAGTAAGTTATGCTACCAGCGGTTGCAAAGTAGAATGGAGGCCACAGGGCCTTAGAACCGCTGAAAAGAGTAAATGCAGCAGTTTGCATGGTGCAAGTTACAGGCAGAAGGGGCCCCACTGGCCTAAATAGGTGTTATGAGTACATGACTCGGACCAGCGCGTTCACTAACAAGGCATTCAAGGGTGACAGCTCTCCTGGATGGCGGGGCGTGTCACACCACTGGCTACCCACAGCAGCAGATGGAGTATCAGCATTCCAGTCCATGGCAGTTCACTGGTTCGAGCTTCTGAGGACAATGCAGGGTCAGCAAATAGCCAGTGGTGGGCCATGCCACGGCTCGCGACTGTGGGCAGTCTTGTGTTCTCCCAGTACACTCCGGAGGCATCCCAAGGCGAGGGCAGCAGATTCAGACGCGGGATTGAGGGTACTTGTTGTCGCCGTCATCTTAGCCACACCTACGAGGATGCACGCCGCGGGCCACCTTGCAGCTCCCAGCAGGTGGCACTGAGGCGGCAGGGACAGAAAGACCCCTGAGTCGACTGCCGCCGCATCCTGACGTTGTCACAACTCCGCGGCCGTACAAGGCCGACACAGCAGTGCGTTGCACGGATCGCTGAGGCAGGCACTCCGTGCCAAGCTGTTTCGCAGACAGCGAAGTCGTGTCCTCAGCTTTGCGGGACCTGGTAACACAGACCGAGGGCAATGGGGGCACTGCAGCTGGAAATAATAAATCACTCGGAAAACTCGGACAAGTTTTAATATGGCGCATCCTGACAGTTTCCATCCTCGTCCAACGTTCGTCAACACATTGACCAGAGCAACAAAGGTTATTACAAAACAGACACACTGTGAAATCTGCAAGAGAGATATCTGTGACTCAAAAGATCTGTACAGCATAAATTAAGCACACCGTAATACAAAAATGACAAGATTCTCACAAATGTAAGGTTCTGCCATCTAACGAGAGAGAATCTTGTAGCTCCGTCAGTGGTGAGCATCTTTCCTAATCCGGTTTTGAATAAAAGGCCAGCACCAATCTCCAAGGCCATTATCCGTTGGTATATACCAGGCATTCGAAGAGAACACAGATGTGTCCTTGCGTGTTCTCTCAGTACTACGTCTGACGTGTCACCGGATAATGGTTTTAGGGTCCGAAACTGGCAACGCTTTTTAAAAGACTCAACTGGTGCTGGCATTTTATTTAAAATCGATACTACAGTTGTCGAACCGGCACCAAGACGCTCTATTACTGGGCAACAGATTTCTCCTCATTCAGGTGTCACTTGGAGACAGGGTGGCTATGATTAGGTTGCGTGTATTTCTCTTCAGGAAAGTTTTCTCTATTTGTAGAGTACTTTTTCAGTAATATTCTGTGCTGATATACGTCAAAGGCTTTCCCATGTCGGCAGAAACTTTTCTGAACATCAGGAGGTAAGAAATAGTACAACGGGAAATAAGAGGGCAAGGGAAGTACCATTAGTGAACAAGGGAGCAGGATCATCATTTAGGTAAAATCCAATAACCTGTGGTCACAACGCTGACTGGATAAAACTTTTAGCATAAAACATGCTTCGGCAGCTACACCGAGAGAGCAAATATTTAAGGCAGTTACGGCACTGCACTCGCCATCAAAGGCAGAGCAACTGATTGGTTGGTTGGTTGGTAGGTTAATGAACTAAACAATGATATCATCACGCAATAGTTCGTAATATAGTTAATCTGGAATTAGTGACATCAGCCCCAACTCTAATCGAATATTAGTAGTATGTAGGACTGCTAAAATCGATCAGAGAGCAGACGACTCCAACCCCCCCCCTCCCCCTTCCCACACACACAAGGGCTAATCTGCAACGAGCAGTATCTCCCCCACGTCTGAACTCCCTCCAACCTGACGCAGGGGTAAGGCACTAATGGGATAAACAATTTCTTCGAGTCTGGTGAAAAGGAGGTGTGTAATAATAAAAGCAAAAGGTCTAGAAACGTAATTGACACCATTAACACTGACAATAATAAAATAATGGGGAAGAAACAATCACGTCGGTAGGTGGATGCAGTGGATTGGCCATCAGTGGCTCAGCATACACTGGGAAGCGTACCTCCCATAACCTCTTACACCTGACTGGATATACTCAAAGTATTAAAGATGGAAATAGAAAGTATTGTGGTGAGTTGTAGCAAATAGATTATTTCAGGAGGAGGCCGAACAGATACTACAACACATACACAAATTATTAGTATTTTATTAAAATCTGAACATGGTAAACACTTAACTGTTAAAACAACTATTGTCCACACTGATGACATATTTTGATACTATCACTGGAAATTATAACATTTGACACTTCGTAGTTGCGTTATAATAATTTCCCATCAGAATTTTATTGTCTTTAACTGGATATAAGCACAGAATAACCGTTCTATTAGCACACAGCTGGATCTGTGATAAGATGATACGGTCGTTCGTTAGAGGTGATTAAAATTAGTCCTGGTTACATAGACACTAGGTCGAGCGACACTGCGCTCTGTCATAAATAACCTTCCGGCTACGGCGATGTAAGGAAACACTTGGGGGCGTGTCACCGCCGATGTCTCCGATTGGCTGATGCGTCGGGCAGCGAGTATCCTTACTTCTGGTGCTGTTCTGTGCTACCAAATTTTGCATGAGACCTCGTTCTTTGGACGATACAACTATTCTATCCGAGGAAACATAAGAACTTGTTCAACTCTTCTTTCGTCATCACCTAGTACCAAGGATAAGGAATCCTTAAGATCTTGCCTTGGTAGGAGTACTATCCCATATGAAGCTGCCTCTACTAAAAAGCTAAATTGGGGTACAGCAGAAAAGAAGGCTACCGGCATCTAAGAGTAATGCGAAGCTAGCAGCTCAGGTACCAGCAGTGCGATCCATATATTGTCAGGGTGCTCAACCCAAATGGTGCATGACGACGTCACCAACTCGGATCGACTATAGCATTGTGTTTAAATTGCATAGAAGATTCTATGCAGGTATCTTGCACAGACGATATCCAACAATGCATGTAGTAGACTTTGTTATTTAAAGCGTTCTTCTCCAGTCTGTCAGCACTAGAGAAAAAGAATCAGAAATAAGTCAAACCCAGAAGTGGAACAAAAATTACTTCTCCCAAAATGTGATATAAAGTGAATTAATTAATACTCCGAGAAAAGAAAGCAGGAACTAGGGAATAGCCAGGTCGACATCAAAGGCTGTCAGTATAAGAAATAGAATAAGAGAAGGAACGACATTCAGAAAGGAGGGATTGCAACACAGGAAAGAAAGTAGTGCTGCAATGGCTTGGTGTCTCATGCTGATCAAGCATAAACTCATAAAACAGTCGTGAACCACTTGAGGGTGCCTATCAACGGGAAGTAGCTTTGTTACACCATTGCCTGACATTTGTATCAGTCACTTAGAACAAACAACTTTTTTAAAAAGAAAATATTGCATACAAGGCTTAAGGGTATACAACAAGTAACACGAGAGGCTACAGCCACACAGGCACAATCACTAGCTTGTCTTCTGTCAGCTCCGAGCAGCAGCCCCTGTATGGAACGCAAATTCAGATCACTTTCTTATTCTGCACCACACGTCTATCTGCACGTCATACTCGTCCAGTGATAATGTTGCGGTTCGAGTCCTCACTTGGACATGGGTGTGTGTGTTTTTCTTAGCATAAGTTAGTTCAAGTAGTGTGTAAGTCTAGGGAGCGATGACCTCAGCAGTTTGGTCCCTTACGAATTCACACACATTTGAACATTTTTATATTGTCATTTTGATATTGTTGCCAGCAAACAAACAGAACACTGCCAGATGTGGACTAGATTGCTTCCACTTTCTACTGGTGGAGAGGAACATCCTTCCCGCGACTGGCACGAAACATGAAACGCTGCAGACACACACACATGGTTCTGTTCCTGCCGTCAGACAGTTTAGTTCAGTAAGAGATTTTCACTCTGCAGCGGAGTGTGCGCTGATATAAAACTTCCTGGCAGATTAAAACTGTGTGTCGGACCGAGACTCGAACTCGGGACCTTTGCCTTTCGCGGGCAAGTGCTCTACCAACTGAGCTACCCAAGCACGACTCACGCCCCGCAGGAGAGCTTCTGTAAAGTTTGGAAGGTAGGAGACGATGTACTGGCAGAAGTGAGGCTGTGAGGACGGGGCGTGAGTCGTGCTTGGGTAGCTCAGTTGGTAGAGCACTTGCCCGCGAACGGCAAAGGTCCCGAGTTCGAGTCTCGGTCTGGCACACAGTTTTAAACTGCAAGGAAGTTTCAGTTTAGTTCAGTGCCTGCACCCAGTTCAGTGCAGTGCCTGCTATTACGCTATGGAGTACAGTTCTACTAATTCCGTTGGGAAGTAAACGTTCTGGTTTATCAGTTGCTATTTACGTAGTAACACGACAATCATGAGTGTCAGCTAGATAACATTCAGTCATAGAGAAAATATCACAAACTGCCGAGAGACAGGGAAGTTACTTGGATATCATTGTATTAGGTATAGGACATCAGTGGTCCGCAGCTCGTGGTCGTACGGTAGCGTTCTCGCTTCCCACGCCCGGGTTCCCGGGTTCGATTACCGGCGGGGTCAGGGATTTTCTCTGCCTCGTGATGACTGTGTTGTGTGCTGTCCTTAGGTTAGTTAGGTTTAAGTAGTTCTAAGTTCTAGGGGACTGATGACCATAGATGTTAAGTCCCATAGTGCTCAGAGCCATTTGAACCAATTTTGACATCAGTGCCCTGCGTCAAACTGTACGAAAGTTAAGTACCATTTCGTATCATACTCTTAAGAAATACACTGTCCAAAAGAATTATGGTAACATGACTTTCGGCTACCTATTGAGTAATAACTGGAGAATGAGTATAATAGCAAATTATACCTTTATCTTTCAAAAGTTAAGTACAGTACAACACACCGTTACATCCTCGATCGTTTACATAAAAAGAACTGAAAAGTCCGAAACGTGTGGGAAACGAAGTGGAAGCAATCATTCATCCTGTCATCCTGGGTGCTTATCATTGGACTTTGAGAGGTTCAATAACGTCTACGCCCCCCGTGAGCGTTAACCACTGCCTGAGGTGACTCTATGGTATCCGTTCCCATTCTGCAATGGAAGCCCATGTGTATTCTTGGAGAGGCTGTGGTGGAACACGACGAGCACGAACACGTCTGTGGGGAATGTCCCACATATGATCGATGGGGCCTAAATCGGGACTCACGTCCGGCCTTCCCATTACTTCAACATCCAGGCTTCGCAAGACATCCCTGCTGACGCCCGCCACTTAGGCTCTGGCATTAGAAGGAATTCTGGGCCACCACCGTACGCACAGGTACCACATGGTCTAAAACGATCTGGTCGATGTACTACAGGACGATAAGGGGACCATGAACAGCATCAAGTTCCGTATGGCTGTCAAAACTGTCGCCTCCCCACAACGCAACAGAACCTTGGAAATCTGTCGATTTCATGGACAAAATTTGGAAGATGCCGCTCACCATGGGTCTTGACACATGAACATGGACATTACCTAGCGTCAGGGGATATCTGAACTCGTCTGTGATTAACACGTTTCGCTAGTGACGAAGTTTCCAGTTCACATGGGAATGGCAGAACTGAAGGCAAGCTGCAAGAAGTTGTCCTATCAAGTGGGGTACTCGAACAAGACGTCTGAATCGTAAGGTCTTTTCTCGTAAACGGTTCATTACATTCTGATCCGACACCATTACCGTCTGATCGGACACAGCAGCTCCAGTGGCCCTTTCACATCTTGCTGCAGTCGTCTGGCGGTTTCCGTACGAAACCGAAATGCAGAGGTGGCCAGATATCAGTCTTCACACTGAGCTGTAATGTGTCGACGACTTTGTCCAACTCTCCTTATGTACCGACCTGTCTCCCTGTAGTGTGTCCACAACCTGTGGGTGACACATGGAGAGGCATTGGCATCGGTAGCAACATGACCGTAAGTCTGTCCTTTTTGGATCAACAGACCGCCCTTGCAACTTGAACTGCATTAAGATGTCGCATATCATGTGTTTAGTTGAATACCACGTCCACAAATGACAAGTGTCATCGGTAAACCTCACTGGAAAACACTGGGTCATCGGTACTCACTTCCTTCTGAGGCGTCACCTGACACTGGAATGTATAACACAGCCAATACATGCCGAATGTATTTAATTGTTGTCTACATTGAAAGCGAAGATCTTAAGCCATGCAATAAGACCACAGGTATCGCCTACGTCAAAAAGGATTTATTCTGAAGTTCTGTATACTGAACTGTTACTGTCACTGTTTCACTGTTAACCAGCTGCAATGACAAAATGGCGGACAGTGGAACAGTTGAAGGTGTTCCGGGTGATTGTTTTGAATCTTTCAGAGGTGTATGCGCCATTTTGTGTGTGTGTGTGTGTGTGTGTGTGTGTGTGTGTGTGTGTGTGTGAAGGATGATGGGAGGGAAGGAGGGGTTCTATAGGTTGGTGTTATCTAATAATTCTTTGAGGGTAGGGAACAGAGTTCCACTGTGGAGAGCTGTGTATTCATTTATTACTTGTTTTACTTCAATTATGGCTTGTTGTATTGATAGTTTTTTCAACTATTAGTTTTTGTACGGGGCTGTTGCTGTATATGAGAATTTTCAAGTCAGAATTGATGACTGTTAGGCTATGTTTCTTGTCTATAAGATATTCAGCAAATGTGGAATTACTGCTGTTATTTTTTAATGCTCTTCTTTGTTCTAAGTATCTGGTATTGAAGTTTCTACTTGTCTGTCCTATATAAACTGATTTATAGTCCTGATATGTTAGTTGGTAAATACCGGATGTCTTGTGTTTGTCTGTGCTTGTGTTGGTTGTCCTTAGTTTTCTCTGTACTGAGCTGTCTGTCCTGAAAGCTATTTATAGCCCTTGTTTTTTTGAGTATGTTGCCTTTTCTGTGGGCTGCTTTGTTGTTGTAGGTGAGAGTGAACCACTCGTTTGTTGTTGTAAGTGTTTCTTGTTCATGTGTGCTCATATGTGTTCTGTGTGTTTGTAAATTGGTGAGAAGGCTTTTGCTTTTGCGAATTGGGTGTCCTTTTTAATTTTGTGGTTCAGTTTATCTACAGTGTTTGTATCATATCCGTTCTCTACAGCTATTTATCTGTAATTCATTGTTATAGTTTATTTCAGCGAGTGGAGTTTTTTTCAGTCTTTGCAGCATGTATTGGAAACCAGCTAGTTTGTGTGCAATCGGATGATTAGAATGTTAGTGAATGGCTGTGCTTGTGCCAATCACCTTTCTGAATATATAGAATTGGTTTTGGTTCTTGTGTCTGTATATTGTGAGGTCAGGGAAATTTAACATTTTTGACATCTTATGTTTCTATGGTGAACTTTTTTTTTGAGTGGATTTCGTTTATATCACTGTGGAGTTGTTGGATGTGACTGCATATGGTGTCGTCTACATAACGACACCAACATATTATCTGGTATTGTTTGGATCTTACTATCGTTTCAAATATTTTATTTTCAATGTGACTGAGAAAAATGTTGGCTAGGAGTCCATTGACTGTTGACCCCATTCGTAGCCCATCTTCTTGTGAGTAGAACTGATTGTCAAATGAGAAATAGTTTTGCTCTGTGATTAGTTTTAGAATGCTAGCTATTTCTTTTATGTGGTGTTTTAGAATTTCTGCCTGTTCTTCTAAGTGTTGTTTGATGATATTGATGGTTTCTGTGGTGGGGATATTGGTATACATGGATCTGCTGTGAGTATGGCTGTTGTGGGTATGTTGATATCTTTGATTTTTGTATCAGCTCTTTGGTGTTGTGTATGTTACAGTTATTTGTGTATATGTAATGCTTCTGTGAGTATGTGTGCATTTCTCTAAGTGATATGTTGGTGCACTTCTGAAATTGATAGCAGGGCATATCAGAATACTCTTGTTGTGGAGCTTTAGGAGGCAGTTCCGTATGGATGCTTGGTGATTCTTTTCTTTCAGCCATTTCGTTTTCTGTTTTGTGAATATGTGTGAGATATTTTTTAAAAATGTTTGTGTGTTTTCCTGTTATTGGTTAGCCTTGTTATGTTGTTGTCTTCCATAAAGTTTGAGGTTTTATCCTTGTATTCATCCTGTTTTATTATTATCATGGTGCTGCCCTTGTCTGATCTGGTAATGAGTGCTTCATTGTTTTTAAGTTTGTTCTTTATTTTTCTGGAGGTTTTTTCTTCTTCAGTTTTTGTTCCTGTCAATATGTTGTTTTTGTTTTCCTTTATTATGCATCTTATATCTTCTGCAACTAATTCTCTTGTCACAGAGAAAACTATCAAATACAAAAAGCCATAGTTGAAGGAAAACAAGTAATAAATGAATACAAAGCTCTCTACAATGGAGCTCTGGTCTCTGCCCATTAAGAATTATTTGAAAACACCAACTTATAGGACCCCCCCTTAACCCTTCACAAACACACACACACAGACACCTACACAAAATAGCACATACACCTCTGAAAGATTCAAAGCAACCGCAGGAACACCTTCAGCTGTTCCACCCGCCATCTTGTCTTTGCAGCTGGTTAACAGTGAAACAGTGACAGTCACAGCTCAATATACAGAACTTCACAGTGAAGAAGATTAGGAAAAAAGAAAACGTAAATGAAACATAATGTAAATACACACACACAACCTTCCACATAGAATTAGTTGATTTCAGACATAGCCATAACAGTTTCCAAATCGTAATTTTTACTTAAATAATTTGTAATTGTTGTATGTGGTTGCAGGTACAAACCGTGGAAGGAAACAAGCACTGTAAAAACATCGCTCCTCAAAAAAGCCGCACACGTGGTAAAAAGGTATGAATGCATGATTTTGTGTGTTCTTCAAAAATTTCTAATAACGATTTTAAAACTAATATTTACATGCATACAAACAGTAAAGAACATTCTTTATGTTTAACAGCCATAAAATAAAACCTACTGATGAATCTGCAACTGCAATGAAACATGTTTACGAAATAAAAAAAGACTGTGTTTTGCTAAAGGCGGAACCAATCTAAAAACATACGTGTTGATAGAGAAAACACGTACACAATAGCTTCAACTTCAAAATGATAGCTGATAATAGTAGAGCGAAAAACATGCCTCTAGGCGTTTGGCCGGCTGGTGTGGCCGAGCGGTTCTAGACGCTTCAGTCTGGAACCGCGCGACTACTATGGTCGTAGGTTCGAATCCTGCCTCGGGCATGGATGTGTGTGATGTCCTAAGGTTAGTTAGGTTTAAGTAGTTCTAAGTTCTAGGGGACTGATGACCTCAGCTGTTAAGTCCCATAGTGCTCAGAGCCATTTTTTTTGCAATGTTACATGTGGGGACAGCAGTAACCACAGCAAACTACGATGGGCAAACAGGGAGACATTTTGAAATATGCTACAAGGAGCATTCGCGCACTCAGAGCAAGAAAACAGTTTATGTACTGCACAGAACACTCTGTGAATAATGTAGAAAAAAAACAGACTATTTTAGATTATGCACAATACGTTGGTCTGTAAAACCTTCTAGAAGAAGCTGAAATTTATGTAAATAGAAAGAACAAACCAGTATCAAAACTCAAGGTATAGAGTCAACGTAATTAACTTTTATACAGACGTTATTACGCTACATTCAGACTGGTCGACGCAGGTGGTGATAACTGAGAATGTTTACCTTAGAACATATTGTTTCGAGGGCAGTGTAGTTCGTGGCACACGGTGGAGGTTGGGCCGGCGGTGACTAGCATGATACCGCAAGTTCGTTGCAGGGCCCGTATTTCTCGTGATTCCCAGCACTGACGCAATGACGGTCATATCACAAGCTTTAACACTTTCTGAAGATTTGTAGTTTGTCGTTCATTGTATAAAGTTAGAATTCTTTTATTACAACCTATTTTAGTATTTGATTAACATTTTAGCCAGTCTTGATAACCAAAATTCATACTGTGAAAGGTGCCTTCTCTTTATTTTTAATTCCTGTATCATGACACATTTTATCTGTATTTTAGCTTTTGTAAGAAGTGTAATGATGTCTAAACGGTACATATCAGTAACTACATGGGTTGCCACTAACATTCTATCATAATGATAACGTGAAGTCTCAATGACACAATGTCATTTATAATAGAAATCTTCAGGACTTTTTAGTTCAGATGAGACACAAAAACGGACCCCAGTCGTGGCAGCAGTCCTGTAGGTTAGGTAACCTGGTATATTTACATATTTATCTCTTTCATATATTTTTATTAATAGAGCATCGAACTATAAGCTTAATAAATCGCGGTTGCAAAATACTAACACGAATCCTCTACAGAAGGATCGAAAATCTGGTAGAAGCCGATCTCGGGGATGACCAGTTTGGATTCCGGAGAAATGCAGGAACACGCGGGGGAATACTGACCGTACAACTTCTCATAGAAGAAAGGTTAAGGAAAGACAAAGCTGCGTTCATAGCATTTGTAGACATGGAGAAAGTTTTTGACAGTGATGACTGGAATACTCTTTTTCACATTCTAAAGGAGGCAGGGGTAAAATACAGGGAGCGAAACGCTTTTTACAATTTCTACAGAAACCAGATGGCAGTGATAAGAGTTATGGAGCATGAAGCGGGAGCAGTGGTTGAGAAGGGAGTGAGACAAGGTTGTAGCCTATCCTCGATGTTGTTTAATCTGTATATTGAGCAAGCAGTAAAGGAAACAAATAGAAAATCTGAAGTAGGAGTTAAAGTCCAGGAAGAAGAAAAAAACACTTTGAGGTTTGCGTATGACACTGTAATTCTGTGTGAGACAGCAAAAGACTTGGAAGAGGCGTTGAATGGAATGGACAGGATATAAGATGAACATCAACAAAAGCAAAACAAGGATAATGGAATGTAATCGAATTAAAGTAGGTGATGCTGAGGGAATTAGATTAGGAAATGAGACATTTAAAGTAGCAGATGAGTTTTGCCATTTGTACAGCTAAATCACTAATGGTGGCCGAAGTAGGGAAGATATAAAATGTAGAATGGCAATGGCAAGAAAAGCGTTTCTGAAGAAGAGAAGTTTGTTAACATCGAGTATAGATTTAAATATCAGGAAGTCTTTTCTGAAAGTATTTGTATTGAGCGTTGCCATTTATGAAAGCGACACATGGACGATAAAGAGCTTAGATAACAAGAGAATAGAAGCCTTTGAACTGTGGAGCTACAGAAGAATGCTGAAGATTAGATGAGTAGATCACATAACTAATGAGAAAGTACTGAACAGAATTGCGGAGAAGAGAAATTTGTGGTACAATCTGACTAGGAGAATGGATCGGTTGGTAGGACACATTCTGAGGCATCAAGGGATCACGGGCTTAGTACTGGAGGGAAGCGTTGGGGGTAAAGCTCGTAGAGGGAAACCAACAGATGAATACAGTAAGCAGATTCAAGGATGTAGGTTGCAGCAGTTACTCGGAGATGAAGAGGCTTGCACAGGGTAGAGTAGCACAAAGAGTAGCATGAAACCAGTCTTTGGACTGAAGATCACAACAACAACAACAACAACATGACATGGACTAACTAATGTTTTTATTTGTCTTTATGTCTTTATTGCATTCTTAAATCTGATGACGGATAATTAAGTTGAAACTGGTGATATGCCACAGGAGAGGATGAGGGGATGCCCGTTGCAAGTCGACGCAATGCGGACAGCAGATTATGCCGCAGCCGTCCGGATGGTCACAGACGAGCAGTTAGAATTCTGCAGGAGATGACCGTCGCTCTCACATTCCTAAGGCGTTTTTCTGCAGTGAGGGCGTTGTAAAGTACAGTAAAAGTCCCGGAAGGATGACAAGAATGAGCCTTGGGTGGAGAATACAGAGGAGACTTCACCAGTCTGCCGATAACAGAGTTATATACCTGTGGACACTATACACTTTCTGTGAAAGCTACAAGTATTTATAGCTGTATGCTCTTGGCAGAATGTGGTAGGCGAGGTGTGAGGATTCTATAAGTTTGAGACTGCAACTTTCCTGTCCCAAAAATACGTGCAGTTCGCCACACAACATATAAAGCAGATACGAATCACAGGAAGGTCGTAGATAGCAACATGCTGTAACACAATAACGTGATCCTTTGAGGCACCGGCGGGACAGATTCAAAACATATTCCTTTCTTTAGCTGTAGGCCTATAGGCGTGAAAATGCGAGAATTTAATTGTTCAGACTGGTCTGACGTAGTTGTTCTGAAAAATTATTGAGAAGTGGTAGGATGGCCCAGGAGAATTGACGCTTGTCATTGGATGACTGCTCGTGAGAGACTTGGATTGTCTCTCGAAGAAGGGGGTAGTGTTACAAGTGAGACAGGAGGAACTAAGGAGACATTTGGTACGCCGTTAGTGAGAGAAACACTGGTGGATGATATAAAGTTTGTGTTAGGTAGCTTTCCGGGATTCACAGGCATTGTATCCGACACAGTGACCACTGACAGTACCACTGGCAGACAACACAACAACGCGTTAAAAGACTGGTAACATCTGTAATCGGCTTCGGCGTGTATGGGTCACATTGTACTCAGTAAATGTTAGAGTGTTAATGAGTAGGAGGAAGACGTCCTTCTGGCATGCATAATTTTATGAACTCAATTTCTGGCAATCACTATCGACAGATCGCAGAAACGGATCAGTGTGCTAATAACATAGAAACCCACCTATAGGTTCCTTATCTTGAATATCCGCCAACCTTCGTTCTTGTAAGTGTTTCATGTTCTTGTGGTAATTTGTCAGTGAATGGAATGTGACTGAACATGTTTGTGTTATACTTCAGTGCAACTACTGCACTAGTTTTGTGTGAGAATTTGTTATCAACAATAGAACTTACGGGAACTTTGAATTTTATTACATCTGTACCTCACCTGGTTCTAAAATTAAATTACAGTGTCACTGTTTCACCACACTTCTGAAGACTGTAGGATCATAACCTAGCGTTACTTAAAACTCCTTGCGTAACAAACGATAGTTGGTAGTTTTCATTGGGCGTCTACTTACTGATACAGGTTAATTACCTAAAGTTGTAGGCTGTGAGGTAGCACACTTTTCATCCCAAGAGCCAGCCCTGGCTACGAACAGAGACTGCAGTTGGTAACATCAACCATATCCTCGTTGTATGTCAAAGTGAGAGACGCACAGTCAGACACTTTTAACTTTCATATTTCCATAGTTCCTCTTATTCTCGATACCTTTCTTAAATTTTCGGTGCCAGAACCATAAATTCTGTTAAACTACAGTGTATAATTTCACCCACATATCAAACTGTTACATTGCACCTCTAATTCCCTCTTTATTTATATTTTTGCCACAATAGCATTATTCATAGTTAATATTGTTGTAATGTTCTTTTCCTTTAAATTACCAAAACCGGCTCTAAAATATCTTCTTTACACATCAATCAGCAGCAGGTTTCGAAAGTCTTTGTTAAACTTCTACCTATTTGCTCTCTCATTATATCATCAATTCATATTTTGTAGTGTACACTCTTTGACATAAAACTCGATCGGCGGCCGGCCGCTGCAGAGGCTAAGTCCGCGCCGATCGCGACATGGGACAAAAAAACTGGCCAACTCGCTAATTCTCGAAGTCCGGATATCTGCACAATCTGGCAACACTGTAGACTGCGGCACTTCCTGGAGGCCGTCTTGTCCCATATAAGAGAAACCATACGCTGTTTACGCCTGTGGTATAGCGGTACCGTGCGTTGTTTCTATCTACAATGTTTGTGGATCGAAACTAGCTGGCGCAAAGAAATTTTATAGCCTCTTCCAACAGAATGCTGAAGACGTGAATGTAATGGTAATGCAGATTCAATCTATTTCACTTTCTATCACACCGATAACAAACTTTTATCCAGTAGTCATTTTGCGGCAGATTTCTTACAGACTGTCCTCCTCTGGACCCCGTATGCGGCAAAGCTCCGGAATCCATTTGCTGGCTACTGGCAGTGGCCGTGGCGACAGCAGCGGCGCTGCACTCCGCCGTTCTTTATCGAAAGCGCCTGCTACGACTCATCGCTTTTGATAATTTAAAACGCTTTATTATTATTATTATTAAATGTTGCACCATAGAAGATTTCTACGATTTCCATTCTCGCTCGTAAGCAACAGAGACTGACGCCCTGATTAGTAGATGGGTACTGTATTACATTAATCGGCAAGAGCTGCGTATGGTCCGAAATTAATTTTATAGACTTAGACGAAATTAAAGCACCTCACAACATTCGATGAATTTATACATGCTTCATATTTCTTTCTTTTCCTTTCAAAGTCAATTATTTGTGCAACTATTGGCCAATATTCGGATGTTTTCGTCAAGCCAGAGTGAGCGTCTGTGGTGTAAAGTGTATTATACTTTTTGAATCATTACTTATGGTAAGTCTATGCGATATACTGTGTAAATACCTTCCAATGCATGCTCTGTAGAAGTGCAGGAACACTGCACATTTGGAGTTCCATGTATGGATTCATGAAGTATTTAACGTTGATCGGAAGTGATAGTTAAGGTCATCAGATTTAAACCAGAAACAGTTACCGATTTTGAGGTTTCATAGAATGGAAAGGAATTGCTAACGCCGGTGTCAGCAAACGTCTACAGTTAAATGCTATTGCAGAATTTAGAAGAGAGAAACTATATTTATCAACATATTCACTTCATAAACAACCTCCTGACATGTTAGACCCACATGACGAACAAAGCTCAAATTCGAATCGTTGACAGTAGGTTTGAATCTTTTCAGAAACTATTTTACAGTGAAGCACCTTGGCATTTGCAAAGCAGACATCCATGATATTAGCATAATATACTAAGTCGAAATTGCAAGGAGATTTATGTGTAAAGGCATTCTTCAGATTTAGCAGTTTGCAACTCCATTAGTTAAAATGGAAAATAAAACATTGTGTTCAGCGGCTTTCACAGAGATTGGAACTGCCATTTCATATAGCACCAGCATCGCAACGCATAAAGGAATCGCTGAGCTAACGACACACTGGCGGAAACAGGCGGACTATAGTCATTGCGATATTGCCTGAGCCTCAAAACGCAACATTAAACACACAAACAGGTGTTACTTATGTGAAGAATGGCGTTCTTGGAGTCCAGAAATTAAATATACTTTCTTACAGTGGATTATATCGTATGAGTCTTTGATGTGAAAAACGAATTCCAAGTGAATTTAGCGACGTAATGCCGGGCTATAACCGGAAGTAAATGTACTCTCACAGTGTTGACAAATACTTGCTATGACGCTGCCAATTCTCAGCTCTCTTTCGAGACAGATCTTTAGCGAAATGCTTGTCGTGATTGTCCGATACGGTTCTTCAGAGGGGAGACGCGCGCGCACGTTTGGTTTTTATGCGGCGTTCTCCCCTGATAGTTTCTGACGTCGCCTTGTGGGCTATGTATACATTTGAGGCATTCAATTATCATTAATCCAGAATGAATTAAGTTTCAGCTTCCGGCGTGGAAGAAGGCTGTTGACGCCGGCATTATATCATTACAACGCAGGGAAAGCAAAACGGATGATTCAGTGTTTCTCATTCAGCATAAAGCAAGTGAGATAATTTTCCGTAACGTTCATAATTATCTCAAAATACAAACGAAGTAAAAATACATCGAAAGCTTATTTTAATTGAATATAATGTAAGACATCAAACACTTTGCACCTCGATGTCGAATGTGTCCACGTGCAATCTTTTGCAGCATACATATAGAATGTCATGATTACCACGGGAATGAAGAAATATGTTAGTATGGATGGAAGCAAGAAGGGAAGCAATCAACAAATTTTCGATTCCACATGGCATTCATTTCATTTGAGATTTAAGAAGAGGTAAAGCGGGATATTACTTTCGTTAACGCGAAAGATATGCCGCACATATGGACAACGAGGAAGTTTGTGTCTTCCGAAGTTTCCTCCTTGAAATGTGTATGCTCTATTATATACTAAGTAGCCTGATCATTGTTTCCGTGATGTTATCCTCTTGTTTGACCCCTAAACGATGAACAGATTCCAAATGCATGTCTTTGCATGAAAGTAGTTGTTCGAACCCTTCCTGAGTTATTTTTTGTGTATTTGCTTGGAATTCATGATGCAGACCACTGTGCTTCCCCCCCCCCCCCCCCCTCACGCCCCCTCTCGAGGGTTAGGTTCCAAACCAAACCGTTTTTTATTCACTGGCATAATTTATTCAGACAGCATCGGCATAAAACTATCAAACAAAGCCTCGTTTAATATCTTGCCTAATGACTGTCGTTTCTTTCTTAATAGTGATCGTTGACGAAGCAGTTTAACGAAGTTAATATTTGTGTGTGACAGATAACTGAAAAATGATATTCTTTTATTTTGTCAGTCTTCGTTTCTGCACTGAGTTGTGAACGGTTCTCTTTATAAAACGCGTAGTAGCGTCACAAGTGCAACTGTCGTAATGTAGTCGCAGTGGAATCGAGAGAGTAGGGTGCGTGTGGTTGCACTGATTGAGCATGGCAGCTACTCGGCAACAGAACCTGGAGAAAAGTGTGGAGTACAGGCAAGAACAGCTAGACGCTGAGCCGTGCCCTGAAAGAGCTATCTCAGTTTCCCGGCAGCGGAAAGACTGTTACGAGGAGACTGAAAGACGCAGGATTACATTGTCGGAGAGCTGCTATAAAGCAGCAATTGACCGATTATCAGAGGGCTGACCGCATGGCTTTTTCGGCAGAATATATCGACTTTGACTGGAGTAGAGTAATCTTTTCGGATGATAAAATATTTTTTTCCT
The DNA here is from genome assembly GCF_023864345.2 of Schistocerca serialis cubense. NCBI lineage: Eukaryota > Metazoa > Arthropoda > Insecta > Orthoptera > Acrididae > Schistocerca > Schistocerca serialis. The sequence continues at coordinate 526,022,347 of NC_064640.1, forward strand.
GTAGCGATTCCCCTGTTCAAGTGAGACACGATATTTTCTCAATAAAGTTATCAGTTTAAGCTGTTAGTGACTTTACATTTGTAGTAGGCACAAAGTAATAAATATAAACAGTTCCCTATACCATGATTTTAGTAGTTCATCCCTCATCTGATAAATAAATGTGACCCTTGAATTTGTGAAAATTTGCATTAACACGCAAATGTTTTTAGCGTTTGGTATACTGCACACGAGGACAATGCTTTCAGCCTTACATTTTACCTTTTTAGGCTTCTCTCCACAGTTAATTCTTATACGACTCTGCTATTCATTTCTATCTCCTTCTACCTTATTTTGGTCATTTTCCGCTACATTAAGTATCCTGTGACCTGTAGGTGGACTATACTTTATTTTTTCAGATCCCATCGTTCACTTCCAAAGAAAAGAGTACTCCACTTCATCCATTTTGCAGTGTGTTTCTATATTTCTATCACTTGTGTGTTTACTTCAAAGAATATTATTCGTAAACATAAATGGTTTGCTATCGCTGTTCTTCGCCTTACTTTTGTTAACCATCTATTTCTCTCTCATTCTGGTCCTGAAGTGCTGTACTTTTAATTCCATCAGTTTTTATTGCTGAGTTCATATGTTTATTACTTTTTCTCATTGCCATTACCATTTGTTGTCGTTCTCACATTCCAGTGTTATTCTTTTCTCGATTTTCGGATAATACCTGCAAAATGTTGTTCATTCTGTTTCTAAATCTGGATCTATTAGAAAATTGTTAACAAATGTGATGCAGCTATCTTTTCACAATTGAATTTAACTGTTAATGTTTCCTGTTCCGTTGGTTGTATTGCTTCTATAGTATATATATATATATATATATATATATTGCTTTCCCTGCGTTGTAATGATATATATATATATATATATATATATATATATATATATACGGTGTTAAGGAAAGTGGTATTCCATACTTTACGTGTCGGTAGTATGGACTAAAAGAAGACAACCTGCATATTGTAAGAGCTACACGCACTTCTTCAGTACAAGATAAGTGTTTTAAGTAGAACAACAGATGTGTTTCACAGTAGTAAAGGTGAAGAAGTGCTCAATGTTCTTAAAAGATATTGATTTCAGACTCATTTCTCTTGTTTAGTGGATATGTTTGTTTTGTTTCTGTCCATCCAATCAGCTCTCGAAATGTGGATTATTTGTTTTTAATACCCTGTATCTGAAGCAGATATGTAGACAAAGGACGTCCATACTTATTTCCAGACTTTATATTCCCATTTTATTCCATTTGTATTTGTTATTGGGCTCTAATGTATTCAAAAATTGGAACCAATCAACTCAGTCCAGGCCAGTTTTTTATAATAGTAAAATTATACCTTCCATTTCGAACCATTCCTATATCAATGAAGGAATTATTTCTTTATCACTTCATTTCTTCTCTTTTAACTAGCAGCACATACAAACCGGTAACTGATTTAGTTATTCTTATTTTGTTCCCGAATAGGCCTGCCCCAATAAACTGATCTATATTTCCTTTTATTAAAGTTGTACGATATTCGTATTGTAGGGAAGCAGCCTACTCACGCTGTAGTAAATTCACATCAGTTTCCATTGTGTGCCAGCCAGTCTGCTGTAACTATCTCTGACATCATAAATGTTGCGCAATACCTTAAAAATCAAGCAAATGACCTAAAACTTTTCTAGCATGTCAGGAATAATACTAAATTAATGTGTGTTACATATCAGTTCGATAACTTCAGCCATTTTCGAAATTTGGACGTTTTTCTGAAAAAAACATTGGCGCAACAGAAAAGAGCTAGAGACTTCAAAATTTATATTTAGATTCATCTTTCATAATGATTTAATAAAAACAGTACTTTGGATTTCACAAATTAAGATTTTAGTGGAAATTTATGATTTTCTGGTTTTCATCTCAAAACTGAAGGAAGCAAGATAAATTAAGTAGGCTAATAAATAAGGCTAGGATGTTCAGATTTAAATAGGTTGGAGGTCCGCTATGACTATGAAGATGTGTAAAGTTTCTTTTTAATAACTATAAAATTATAGCGATAGCGGATCTCAAAAGGGCCAGTTCAGAGCTCATCTACTGCGTGCAGTGTAATTAAATTAATTCTCTCGCCCAAAATATTTAACTTAGCCACGTCAAAATTTTATTATCAATACTTACCTGCGTGCTGAATGCACGTTTAAATTAAGAGCTTCATCGGCCATCAGCAAAAGAAGCTATAAATTATTATGTAACTTGAAGTGGTGCGTTACTAGCCCAGCGGCTAGTCGGGAGAGCCGATTTGATCAGGCGTTCCCTTAGCCGTCTGCACCGCGGCTTTATGTATAAGAACGCTGCGCGAGGAAGCAAGACCCCAGTTCTCTCCAGACGATGAATGACACGCCATCTGTGTCGGGAGTCGTGTCGCATCGCATCGGTATCACTGCTACAAACAGCCTCGGGTGCCGTATTAAGTTGCTAGAGATACGCGGAACCATGAAAACATTTCAAGTGAAGTGTTAATTCTGGGATGATTTTCATTATCTAGCTTCAGTTTGCGTATTGTCGTATTTTCACGTGCCGTCGCGGGACAGACATTCTACCAATTATTTAGCGTGGCGTTTGATGAAATATTTTCATCAAATTATGGCGAGCATTCTTTTTAACATTTAATTCGGACATTTATAGTTGCATCAGCGCATTAGACTCTGAACTGCTCTGTTAGCTAGGTTGTAGGGATACTTGTGTTTTTTATCAGTGAATTTCAAAATATACTCAACTATTTTGGAAAACCGTTTTTGATTAGAAATCCCGGACAATCTCCTAATTCCTCAGAGCTATAAGCTGCAGCTATAATGGTATTCTCAGATGAAGTGGGCACTAGGATCTCTAATTACTGGCTCCACGTTTTGTTAAATCACTTTCTGGGTGCTAAAAAGTAAATAGAGAGCCAGTGTTGAGAACGGCGAAAGATAGCATTAACAACATTCTAAAAGCCAGAAACTGATTCAACATGCAAGCATTTATACAGCAATTATATTTTTTATTTTTACAAACTTAACCGCTGCCCCACATATGGTGCATCGGCCGGGAAATCAACTAAGTGAAAGTGATTTTTTTTTTTTACTATTCGGATTCGCGAGTGAAATGCGACACGCAACTGAGTATAGAACAGTGAATGTGTTACGTGTGCATGTGGACGATGCAATTGGATTAACAACACATCTGCATTGACGGAGCTGGCACTGAGTCTAGCGGTGCTGCTGGCATCGCGAGAAGCCAGTTTCGCCTCACCGCAGTCGTCCGCTGGAGCAGCCGGCGCTGCGCCTGCAATTGCGGGCCACGCAAACACACAACAGCCGTCGGAGAGCCGTCTGCAGTTCAACGTGCCACGTCGCATCAGGAATCCTGGTACGCCGCGCCGGCAACGCCATACGTCGTGCAGAAGGAACTAAGTTAAGTGAAAAGCTGTTAAAAATTTTACTAACCTGCACTAAAAGACTGTCGGCGATGGAACCGCCAAAAGAAGCTGAGGTTAAACTTAAATCAGAACCTATGTCTGTTGAGGGAACTGTAAATCCAGACAACGGTTCAAGTGTAAACATGCATGAAAGTAGTAATGTTAAAGTGAAATATGAAGTATTGTCTCCTGACAGTAGTGTGGGAAGGGGCAATGATTCAATAATAGAGACCCCTGTAGTAAAGCAGAAAGTAGAAATTGTAAATTTATTGGATGATAGTTTCTCTGATGAATTAAAAATGAAACAGTCTTCAGAGATGGTAGAGTTTAAGAAGGAGAAGTTAAATATGATTAATCAATCAGAAGTTTCATTTAGTTTTGATGATTCTGGTATTGGAGTTAGCTTTTTGTCACCTGAGTGTGATAAAAAGCCAGCTCTTGAGCAACCCAAAGATGCTGGGGCTATTGATTTAAATGTTATATTACAAGCAATAGCTGCCAGTAATGCACAAATGACAGCTGAATTAAAGTCTGAAATGGTGGCCAGTCAAACTAATTTTAATAAACGATTGGAGGTAATGGACGATACCTTCAAGGCTGGTTGCAATAAGTTGAAAGAGGATCTGGACAGTTTGAATTATAAAATTGATTACAATCATGAGGATATTAAGAAAAAGGTTGCTCAACAGTTTTCTGAAATGTATAAAACAGTTAAATCCGAAGTTGCTGAGGTTCGCAAAGTCTTCCAAATGGAAGATGCGAAGCTGGAGCACAAGTTAACAGAAAAGATCGAGGCGGAATCTGAACTGTGCTCAGATAGATTTAAAGATGTTAATATTAAGGTAAACGTATGTCAAGCAGATGTAGATGCAATCAAAACTGATACTACTCATATTGTACAAAGAGTAGAAAATGTTGAAATGAAAGTAGAAAATATCAGTACTAACATTGCTAACATTGAGAGTAAAGTAGCTTCAGTAACTTCTGGTAATGGTAGTATACAACAAGTTGTAGCTGCAAACGCCGCTTTTATCGGGTGTCGGCAGTTCTTGCGGTTCGATCCAGATAAAAATATCCATCCGCTAGATTTCTGGAACGATTTTGAAGATGTGATTCCACCAACTTGGTCTGAGCGAAAGAAAATCTCATTTGTTAGAAGCCATTTAGCAGGTGACGCCATGCATTGGTCAGCTGATGTTATGTTGAAGTGTAAAACATTAGCGGAGTTTAAAACAGCTTTCATTAATGAGTATTGGTCTATCAATAAGCAAAATGAAGTGTTGAGAGAATTTTGGAGTGGAAAACGCTTCAATGCAGGCAAGGAGTCCATTAAAGAGTTTGCTAGGTCATGGATTTCACGTTTGTCACATTTGGACGAAAAGCTGAAACCTGAAATGATAATACTAGGTCTTGAAGCCAAACTGCCATGGTATTGGCAAACTAGAATTATATCAGGCCCTAGAGACAATCTGGATCGTTTCATTGAGTATTTGGAACGTGTAGAACGTGTTGCTGCCAATGAGGAGCAAGCACGTAATAACCGAAATGACAATAACAATAATAGTAATTTTAGGAACGAGCAAAATGGCAATGTAAACATCAGAACAGTAGGTGTTCGCCATCCTAAGAGAGGTAGGAGTTGGAGAACTAATTATCAGAACCAACAATGGCATCCAAATGATAGTAATTTTGTTCCAAACAAAATTATGCATGTAAACAACAATACGGAAAGCAATGCTATGTCAGTTAACTATAATGAAAATAAAGGAAACAGTAGTAGGCCGAGGCAGGAAAACTAGTTCCCGTCTGTGAGGACACTGGCGCTCACCAGGCGGTTACTTTTCCTAAGCCAGTAGTTACGGGAATTGGTAAGACAGATCAGAATACTCAGACTGAACATGTGGATGAAGAGTCGGTAGCATCTAAGAATACAGTAGAAATATTAGATCACTCACAATATTTGATAGATACCGTGTTAGGGACGCTTTCTAAGTGGGAAGAGAAAGAGAAGGCGCAGCAGTGTAACGATAGGGAGGAGCTACAAAATACTGAATTGTCAGGTGAAGAAGCAGAATAAATTCATGCATATATTTACGATGAAGATGATGTGCTCTTATCTAAAGTGCCTGTGCTGGATGTTGATAATGTACTAATAGATTTAGGACAGGAGGTAAGTGAGAATGTAGAGGGTAGCCTGTTGGGGGTCGATGAACCCAGTAGCTGTGACCAGTTGTCACTTGAGAAGGAAACCGACGATAATAGAGAAAGTGGTTTAGCTGTAACTAGTGTTATGCCCGGTCTGGAGGCGCAGAATCGCCCAGACTACAGTAATTTGGGTTATGTTCAGCAAACAAAATGTAATGAAGTCGTGCGGTGTTTCGATTTAAAATTAATAGACCGACTGGAAAAGGCAGCTGAAAATGTAATTCAGGAAACCCCTACACACTGTGACCTAAAAATAATGAAGACAGATGTCGATCACTTTAGTTGGAGACAAATCCAAAAGGAACTATTAGATGAATTTGAGGAACCACCTGTACAACCTAGAATAAGCCACCCTATAATAATAGTGAATATGTTGGGTATCAATGTACGTTGTCTCTTAGACAGTGGAAGTGAGGTGAGTGCAATATCTCAGTCCTTCTTTGATGCATTACCTGGTAAAGACAAGCTTACAGTAATGAGGGTATCAGGACTAAGAATAATTGGTGCTACTGGCAAGGTGTCAAAAACGATAAAGCAAGAAGCTTTGCTGCCCTTTAACATTAATGGTAATTTAATTGATCATCCATGTTTAATTGTAAACAATCTCAGTATTGAGGTTTTAATTGGCATAGATTTCTTGTCAAAATATCAGAGTGTTGTTGACTTTGAAAGAAGCCAGTTAAAAATGGTCTTGCCAATAACCGGAGTAATTACAGTCCCTTTTAGTGATAAACATGTAGTAACTGATGATGGAACTTGGGAGTTGCCTATACGAGTTCTGAAAAATAGGAGGTATTGGGACGAGGATGTTAATCTTAGTATAAGTAAGCTAAAAACAGAAGAAGAAGAAGAAGCAATTATTGTGGACAAAATAGAAGCTAAATTGCAGGAAATCGATAAGATTTCATCCAATCAGAAGGAAGAACTGAGACAGGTTCTAAAAAGGCATCATAAAGTATTTTCAGATCAACGTGGCGTAGTCAAAGGTTATGAATGAATGCTGTAGGGAGGAGGTTGTTCTGTAACCTCTACACAATGTGGCAGCTGTGCAGTCCCAGCTGTGTGAGATCTTTTTTCCCATTTCAGATCTCACTCATTCTTCCTCTTTCCTGTCCTCAAAAATTTCGACCTCTTCTTTCATACATTAAATTTTCCGGTATGGTTATCAATACAGCATTAAACCAATGAATGCTGTAGGGAAGAGGTTGTTCTGTAACCTCTACACAGTGTGGCAGCTGTGCAGTCCCAGCTGTGTGAAATCTTCTTTCCATTTCAGGTCTCACTCATTCTTCATCTTTCCTATCCACAAAAATTTCGACCTCTTCTTTCCAGACATGACAATTTTCTGTCATGGCTATCAAGCCATGAGTTATGTAACCATTCTATCTACCGATTAGTGAAGAAAAATACCTAATGTGACAAACCTAATAGTGACAAACAATAGAGAAGTATGACGTAATTAAGATATAAAATGTATTTGAGTAACAAGTATGTATAGAACCCAGGTAATATAGTAACTACAAAGTGTTGTTTTATTGGAAATGGTCCACCAACAGTAATTTAAAAAGATATATGAATTCATGTACAAGCAGGATCTGAAGTGGCAGTGAAACCTAGTGTATGCATTAGAGCTAACTAAGAAATAGTAAAAGAGATTGCTTAGTGTTAGGAAAAATATGCAGATAAGTTGTAAGATTAAACTCACCTGGTGTAGCAAGGAAAGGCAGTGTAATAGAATTGAGCAGTGTTTGTGGTTGAGACGTGAAGGACACGTTCCTGAAGTATTTATAAGGTTGGAGCTGGCCATTATTTTAGTGTAGTTTGTGACAGGATACACCTACACGTATTGGGGTTATGAGTTGGAGGCGTGAATGCGACCATAGGTACCCTTACGTTAGATGAGACAGAGCAGCTCATGGTGTCCTATAGGTTTAAGGAATTTAGCATTACGCTCGTCCATAATTACTTGATGCACTTTAGTGGTAGGTCTGAGAGAGACTACCTGAGGTTTCAGCGTCCAATCGAGCGGAAATGGATTGCCACGTGAGCAAACTAATCAGCTGCAGTACACTATGAATATGAAATAAATGTGCTATCCTATGCTTTAAATATTAATAGAGTGAGTGTTAAATAAGTACATACACTAGCAAAATAAATAAATAACATACTGACAGACGTGAAACATTATTTTAGCTCAGCATAAATACACTTCAAAGTAAGTAAGTACCTAATTGCAGATGTGGAACTGACAACAGCAGAGGACCAATAAGTGAATTTAGTAGTCAACTAAACGTAGTGTGTTTTGAACACTCACAACTGTACTATTACCAAAAGTTACTCACATGTACAAAGAAGCTGAGAAAACAACCACTAATCATACTCATACTATCTCTAAGAATAAGGTAATCAAAGATGAGTCAGTTAAGTAAATAAAATGCAGATTTGTCAGGAATGTACCGAGCATTGGTTCAGTGTTCCGGCCCAGAAATAATAAATTGATGTTAAATAGGATTCATGATTGTATGCCTTGAGCATAGATTTTCTCTAGTACGTGACTAACGGCGTTTTGAGCCATTTGTTTATCGATTTTATGACAATTAAGTAACCATAAGAGTAAAATTAAAAAAGTTCCGTTAACTTTGTTCCAGCAAAATATTGAAGGATAAAATGTATATATCCCCATTTCATTGTGACCCACCCATAAATATTAAGTGAACATAGTCTGAGGCACTTTTTTTGTTTGTTCTACAGGACAAACCAGATAATGGTAACCTGGTAGCTGCGTGAAAGTGTGGAGTGACTTGGACACAACTCACAGTGACCCCTCCCCTTTCCCCCATGTAATTTAGAGAGAACATGAAGGATGCACACCATAGCAACTTCCCCTCCTCTACCCTTGTGAATGGAAGTGTAGGACGCCAGCCAAAGCGGCTACAACCACGTGTGTAAAAATTATTTGTGAACTTTCCTTTCAGGTTTAGAAAAGACTGCTAAGAGATAATCATCTGTTTATGTATCATGTTATTTTCTTTGAATTTGTGTATGTAAAAATGTATTTAATGTATTTAATGGATCTAAGATTTTCATAATTTTTCAATTTGTATGTGTTTGTTTGTCTAAGGCAATATGTACGCCAAAATATTTCATTGACTTTGCTTAAAATTTTGAGTAATGACATTGTTTAAAAGGCAGTGAACATGCCCAGAATTTAAATAATTAATGTAGGTAATCAGTTTTCTTTAATGTTTCTACATGTTTATATTTCAATTTTGATTTTTCATAGGGAGTTAAACTGTACTCTAGCTTCCCTTTTTGTAATTAAATTTTTTTTCTCATTCATTAACATTCATAAACAAAAAAAAATTTAAGTAGAGGGTGATGTAGGGAAGCAGCCTACTCACGCTGTAGTAAATTCACATGTTTCCATTGTGTGCCAGCCAGTCTGCTGTAACTAGCTCTGACATCATAAATGTTGCGCAATACCTTAAAAATCAAGCAAATGACCTAAAACTTTTCTAGCATGTCAGGAATAATACTAAATTAATGTGTGTTACATATCAGTTCGATAACTTCAGCCATTTTCGAAATTTGGACGTTTTTCTGAAAAAAACATTGGCGCAACAGAAAAGAGCTAGAGACTTCAAAATTTATATTTAGATTCATCTTTCATAATGATTTAATAAAAACAGTACTTTGGATTTCACAAATTAAGATTTTAGTGGAAATTCATGATTTTCTGGTTTTCATCTCAAAACTGAAGGAAGCAAGATAAATTAAGTAGGCTAATAAATAAGGCTAGGATGTTTAGATTTAAATAGGTTGGAGGTCCGCTATGACTATGAAGATGTGTAAAGTTTCTTTTTAATACCTATAAAATTATAGCGATAGCGGATCTCAAAAGGGCCAGTTCAGAGCTCATCTACTGCGTGCAGTGTAATTAAATTAATTCTCTCGCCCAAAATATTTAACTTAGCCACGTCAAAATTTTATTATCAATACTTACCTGCGTGCTGAATGCACGTTTAAATTAAGAGCTTCATCGGCCATCAGCAAAAGAAGCTATAAATTATTATGTAACTTGAAGTGGTGCGTTACTAGCCCAGCGGCTAGTCGGGAGAGCCGATCTGATCAGGCGTTCCCTTAGCCGTCCGCACCGCGGCTTTATATATAAGAACGCTGCGCGAGGAAGCAAGGCCCCAGTTCTCTCCAGACGCTGAATGACACGCCATCTGTGTCGGGAGTCGCGTCGCATCGCATCGGTATCACTGCTATAAACAGCCTCGGGTGCCGTATTATGTTACTAGAGATACGCGGAACCATGAAAACATTTCAAGTGAAGTGTTAATTCTGGGATGATTTTCATTATCTAGCTTCAGTTTGCGTATTGTCGTATTTTCACGTGCCGTCGCGGGACAGACATTCTACCAATTATTTAGCGTGGCGTTTGATGAAATATTTTCATCAAATTATGGCGAGCATTCTTTTTAACATTTAATTCGGACATTTATAGTTGCATCAGCGCATTAGACTCTGAACTGCTCTGTTAGTTAGGTTGTAGGGATACTTGTGTTTTTTATCAGTGAATTTCAGAATATACTCAACTATTTTGGAAAACCGTTTTTGATTAGAAATCCCGGACAATCTCCTAATTCCTCAGAGCTATAAGCTGCAGCTATAATGGTATTCTCAGATGAAGTGGGCACTAGGATCTCTAATTACTGGCTCCACGTTTTGTTAAATCACTTTCTGGGTGCTAAAAAGTAAATAGAGAGCCAGTGTTGAGAACGGCGAAAGACAGCATTAACAACATTCTAAAAGCCAGAAACTGATTCAACATGCAAGCATTTATACAGCAATAATTATTTTTACAACTTAAGCGCCGCCCCACAGTATGTTTGTTGAAGGCATGCTGTACTTTTCACTGTTGAATGCCTTGGCTGATTTTTCTTTTAAATTTAAGCACAAGATAAAATATACTTTACAATACTTTACCAACATTACAATCGTGATCTGTAACACATCCCCCAAGGTATACAATCTTTTTCTCCAGGTCACGTCTCGTAACTTAGAATATAATTGCGCAGTAATGTCCACATGTAAAAATAAAATGTGTTCAACGTTTCGTAAGTGTATTTCCTCACCTCCTGGCATGGGTGAATGATAACACATCTGTCAAACAGGAGAGGCGAGGTCTGTATCACCTAATTTCAGATCGTTCGCGCTCGTTTTTGCCAGCCACTTTGACATGGGAAGTGCCAGATGACGGGGCTCGGAATCGGAGAGTGAACGTACTGGTGACGTAGTTTGTGGTTCCTGGTGTCTCAACCTAAAGCCGTTCACCCTAGTGTGCTTTCTGTCACGAAATATCGTCCTGGGAAAGTGGACAGGATGGTTTTCTCTTCCTTTAAAATCGTGAGATAACCGCATCAGCACTTTTCAAGACAGTAGACAGTTGTTCACGAGATTTTTTTCTCGTAAATCTTTTTCTTTACTCCGCCTGTACATTCAATTTTGATATCACCGGACTACTGCCTACACTGCCTTGATTAAAAATTATATGACAAAGAAACAAATTGTTTTCATGTTTATTATTCCGTAGTCGCATGCAAATATATGAATTGGGTTACGATTTACAGATTTTATGATCTTAGTTGTAACAGAAACGCTGCATACACGAATTGTTCTTGAGCAATGAATATTACATAAAGATATGTACTCTTAATGGTATTTGCCGGCCGTGGTGGCTGTGCGGTTCTAGGCGCTCCAGTCCGGAGCCGCGCTGCTGCTACGGTCGCAGGTTCGAATCCTGCTTCGGGCATGGGTGTGTGTGATGTCCTTAGGTTAGTTAGGTTTAAGTAGCTCTAAGTTCTAGGGGACTGATGACCGCAGCAGTTGAGTCCCATAGTGCTCAGAGCCATTTGAACCATTTTCTTAATGGTATTTAGTTCTCACTAATATGAAGGGATGACTTATTTCACTAACATTCATGAAATCAGCTGTTTATCTGAACTGTAGGCGTTTACTCCGAGCGCGGGGCGCGTTGGCACGAGGTGGAACAGGCGACGTCAGCGGCCGCGGTCTCCTTCAGTAAATGCAACACATTGAGCGAACGAACACGTGTAAAGTCCGTAGAGAATATCTCGCTATAAAACAGATTTCTTTCTTCTATATATCTTTGTCAGTGGAAGGATAGAAAAAAGAATTGTATAGTAAAGGCTAGCAATCGTTTTGTATAAGCGAAGCAGATTAGCTTTACAACCATGCAACAGAGTCCAACAGACTGCTGCACTGTATTGAACAACTTACACCCTACCTCATCATTACCAAAGCATAGGAGGACGGCATATTCTGAAAGAAGTCTTACCTGCGTCTTATAACTGACGCCTTAAACGATATTCTGATCCCCGTACCAGCACCCTCCCCTTGTCAATGTAGGTTTTTGTCAACAGCTATCAACAAAGGATTTTTCAATGTGGAATACTCCGAATAATTTATAAACCTGTAGCTTAGACTACACAGCCAATGCAGTTGTCGAATTTTTTCACAGTATGGAAATTCATAGTATTAGTCAGAAGTATTTAATTTCTAAATTAATGGATGATCATTTCTTTACAGGACCATCGTCAGATTCATAATAGCAGAGCCGTCCACAACTGGTTCCAAGGTTAGTAGAGAATAAAACTTCTTCCTTTCGCGCCAAAACCACCAGACCTCAACCACACTGAAAATATGTGGTTCAAAAATGGCTCTGAGCACTATGGGGCTTAACATCTGAGGTCGTCAATCCCCTAGAACTTAGAATTATTTAAACCTAACTAACCTATGGACGTCACAAACATCCATGCCCGAGGCAGGATTCGAACCTGCGACGTAGCGGTCGCGCGGATCCTGACTGAGGCGCCTAGAACCGCTCTGCCGCAACGGCCGGCGGAAATATGTGGGTGGAGGTTACGAGGTCGTTACCACCTGGGTCAAGGAATTCAGAAACTCTGTGGGAAAATATAGAGAATACATGGTGGAAGATAAACGATCATCACAATCTCTCGATGACTTTAGCCTTATCATTTCCCCGGAGCTTTCGAGTAATCATAGACAACGAGGGAGGATGCGTAGAGTACTGAAAGAAAAATAAAAGCCAAAGCAGTTGCGAGGTCCTAAAGTGTTCCGGAGACCTACTAATGCTAAATGGTCCATGTGTATTCCCATTAAATGTGTCACTGCGTGATTCTTACACATAACAACTACTAATCAAATTCTTTACTCAAAGAAATAAATAAACAAATGTACGCGCAACGGATAAATGTTTAATTTTGTAGTATTAACCTCAAATTTGGTACACTGTTAATCACCCTACTGTGTTTAAAGAAAATACGTAAGTAACAGGAATCGCAACTGGGCCTGCATAATAACTCCTCCGTTCTGTAAGCTATTTCTTTTCATTCTGTCTTACTTTCATCTCTCAAAACATAATAACGATATTACCAGTAACATACAGGATAAAATTTCCTAACAGCTGATCTTGTAACAGCACATATAAAGATATTTTACTTGATATGGTTTCTCACCCACGGGAAGGAATGGAGGATAGCCCACAATGCTTGATTCATAACGTCACAGCAACACACTATCACTCTTATTACCACTGGGCAAAGCAATGATCGTATCTCCACGCGAACCAGTACTAGAAAAATTCTAACTTCTTCAATCACACCTCTCATTTATTGACGTGCCTCGATGTTAACTAAGTCTCACGTGGCTGGAAAGTTCACGCGGTCGCGATTCCGAAATTTACGTTCCCCTTATATTCGTGCGCGGCACGTTATTTCAACTGAAAAAATGCCCTCCACAAGGTACCTAGACTGATTTCCTAATTATATGTCGGCACCATTAAATAATATACCATCCAAAGCCTCCCCTCCTAAAGATACGTAAAAACACACACAGAACTTTTCACAGTACTTACAGTTCGTGTATAGCGTGGATAGCACGGCAACACGAATTACTATTATGCTGTTTCCCCTTTTCTTTAATTCAGGAAAGCTATCTCAGTGATTCGCACGTATCTTTCAAATCCCGTTGTTCTAAAAATCAACTTCACACGTAAATTTCTACTGACTCATTCCACAAAAGGTGACTTCTTATTCTTTCACATTAAATTAGCAACCTTGCCTTTATCCATGAATTTCAGAAACTCGTCAAATTACAAATTAAAACACACACACGCTACAAATGGCTTCTTTGAAAACTAATTCTTTCAGATCAAAATTAAGAACATTACTTTCTACCATGAATTTCTCTTAGCAGCTTGATTAGTTAAAGCCACGAGACAATATTTTCCTAGACTTCCAGATCAGATTTTGAAACAAACTAACCAGAATCATTAATTTAAATTGACCATTACTAAAAAGAATTATGGTAAATCAACACATTCTTACTTATAAACTAATGGTTCCTAGCACTCAGTCATCCACTCTTCATCATTTTCTTCATCAGCCCCATGTGGTGAGTGCCAGGTCTTTAGACTATAATAGCTCGTCACATGTATCCTATTTGTGTCGTACCTGCTTTACAACTGAATTCTAACACTTAACTGTTCACCGAATTACTCAATCGAAATATCAATTTCCGTTGACTTTCAAGTTATTCTTCGCGGTCGCGACATAGTATTCTCACATTTGCCTATCTTTTACCTGTCTATAAACAATTTGGTTCCCTCAAAAATATTATATTAAATTAAATATGCTCTGAAAGAGTCTGTTACCACGTAAGGTGGAACATTAGAGCCTTAAATAACTCATTTTCTTTCCCTTTGCGGAGACCATTTTGCTCCTCCACTTCCTCAGTCCATTCGGCTGCTTCAGACGTCCCCAGGCAAGTGTCTTTCTCTTACCACGCTACCGCTCTTCCCCTGCCTACAGCGAGGGTGGTGTGCACCCTGGCCAATCAAGGCTCCAGAATTTCAAGCATTTGAAACTCCCGGCTGTCTTCTTCCCAGCACACAATGAAATCTGCCCGCGCTTTTCTACTCAATGACCTTAACGTAAGAATACAGACAAACCTAGCCCCCTTCTCTCCAATGTCAGAGACAGACCTTTACCTCAGAAAACTCTCCTGTCACTGCATATTTATACATTATTGCTCTCCCATGATTCTAATAATTTCGTTTCAATATTCACTCCCATTCTATCCACAATGCATACTATTTACCTTCCTCTCAACCCAATCGTGGACTATTTAGGATAAGATAAGTTGGAAAAGTGGGTTTTCATACATTATACCAAAATAATAAACTCATCCAGTTGCTCTGATCAATTTCCTAAACACAGCAGGTTGGTTCAATAAAAATCAACAGCTCAGATCGAGCGTCTGATAACAGATACCTGATACCTGACGTAGCAAGATATTCTAGCAATTACATGTGGATAGTAATTTCCGTGCGAATAGGCTGATATTTTTGAAGTACAGCGCCTTTGGGCTATCAGGAAGTAAATTCGGAAGAATGTGGCCCAATTCAGGGCGCTGCGTTGACGGTGCCCACGCTCGATATGATAAGCCTTCTGCTCTCACTGTTATTTTGTTTCTTTCGTTCTGAGGTGTACCTGGAAATAAAGTTCTCACCCGCTAAACGATTTTCGCTTCTATTCGAAAAGCTCCTTGAGTAGTCCCGCAGTGAACATTACCTACAGATGATACTTGTAGTTTTTGAAGCAAAGGCATATGTCTAAGGATAACGAACTGTAGTCGAAGTTAAATCAGATGATACTGAAGGAATTAGGTTATGACATGCGACAGCAAGAGTGGTAGCCATTGTTTGCTATGTGGGAAGCAAGAAACCTTAGGCCTTCAGTAGTAATATGTATTTAAAATTCAATAACAAGAAATCCGTTTTGATGGGGTAAGGATGCTAATATGATATATATCTGACGCTCAGGAAACCTTATCTGGAAGTATATGACAGGCTTCCTGCTATTATGTTATGTCGCTTGCTTTCAGTAGACATATAGATAACCTATGGTAGAGCTTTCTCGTCATCCGAATCACATAAACTGGAATAACAGTCAGAGGGTTATTACTAAATTGTAGGCACATGGCCACACCACATATCTAAAATTTGGAGAGCAGACTCTCTTGCTATAGATTGGATGTCTGTATCCTATCATGAAATATTTAGGCTACGAAAACACGTTCTTCTTGGTGTCAGCGTGGTCCAGACTGCAATGTTGTAGGAATACTTTGGCAACCCTGTTGGCATAACAATGATTTGCAGCTGTGGGACTGATTTATCCTACTAAATTCGCCTGACATTTTCTTGTCATATGTATGAAATACTGTGAATATTCCCTCTGATGATATCTTATTGAGTTAATAATATTTTGTGAGTACAAGGTCATTTCATGCTGGATCTATCCCTTGTCTCATCCTTCACGTTGTGAGTTATCAGTTATCTACTGCAGCCGCGATTATGGCAATGAGAGAGTTTATACAGGAGTTCATTGGCATCATAGTTGTAAAGCAGTGACTTTATAAAACGGTAGTTGGCTCCGGATGCAGTTCCAGGTTTGCTGCAAAAGATGTGTCTTATCAATTCCTTTCGGTAAGTTTTAAATCAGGTGCTACCTGTCACATGTAAGTGTGTCCTAGGAAGCTGGCAGGAGTTGCCATGATCGTAGACCTCACTAATCTTAAGTCACATCAAAATTACTGATAAAATTACTGAACAGATTCGAAGCATCTATGAGAGTCACGAATTTTACTTTGTTCATCAACTCGGTCTGAAATAAGAGGGCAAAAATTACAGGGACAATGACCAAGTTTGTTAGTATGCAATATCTATGGTAGATCTGGAAGTGAAAACGCACGAGAATTCACAACTGCACTTTTGCGAACTTGTGTTTTATTTTTGCATCAATATTGTTGTGAACCCACCATCTGGTATCAGCGCTTTAAATTAGCATCCATGATATCTAATCATTTTGACAGTACACCTGATAATATAGATGAGTAGGACACAATACAGAACGTAGATAATGTCCGTTTGACGCCAACAGTGTGTGACATTTTACTTTTTTTTTTTAATAGGACAATCATTTGAGGTTTAGTTAAAATAAGCTTACGCTGCAAGAGAATTCTCTTGTATTTTTCAGTGTGTGGTCTGTTGTCGGTTTAAAGGCCTTCAATTACATCGGCAACTTAGTGCAGCTCCACCGAGGGCTGTCTGGAGTGGGGTGGAGATAGCAACGTGAAAGTGGCGAGCTGTCGAAGACTATCTTCATATTATTAGTGTGATTGCAGTTTCGTATATTCTTGACGACGTTTAGCACCTATGCGGTCAGTCATCCAATTTTAGAATTCATGTTGAGTAATCCTGCTAAATTGTCATAATATTGTCTTTTTATATTGATGAGTCATCTGGTTAGTCGTCACGTTCATGTGACATCTACAACGCAAATTTAATATTACGATCCTAGAAACTAATCTGCAGTACGTTTTGTATTTCATAATCAGAACTATCTACATTAACCGTCATCAAAACAATGTCAGGGAGCAGAAAGCAGCAGTACCTTGGAACTACTTGGTGACCTGCTTGAGCCGTGTTCTAAGAAAAGGGTAGTTGCTGGTTCACATTATATTACACTAGCGAGAAGTACCGAATTTTCCTTTTTCTCTGCAAACATCCAGAACTAATTTCAGTAACAAAATGCTAAGAAGGTATTTGCATTGTGCCAGCTCAACGATGAAACTACTTTTATAGATTTTTACTTTACAGATATTCTCGTTCTGCATTGCAATAACCTTCATTCATTACTTGCTTGTTCTTGTTACGATTATTATTGTCATTCTCTCACTCGCAAAAGTTTTCAAATCCATATTGGGTATCGATGCACGTGGAGAGTGGCTATGAAAGAAGAGAATAATGAATGTTACGTCATGCAGGGTACACTCATTTACTTCGGCATCTCGTGATAAACGTTTCAGGAGAAGTGAGATACGTGAAGATGTTAATAGGAGGTCAGATACGCTGGCACAACCCTCCAACTACTCCTGTTGATTTAACAGTGTTACCAGATAAACTGGTGCTGTGAAATGAAAAATGTACTACAGACTACACCACAGTAGCAGAGAGCTGCTGATTTCGGACCATGACCATGAATTTGCATCTGCAAATGCAAGGCTCTGATTGATGTCTTTGATTTCGGACCATGACCATGAATTTGCATCTGCAAATGGAAGGCTTTGATTGATGTCTTGTGCTGATGCTGTCTGAATAAATTATGCCAGTGGATAAAAAACGGTTTAGTTTGGAGACCTAACTCCCGACGGGGCGGGGGGGGGGGCCCTTCTTGCTTCCATCCATACTAACATATTTCTTCATTCTCGTGGTAATCATGACATTCTATATGTATGCTGCAAAAGATTGCACGTGGACACATTCGACATCGAGGTGCAAAGTGTTTGATGTCTTACATTATATTCAATTAAAATAAGCTTTCGATGTATTTTTACTTCGTTTGTATTTTGAGATAATTATGAACGTTACGGAAAATTATCTCACATGCTTTATGCTGAATGAGAAACACTGAATCATCCGTTTTGCTTTCCATGCGTTGTAATGATATAATGTCGGCGTCAACAGCCTTCTTCCACGCCGGAAGCTGAAACTTAATTCATTCTGGATTAATGATAATTGAATGCCTCCAATGTATACATAGCCCACAAGGCGACGTCAGAAACTATCAGGGGAGAACGCCGCATAAAAACCAAACGTGCGCGCGCGTCTCCCCTCTGAAGAACCGTATCGGACAATCATGACAAGCATTTCGCTAAAGATCTGTCTCGAAAGAGAGCTGAGAATTGACAGCGTCGTAGCAAGTATTTGTCAACACTGTGAGAGTGCATTTACTTTCGGTTGTAGCCCGGCATTACGTCGCTAAATTCACTTGGAATTCGTTTTTCACATCAAAGACTCATACGATATAATCCACTGTAAGAAAGTATATTTAATTTCTGGACTCCAAGAACGCCATTCTTCACATAAGTAACACCTGTTTGTGTGTTTAATGTTGCGTTTTGAGGCTCAGGCAATATCGCAATGACTATAGTCCGCCTGTTGCCGACAGTGTGTCGTTAACTCAGCGGTTCCATTATGCGTTGCGATGCTGGTGCTATATGAAATGGCAGTTCCAAACTCGGTGAAGGCCGCTGAACACAATGTTTTATTTTCCATTTTAACTAATGGAGTTGCAAACTGCTAAATCTGAAGAATGCCTTTACACATAAATCTCCTTCCAATTTCGACTTAGTATGTTATGCTAATATCATGGATGTCTGCTTTGCAAATGCCAAGGTGCTTCCCTGTAAAATAGTTTCTGAAAAGATTCAAAGCTACTGTCAACGATTCGAATTTGAGCTTTGTTCGTCATATTGGTCTAACATGTCAGGAGGTTGTTTATGAAGTGAATATGTTGATAAATATAGTTCCTCTCTTCTAAATTTTGCAATAGCATTTAACTGTAGACGTTTGCTGACACCGGCGTTAGCAATTCCTTTCCATTCTATGAAACCTCAAAATCGATAACTGTTTCTGGTTTAAATCTGATTACCTTAACTTTCACTTCCGATCTACATCTACATCTACATCCATACTCCGTAAGCCACCTGATGGTGTGTGGCGGAGTGTACCTTGAGTACCTCTATCGGTTCTCCCTTCTATTCCAGTATCGTATTGTTCGTGGAAAGAAGGATTGTCAGTATGCTTCTGTGTGGGCTCTAGTCTATCTGATTATATCCTCATGGTCTCTTCGCGTGATATACGTAGGAGGGAGCAATATACAGCTTGTCCCTTCTGTGAAGATATGTTCTCGAAACTTTAACAAAAGCCCATACCGAGATACTGAGCGTCTGTCCTGCAGAGTCTTCCACTGGAGTTTATCTATCATCTGCGTAACGCTTTCGCGATTACTAAATGATCCTGTAACGAAGCGCACTGCTCTCCGTTGGATCTTCTCTCTTTCTTCTATCAACCCCATCTGGTACGTATCCCACACTGCTGAGCAGTATTCAAGCGGTGGGCGAACAAGCGTACTGTACTCTACTTCTTTGTTTTCGGATTGCACTTCCTTAGGATTCTTCCAATGAATCTCAGTCTGGCATCTGCTTTACCGACGATCAACTTTATATGATCATACCATTTTAAATCACTCCTAATGCGTACTCACAGATAATTTATGGAATTAACTGCTTCCAGTTGCTGACCTGCTATATTGTAGCTAAATGATAAGGGATCTATCTTTCTATGTATTCGCAGCGCATTACATTTGTCTACATTGAGATTCAAGTGCCATTCCCTGCACCATGCGTCAATTCGCTGCAGATCCTCCTGCATTTCAGTACAATTTTCCATTGTTACAGCCTCTCGATACACCACTGCATCATCTGCAATAAGCCTCAGAGAACTTCCGATGTCATCCACAAGGTCAATTATGTATATTGTGAATAGCTACGGTCCTATGACACTCCCCTGCGGCACACCTGAAATCACTCTTACTCCGGAAGACTTCTCTCCATTGAGAATGACATGCTGCGTTCTATTATCTGGGAACTCTTCAATCCAATCACACAATTTGTCTGATAGTCCATATTCTCTTACTTCGTTCATTAAACGACTGTGGGGAACTGTATCGAACGCCTTGCGGAAGTCAAGAAACACGGCATCGACCTGGGAACCCGTGTCTATGGCCCTCTGAATCTCGTGGACGAATAGCGCGAGCTGGGTTTCACACGACCGTCTTTTTCGAAACCCATGCTGATTCCTACAGAGTAGATTTCTAGTCTCCAGAAAAGTCATTATACTCGAACATAATACGTGTTCCAAAATTCTACAACTGATCGACGTTAGAGATATAGGTCTATAGTTCTGCACATCTGTTCGACGTCCCTTCTTGAAAACAGGGATGACCTGTGCCCTTTTCCAATCCTTTGGAACGCTACGCTCTTTTAGAGACCTACGGTACACCGCTGCAAGAAGGGGGCAAGTTCCTTCGCGTACTCTGTGTAAAATCGAACTGGTATCCCATCAGGTACAGCGGCCTTTCCTCTTTTGAGCGATTTTAATTGTTTCTCTATCCCTCTGTCGTCTATTTCGATATCTACCATTTTGTCATCTGTGCGACAATCTAGAGAAGGAACTATAATGTAGTCTTCCTCTGTGAAACAGCTTTGGAAAAAGACATTTAGTATTTCGGCCTTTAGCCTGTCATCCTCTGTTTCAGTACCATTGTGGTCACAGAGTGTCTGGACATTTTGTTTTGACCCACCTACGGCTTTGATATTAGACCAAAATTTCTTAGGATTTTCTGCCACGTCACCACATAGAACTTTACTTTCGAATTCATTGAACGCCTCTCGCATAGCCCTCCTCAACCTACATTTCTCTTCGCGTAATTTTTGTTTGTCTGCAAGGCTTTGGCTATGTTTATGTTTGCTGTGAAGTTCCCTTTGCTTCCGCAGCAGTTTTCTAACTCGGTTGTTGTACCACAGTGGCTCTTTTGCATCTCTTACGATCTTGCTTGGCACATACTCATCTAACGCATATTGTACGATGGTTTTGAACATTGTCCACTGATCCTCAACACTATCTGTACTTGAGACAAAACTTTTGTGTTGAGCCGTCAGGTACTCTGTAATCTGCTTTTCGTCACTTTTGTTAAACAGATAAATCTTCCTAACTTTTTTAATATTTCTATTTACGGCTGAAATCGTCGATGCAGTAACCGCTTTATGATCGTTGATTTCCTGTTCTGCGTTAACTGTTTCAAATAGTTCGGGTCTGTTTGTCACCAGAAGGTCTAATATGTTATCGCCACGAGTCGGTTCTCTGTTTAACTGCTCAAGTTAGTTTTCAGATAATGCACCTAAAAAAATTTCACTGGATTCTTTGTCCCTGCCACCCGTTATGAACGTTTGAGTCTCCCAGTCTATGTCCGGCAAATTAAAATCTCCACCCAGAACTATAACATGGTGGGGAAATCTACTCGAAATAGCCGGCCTGAGTGGCCGAGCGGTTCTAGGTGCTACAGTGTGGAACCGCACGACCGCTACGGTCGCAGGTTCGAATCCTACCTCGGGCATGGATGTGTGTGATGTTCTTAGGTTAGTCAGATTTAAGTAGTTCTAAGTTCTAGGGGACTGATGACCTCAGAAGTTAAGTCCTATAGCGCTCAGAGCCATTTGAACCATTTTACTCGAAATATTTTCCAAATTATCCTTCAGGTGATCAGCCACAACAGCTGATGAGCCAGGGGGCCTATAGAGACATCCAATTACCATGTCTGAGCCTGCTTTAACCGTGCCCTTCACCCACATTATTTCACATTTCGGATCTCCGTCAATTTCCTTCGATACTATTGCACTTCTTATAGCTAAAAACACGCCTCCCCCTTCACTGTCCAGCCTGTCTCTGCGGTATACATTCCAATCTGAGTTTAGGATTTCATTACTATTTATATCTGGTTTCAGCCAACTTTCTGTCCCTAGTACTATATGGGCATTGTGACCGTTTATTAACGAGAGCAGTTCTGGGACCTTTCTGTAGACGCTCCTGCAGTTTACTATTAGCACATTAATATTGTTATTCCCTGTTGCATTTTGCCTACTCCTACCTTGCTGCGTCTCAGGAGGCGTCTTGTCGGGCCTAGGGAGGGGATTCTCTAACCTAAAAAACCCCCATGTGCACTCCACACGCACTCCGCTACCCTTGTAGCCGCTTCCGGCGTGTAGTGCACGCCTGACCTATTCAGGGGGACCCTACATTTCTCCACCCGATAGCGGAGGTCGAGAAATTTGCACCCCAGATCTCCGCAGAATCGTCTGAGCCTCCGGTTTAAGCCTTCCACTCGGCTCCAAACCAGAGGACCGCGATCGGTTCTGGGAACGATACTACAAATAGTTAGCTCAGATTCCACCCCGCGAGAGAGGCTTTCCGCCTTCACCAATTCCGCCAACCGCCTGTACGTACAGAGGATGATCTCTGAACCCAGACGGCAGGAGTCATTGGTGCCGACATGGGCAACAATTTGCAGTCGGGTGCACCCAGTGCTCTCTATCGCCGCCGGCAGGGCCTCCTCCACATCTCGGATGAGACCCCCCGGCAAGCAGACAGAGTGAACACTGGCCTTCTTCCCCGACCTTTCCGCTATTTCCCTAAGGGGCTCCATCACCCGCCTAACGTTGGAGCTCCCAATAACTAACAAACCCCTCCCCCCATGTGACTGCTCGGACCTTGCTGAAGGAGCGGCCACATGTCCACCATGTCCACTCACAGGCAGAGCGGGTGATGCCACACGGCCAGCCTCCACATTAACACTCCGCCTTGTGCGCCGCGAATGCCGCTGAACCCGCCACTCCCCTTGGGGAGAGGGTGGCCCAACCGCACCCGGTACCCGCGAAGATGTCTCGACAGCAGGGACAGTGGGTGAAGCATGTAACACCTGGGGTGTACCATGCGACGCACCAGACTCCCCACTGCCGCTACACTCCTAGGCAGCAGCCTGAAGAAGGCTGACCGCGGCCATCAACACATTCAGCTGTTCGCGAACAGTGGCCAGCTCCTCCTGCGTCCGTACACAGCAGTCATACATCCTATCCATCCTAAGAAATCATTTTTACTGTAGAGAGTTAATCAACTTTTAACTAGACTGCTAATTCACCAAAGGCGGCTGATTGTTGACTAAACTGTGGTTGCTAGACACTTCTTGTAGAAAACAATGAAAATAGCACTACCTGTCTCTGGACTGTATTGGAAACAAACACTAGCATTACTGGCACTGTGGTAGACTAAATGGTGTCTCTCTGACTGTATTCAAAACAAACACGAAATCTATGGAACACTATTACTAGCACTCGACAATTAAAGTTCCCTAAAAGCAAAATCACACGGAAGAAGAAGTGACAAGTAAGAAAAATACGGTTAGTACTTAAATTAACGTAGCTCGCTGCACAGCATACGTGAAGCAGACGGCAGTTACGACGACAACGTTAAATACTTCATGAATCCATACATGGAACTCCAAATGTGCAGTGTTCCTGCACTGCTACAGAGCATGCATTGGAAGGTATTTACACAGTTTTTCGCATAGACTTACCATAAGGAATGAAACAAAAACTATAATACACTTTACACCACAGACGCTCACTCTGGCTTGACGAAAACATCCGAATATTGGCCAAAAGTTGCACAAATAATTGACTTTGAAAGGAAAAGAAAGAGGTATGAAGCATTTATAAATTCATCGAATGTAGTGAGGTGGCTTAATTTCATCTAAGTCTATAAAATTAATTTCGGACCATACGCAGCTCTTGCCGATTAATGTAATACAGTACCCATCTACTAATCAGGGCGTCAGTCTCTGTTGCTTTCGAGCGAGAATGGAAATCGTAGAAATCTTCTATGGAGCAACATTTAATAATAATAATAATAATAATAATAATAATAAAACGTTTTAAATTTTCAAAAGCGATGAGCGGTAGCAGGCGCTTTCGATAAAGAACGCTGCCAGTAGCCAGCAAATGGATTCCGGAGCTTTGCCGCATGCGGCGTCCAGAGGAGGACACTCTGCAAGAAATCTGCCGCAAAATGGCTACTGGATAAAAGTTTGTTATCGGTGTGATAGAAAGTGAAATAGATTGAATCTGAATTGCCATTACATTCACGTTTTCAGCATTCAGTTTGAAGAGGCTATAAAAGTTTTTTGCGCCAGCTAGTTTCGATCCACAGGCATTGTACATAGAAACAACGCACGGTACCGCTATACCACGGGCGTAAAATGTGTATGGTTTTTCTTATATGGGACAAGACGTCCTCCAGGAAGTGCCGCAGTTTACAGTATTGCCAGATTGTGCAGATAGCCGAACTTACAGAATTAGCGAGTTGGCCAGTTTGTTTGTCCCATGTCGCGATCGGCGCGGACTTAGCCTCTGCAGCGGCCGGCCGCCGGTCGAGTCTTATGTCAAAGCCTGTTCGTGAATTATTTCCCTTTTCCTGTAGATGACTGGGCGTTAGCTGATAAAGGCCAAATAAAGAGAGAAAATAGAAATAGAGACACAGTTGAGATACCATGGCCAGTAAGCTGGGTTCATGACGAGGTATCAGCAACCAGTTTAACCAGCTTCACTCGTATATGACACACGCTGCAACCAATCACCCAATTCCGCGCTGATCCAACTTCGGCACAAAAGCAGTAGCACAGGCTCTACAAGTCGCTTGGTTATAGTCGAATGAAAGATACCCGGTCAAGGATCGGGTGATTAGATGAGGAGCAGAATTTCGAAATGGGGATCTATGGGGAAGTTGTTTCTATACGGGCAATCCCGACATTTGCTTGAAGCGGTTTAGCGATCACCACGGACAACCCAAACCTGGATGAGCCTCTGCACCCACTGCGAGACCAGCGTCTTAGCAATTGTGCCATCTCACACGGCGAACAATAACGCGAAACAAAGGAAAACATAAATCTTGAAAGGTGGGCGGAGAACTGAATCACCCTCATCCTCAATGACAGTCCAGTATCTTAACCATAGCGCCACATTACGTTTATATATATATATATATATATATATATATATATATATATATATATATATATATATAAAATCGTAGGTAGAAGTTACCACATGCTAAGCATTGGCAATACCATTCCTGTACATCAACAGTGAATGGCTTCTGAGCTCCTTTCTAATGCTCCACAACATTAAAAATGAAAAGCACACAGAAAGAATCAAATTACACTAACGTACAATTAGGTACATATAAAAGCTATACCTGAGCTCTTCAAAATACTTTAGAATGTCTGTTGGCCTACTCATCCTTGAAGGGCTACGAAAGTCATTTATAATATCGCGATGGGCATTTAACGGCAGGTGTCATGGTGTCCAGGCATAAAATTATGTGAGCGCATAGTCCGTGCCGCCATTCTCACCAATGAATGTGAGATATTATATTTAAACAACCTGACCAGCTTCAGTTCCCACGTAACAATTGTGTACTTAAGCACACGTGAAAAACTTCGGTTATTTCCGGTTTTTTTCTTTTTTTCACAGGGACCAAACAGCAAGATCATCGGCCCTATCGGATTATGGAAGGATGGGGAAGGAAGTCGGCCCTGTCCTTTCAAAGGAACCATCCCGGCATTTGCCTTAAGCGATTCAGCGATTCAGGGAAATAACTTTTCTTCATTTTTGTGTTTTTCAGGTATGAAAGTTGCCATTATCAAGTCAATCCGGTCATGATTAGGTCTACAATCATGACTCAAATAAATACTCTGTTTCAAGTCATTAAAAATAATTTTACTTAGCGAATGAAATATGTGTGCCCTTACATTTCACAATGTCGTTAACTCTTCGTATATTAACATATGAAAAGAGTCTCTAGCCTCAACTAATACTTATTTTAATATTCTTCATAATGCAAAGCAATCCGTAGTTGCAATGTATTAGGTATAAGTCGGAGATGACAGGTCAGACGCATCGCCGTTTATCTTCTACTCTCGTTAGGTTGCTTTTGATGTGTTGGCAGAAGAGCCAACACCGTGTTGCTAGAGGAGGCCGAAATGCACGCTTTTAAGCTCACGTAGACTGGCATGAGGTCTGGAACAATTAAAGGAGTTGAGTCTAATAAATAAAGTACGGAGTTGCTTGAATACTTAACTTAAATCCATAATTGGAGAACATCGCTCTTGATGATACATAATTACAATCTCAACATAAACTGGTAATGGCGCCTTGCTAGGTCGTAGCAAATGACGTAGCTGAAGGCTATGCTAACTATCGTCTCGGCAAATGAGAGCGTATTTGTCAGTGTAGCATCGCTAGCAAAGTCGTCTGTACAACTGGGGAGAGTGCTAGGAAGTCTGTCTAGACCTGCCGTGTGGCGGCGCTCGGTCTGCAATCACTGCCAGTGGCGACACGCGGGTCCGACGTATACTAACGGACTGCGGCCGATTTAAAGGCTACCACATAGCAAGTGTGGTGTCTGGCGGTGACACCACAGCTTTTTTTTTCATCAGTTGTCCGTGCTCATTTCAGGACACTCGACATCCGACAAACACTTCTCTCTCGATGATATTAGTAATCTTTTGTAAGCCTACAAAACAAAATACCTTTTTGGGTATTGTAATACAGTAAGCGATTACTAAAGTAACAACATTTTGCTCTTAATTCAAAAGTGTCCACTGTGAAAACGCTGTAATATTAAAAACTTTTTGTCTCATGCAATCATTATTCATAGACATAAAACCGTCATTTGTCCTACTTCCTGCTCATATTGAAAGGATATTTGCTGTTACAGCCAGTTGACTTTCAATTATTGCTCGTGAAAACTCTTATATTTAAAACAAACATAAACTTTTCGTTCTGTGCATTCGATAAATAAGTTAGTCACTCCCATAAATAATGTATTTTGTATCGTAATTTCAGCAGGACCATTAACGTCTTTTCTGAAATAGAAGGGAAACATCTGTGGATTGGAAAATTATCCTTATTTCGCCACAAAGAATGGCAGTTTCATTATTATCGACAAAAAAGAAGAAAATAATATTTCCCGCAACTGCTACGGAAAGACTCCATTCCAACAAACTCCCTTCAAACGGGTTTTTAACTTGTAGTGTAACGGTTGATAGCGTAATAAGAGACGTCCCGTGAGTTTACAGGGAAGGATCCTCATGCGGTTTTTATGTCTTAATTTGGAGTACAGAAAAAGTGAAGGGAACACGCACCGACTCCAGAGGAACTTGTAACGTATCAGCTGACTTCCTGGCGGGAGCTATTAACATTTTTCATTGCGGAGAGCCGTTGCGCCATATAATGGCAGGTTTTGTAGCGAAATTGGGTAGCATTAATCAGAGGCCAATCCACTGTTGAGCGTGACAACTGTGCTTGTTTGACGGCTGCTCGGCCGGCGAGAGACGCAAGCAGATGTCGACAACGACCGTACGGCACGGGCCGCTCATTCCTTAATGCAATGCGCAGGCGCCGCTGTCCGTCCTGGCTCTCACCGCTTTTGTCGATCGGGGCTCTGCGCCCTGGGCGAAAAAAAAAGACTCCTTTGCACCCATTAGAAAGAAAGCACTTATAAGTCCGGGAGGAGGAGGAGGCAAGCTGCATTGTCACGCTACTCAGCACTGCAGCCTACAGGTGGCCGTACAAAGTGGCCCACCACAGTCGGCCACGCCTTCTGCGTCCAGTGGCGATTCGTATTTCCGGCAGCTCAGCACTGGCGAGTAAGAAACCACAGCCCTAACATGCTCTCCTGTTTTGTATCTTAGAAATCACTTTTTCTAGGATGCTTCTGCTTGCACTACCCCCACTTACAGCAGCTAACATATGGTTTTCAAACGGTGCTGCTGTCTACAGGAAAGTTTCGTCGCTGGACGATGGTATGAAACAGCAGACAGACTTGAAGAAAAAATTTACACCTTGGGTAGTGAAAGGCAGCTCTCTGTTAGTGAGGATAAACACAACAAGCAACAGTAATGCCTTCCTCTGTACATGAATACACTTCACCTCATTACTTCCCTATTTCCCCTTCCCTAAATCTCCCTTCCCCAAAACTCGCTATACTAGTAAACATCTACTTTACACACCAAGATATTAATGTACATCTGCACAAATCTTCATTACTATTGCCAATTTTTCTCATGTTTATCATTATTATTTGATTTTTTACTGTTATTATTATTGCTTTTATCATAATCTGTATGTATAGCACCTGTTGTAAAAATGCTGCCAGCATTTACTTTATTAGGTCTTAGTCATGTTTATCATTATTTTTTTATTTTTTTGGCTGTTAATATTATTGCTTTTATCATAATCTATATGTATAGCATCTGTTGTAAAAATACTGCCGCATTTACTTTATTAGGTCTTAGTCACTACTCTTTATTCATAATGTCACTAGAGTAATCTAATTTTCTCATTCAAACTATTGTCATGATGTAACTCTGATGTGTGAAATGCTGCATGTGTGGAACACTGGTCCGATGTAAGAGAGGGCCTGATGGCCCTAATCTGATCAGGTTAAATAAATAAATTAATTAATTAAAAACAAATAACGATGAATAATATTTGCACAGTATTGGAATACCAAATTAGTGGTAAATTTCAGGAGCCCGTGCCATTAAGGAGTGCAGTAGCTAAAGCAAAAACGTGCCAGTAAACGAGCCGTTTGCGGGATAATTGCGGATGTGTGTTTCCGAACCACCATTTATTTCAGAGGTCCGCCCCTATAGCTGACTTCAGCGCAGCTGACAGCCGTGCGATGGGACCTGGGTTTGATTACTGCTGCTGCTATGGATTTCTCCTTGGTGAGAGGAGTAGTGCGGGGTGCATTCAGCCTCGTCAGGCCAGCTGACGAGCTGCTCGACTGGTAGTATTGGTTCCAATGTCAAGAAACCCGACAACAATCGTTAGAGCGGTGTGCTTACTACATTTCCCTCTATATCGCGTCCAATGACGTCATTGGCAGAGGACGACACGGCTGTTGGTCGGGCCTCATTTTCCCGTCTAGGTCCAGAACGCGAACTTGTACCTTTTAGCTTTACTGAATTCATTGTGATATCTTATCCCAATTAGTATTGCTTTGAAACTTCCTGGCAGATTAAAACTGTGTGCCCGACCGAGACTCGAACTCGGGACCTTTGCCTTTCGCTCTGTGAGGACCGGGCGTGAGTCGTGCTTCGGTAGCTCAGATGGTAGAGCACTTGCCCGCGAAAGGCAAAGGTCCCGACTTCGAGTCTCGGTCGGGCACACAGTTTTAATCTGCCAGGAAGTTTCATATCAGCGCACACTCCGCTGCAGAGTGAAAATCTCATTCTAGTATTGCTTTATTTAACATCTAATTACACTGGCCTGTAATTTGACTAATGAGCCATGGGTGAAGAATGTACCAAAAGCGCCGGCACATTTTGCTGCTGAGGGCGAAATCTAACACGTCGGTACGGTCCAAGATGGATAGTATTTTTTTGTCTAAGGTCATCTTAGAATGAGACATGCAATACACCCATGGATTCCGTTGAAAAACTGGAGCAGTCAGTTGTACAGTCTTGTAAAGCTTTAAGTGATCATCTGAGGGTCTTTGAAAGAATTGGTAACTCAGTGCAGAAACAAGTGCCTTACTGCATCCAAATGCGATGACCACACGTGAAATGCCTCCTTTAACAAATACGAGTAATCAATAAACTGAAACATGTAACTTTCTGAAGCCCTATAGTATTTCAGGTCGTGGTCGACCATAGCTGAAATTTGAACCAGATTATATGGGGATTTAATCACAAACGTTAAATTTCGAATAAATGACCACAACAATATTTACAGGCATGTAGCCCACTAGGAATTGCATACCGATAGTAAGAAAAACGTGATTTGTAAATATTACTTATGTGTAATTACTGTATGCCTTATACTGCCATATTTTATGAATGCATGTACGATATGTTCACATGTCAATCATACCTACCTATTCTTGCCAAGGTGCGTCTCTCACTTTCTTGGTAAATAAAAAAATTGCCATTACTTTAGGTTCTTCCTGTAGTTATAGTATAATGAGAAATAACAGGAATATTGTAAGTGTAAAGCAGAAATTATATACGTTTACTACATTTTACTGAGGTGATGTATTTCTATACTATGGGTACATGTATTGCATGATATATGAAGAATATGACGACATCCATCCCTCTCTGATCTCCATTGTCCTTGACAAAACTAAGTTTATGTACATTATTTTATCATTATGCAGTGATATTTTTGTAACTGTTCGTAATGTTTGTCACTTACAAAGCATACTTGAATTTCTTTCTTCAGTATGTTTAAATACTGTTTTATATTGTGTGTTTTATGCATACAACCTTAAAATTGCAAAGCATGGTTCATTAATCTATTTTGACGTAACATTTATTTCACAAAATATATTTTTAGACATAAGATTAAACTGCGCTTAGTGGCACTCGTCATGTTGTGCTGCCATTCATGAACAGCATTCCAGGCAGTGTTTTCCAATAGCATAACGATCGCCCACATATCGCTGTTGTATCATAACATGCTCTACAGAATGTCGACATGTTGCTTTGTCCTGCTTGATCACCAGATCTGTCTCCAGTTGGGCACAAAATGGAAAATCATCGGACAACAACTCCAGAGTCATCCACAAAGAGCATTAGCATTGACCGATCAGTACAACAGTCATGGGACTCAATCCCACAAACTGACATCCGGTACCTGCACAACACAGTGCAAGCGCGTTTGCACGTTTACTTTCAACTTTCTGGCGGTTACACCGATTATTAATGTACTACCATTTCATACTTGTAACAGCGTATCTCTCGCTTACATTAACCTGTGATCTTGGAATGTTAATCATTTAAATATGCTACCTAGGCAAATGTATTCCGGAAATTTCATTAATCTACATTAATTTTGGTGTGGTGATTTTTTTGGAAACCAAATATCATCATACACAGATACACAGTATGCAGCCACATGCACATACACTCACAGACACGCGCGCACTCGTCCCGTGGACACACACACACACACACACACGCACACACATACACACAAACACAAAAACACACACACACACACACACACACACACACATACACACACACGTGTGTGTGTGTGTGTGTGTGTGTGTGTGTGTGTGTGTGTGTGTGTGTGCGTGTGTGTGTGTGTTTGCGTGTGTGTCTAGAGTTTATGTGCGTGTGATTGTATACCGCCCATGTGAGTTAGTGTTCTTGTGAACAATTTGTGCAAGTTATGTTGTCTTGCATACTCTGTGTGTGTGCGTGTGTGTGTGTGTGGGAGAGAGAGAGAGAGAGGGTGGGGGGCAGGGCGAAAGAGAGAATGAGAACACGCGTTCGAAAGGCTTAATATTTATCAAAACGGCTGTTTATTTCATATTTTGTTTTGTAAATTAGAGGTCAACCAACTACAGATTTATTTTACCTATTTACTATTATTATTATTACGGAGTTAATAAATACAATTATCAATGAACAACGACATTTTTATGTATACCTTTTACCTTCTGCCAAACCTTATTGTTCAGGGCATCTCCTCGCGTACACCGCCATACTCCGTTACTTTGTTCATGTGTTCATTGCAAGAACATTGTGATCTGTCGCGTTTACGAGTGCCCGGTAGTTTTTATTCAAAAATTATCTTTGACCACCGACGATCTGACATTCTCTACAAATGCCTTTTCACTTTCATGATTTTCTTTCAATTCTATCATTGTCTTTTTTATTCTTATTATAGCTCTTACTTCATCATTAGTTTTTTCCCTCTATTCTTGATAATCTGGCACTCTTTCTTAAATAAGCCATTTTCACATCGATTATTGTTCTTTTGGGCTCAGTGTTTAAAATTTGTAGTTCTGATCCATAGTAATGGTGAGATTCAACCATTATGTCGCCCATTCTTTTATTATTGTTGTGGGAAATGTTCTATGTCCCACCAAAAAGAATTGCTTCTGTGCTTTTCGTATTTAATCTGTATCATAAATGCTTCGTCAGTGATGAGAACTTCAAATCTAGTATTACTATTCACTACCAGATGTTCTGTTTCTGTTACACACATCTGTAGAACCCATTTGTTACATTCCTGACATGAACGTCGTAGTACGAACTCAAGATCGACTTCATTTTGTGCTAGAATGGCTTGATCATCATCAAAACTTAACGAAAACACCTGTACATAATTAACAATGATTCCCATTCCTCCAAGCTGATCTTCCGGGGAGCCACTTCTACTTATAAATTGAACAAGATGGGTCACATACTACAACCTCATCTCATTCCTTTTGTGACATTAACAGCTTCTGATAATTTTGTCGCTTTCTTAATCTATACATTATTATCTATGTACATTTCAGTAATAGTCTGTAAAAGATGGTCATCCATATTTATATCTTTCAAAGGTTTTAACAGTTTTGCTCTAGGAACTGCGTCATAAGCTTTTTCTAAATTAGCAGTAGGCATTGTCTAACTCCTCCCCTACTCCTATAAATTTCTCCGTTGGTCATTGTACAATAAAGAGGTTATCTGTGCAGGATCTGTTCTGCCTGAGCTCACTATGGTCTTCCCTTTAATGGTGGGCAACATTCCACCTTATTTTATTGTAAGTAATTTTTCCTTAAGCTCCTTTTAGAGAAATTAACCCTAATGTCTCTATAGCAGTTAATGCCTCTCCTATTCTCCTTCTTGAAAATGGAAACCAAATATCATCCTTTCCACTCTCATGGAACGGGTGTTGATAAAGTGCAATATTCTTTTTTGCAAATACTGTAGTCCAGTTTTAAGTAATTCCACAGGAATATTGCCAGGACCTGATAGACCATTCTTCATTTTAGCGAATACGCTGTTCACTTCCTCCACTATAGTGGTGATATTTCGAACAGTTTTTTCACTCTCACCTTCTTCCTCCTTGCTGCGCTAGTGTCTATTTTCAGTAACAATATCTGTATATTACTTTCTTCATTGCCTTAAATGAATTACGTTGCCTGCTACTTTGGCTACTCGCGTTTTCTTCGTACCAGTAGTTGTCCTCCACCATTTTGTCGTCTTTGATCCACCCATTAAATTATTAATTTTAATGCATTCTCTTCCCACATCTTGTTCTTTTCTGATTTAATTCCATTTCTTAACTCCTGGTTCGTTTTCTGGTAATTATATCTATTGTGAGGGGATTTAGTAGATAACTGTTATCCTTTAGAAGAAAACCATCAAGAACAAGGCACCTAACTAGCCAGAGTTGTAAAGAGAAACTGGAGCAGACACTTACTTCTGAAGCAGTTCAGCATAAATGATTTATTTTAACGAAGATTAGGGTGTGAAACCAGAAATGATGGCACAAGACGACACAGTTGAAAGGGAATACGAGAATATTAAACAAGTTATTAGGGTAATGGTTCTAGAGGTACTGGGAACTGGGGGTAAGAGTGTAAAAAGACAGGATCCTCCATGGTTGTCAGATGACTTATTATCACCTCATTATCAGATTTTCACATAGACGTTTGTTTTATCTTGTATTATTGTCGTTTTAACACTATCAGAGCGAAGGATTTATCACAGGGAAGAATTTTCACAGGTGCTCACAAACTCGATATTGAACGTCCTAAACGCAAACAAAGTTGACTACAACACAACTTTGGATGCCTTTTAAAACACCTATTTAAGCACAAGTCAAGTCAGTCCATCAAATCAACGAACCTGAATTTGAAGAAGGACGCAAGCAAAGAAACTAAACGAGCTTTTGTGAATGTTACATCCCCAGGATTGTACTGAAATAAAATTTATATCACATATTACGTTCATGACCTTACACAAATAATTATGATTAAGAAATTTACCAGATTTTTGATTCTTAGGATTCAGTACTGCCTGAAGCATTATACGTACTAGTATGTCAAATGTAATCTGGATAAACCCATACGGGATGTCTGATGAGTGACATGACAAGCGAACGTGGCGACCAAGAAGCAATGGAGCCGGTCCTTCTTCGAAGAAGGATAGTACATTTCCTGCAATATGTGGCATGGCATTTCTGCCTGAGCTGTGGCATGTAAAGTTGGCTAAGGATTATCTTGGGCCCCAAAAACACCAAGTAAGGGTTGCTGAGGATATCCAGTGGTGTCAAACAGTGACTCATGTCATCACGTTTGGCAAGAGTCCGCTGTGACATCGAACAATGCACAATTCCCGACGGTAGCGTCTAAAACTTGTGTGTGATGTATGAAGGATGAAAGCTCAGTGTCGACGACGAGCTGTTTACAAAGGAGGGAAGGAACATGAAAGCTTAACGTTCCGTCAACGACATGGTCATCGAAGACAGAGATTGAGCTCGTATTGTAAAAGGACGGGAAAGGAAGTCGGCTGTGCCCTTTCGAGGGAACCATCCCGCCATTCACTTTAAAACATTTAGGAAAATCGTAGAAATCTTAAATCTGGATGTCAAGGTGCAATTCCGTGCACGCCACCAATCCAGTGCACAGTAGAAGACGTGGAACTGTGATGCAGGCAGGCTCACGGCTGTTGAGCTGCACATGGCACACAGTGCCGCGATAATATTACATACACAAGCACCCGCTCATTGCTGCACTACAATTTTCTTCTTCCACTGCCTCCAAACACACATTACTGCCATCTCAGAATGCAGTGTGTATTTTGAAGCGTAAAATGACACTGAAATGAAAAGGTACAAGGTTTGCGAATACAGTTCCACACGATGTAGAAATCAAAAGCTAAAACTGTGTCTGTGCAAGATGACATGGCTGCAACAAAAATGGTATTCAAGTGTTCTTATATGTCAGAGTTAGTATTAAACGTCCTCTTTAAGAAAATCCAACTCTACATGTTGAAAAGGCCAGATATCTTCCTTAACACTACATTAGCCCGTGTATACGTTCCGTTTCCCCAGCGACCTCCCGAGCAGTTTACAGCGTTGCAATGATTTTTTTTAATGGCGACCTCGGTTACCGTCAGAATGTAATTAGGTTATTAAACATCTAGTTTCACGATCTTACCTTTTGTCTGATGGCAGTGTGTTGAATCTGCGGTTACCTATTACTACTCCATGCATCACTTGAGATAGGTACTTCTCTAAAGGTATGGATCATTAAAACAGAGGCACATTTATGTGTGTACCATCATATTAAAACCACCGAACCATCCAAGCACCGAGTGTGAGCACAGGGTCTGAGTTAATTAAACCTACTCTCAGTCGAGCACAGCCTGTCCCATGCTCTCTTCCAGTGTGGTTAAGACATGGGAAACGTGGTACTCAACACGCACTCCCAGGTGTACCCGTATGAGGCGACTTGTCCCAAAAGTAGGAGGGTCATGACGCTCTCAACTTCAGATCCAGCTAGACTCCACCTTCTACCAGATCAACCCTATGAGTCTGGAGGACAGGTAGGAGATTGCCCGTGCCCCTCTAATACCACGTATGAAGATGAGCGACG
Organism: Schistocerca serialis cubense; assembly: GCF_023864345.2. NCBI lineage: Eukaryota > Metazoa > Arthropoda > Insecta > Orthoptera > Acrididae > Schistocerca > Schistocerca serialis. The sequence goes on from NC_064640.1 coordinate 526,058,026, forward strand.
AGAGGTGAGGTCGCAGAACAGGTGACTCATAACAAGGGACCAGGGCCAATCTCCGGCTACAGTCGGGCTCCCACTGTCGAAGGCTGCTTCTCCGGCAAGGTTTTATTCGCAACCATCCTCTCTCTCCCCTCAAGCAGACGTGCAACTGTCGGGACTCTAAAGACAGCACGGTGACGCGTCTGCCTTAGTATAGACACGATGATTACGTGATGGTGACACAAACTTTCAGGAACAATGGTGAAGGGTAAATGTATCTGTTGCACCAGACGAAAATAAACTCGTCGGCACAGTGGTGGGTTCTTTCATATTACTTCGGGAGGAGGCTGAGGGCACACTGTAAAATATAAGATACTGGAGCACTTTATCATAACATAGACAAGGTGTATTACTTAACTCTGGTACAGTCGATTTTCACAGAAATGTCATAAGTATTTCTAACTGCTACTAAACAATAAGACGTAACTTGGTACTGAGAAGATACAAGTCTCTTTACTCGAAGTATAACTGACAATAACTTTCATCCAGGGTCCTGAATAATTGAAGGTTCTTATCGCTTCGTCGATGAACGCGGACTGGGATCGGTTGGTGGCTGGTCCCTTTAATGACAGGCCTGTCCTTGGCTTGAGATAGTGCAGGCTAAGCACTTGGGCGCTTTTCCTGCGAATCCTGTCAGTGTCGGTATTTGTAGCCAGTGCTGCTTAATCGGCATTCTTGATCAGAAATCAGAATAAAAACAAAACATATGCTGACGAAAACTCAGCACCGTCTTCTTCTTCATTTTCCTCTTCTTAGACAACCTTCCAAGTAGCTGCTCGCAAGGTTCAAATGGTTCAAATGGCTCTGAGCACTATGCGACTTAACTTCTGAGGTCATCAGTCACCTAGAACTTAGAACTAATTAAAACTAACTAACCTAAGGACATCACACACATCCATGCCCGAGGCAGGATTCGAACCTGCGACCGTAGCGGTCGCTCGGCTCCAGACCGTAGCGCCTAGAACCGCATGGCCACTCCGGCCGGCCTCGCAAGGTTCGTTCGTGGTCATAACCTCCTCATCCTGGTGGTTGACGTTGCTGCGAATCTCCTGTACTCGGAGGGTCTCTTAGTGATCCCAGTGATGTGTTGTCACTGCGCTGGGGTGAAGCAGGTCCTGGCGTTGATTAGCTTCACACCTTACAGAGAGAGGAATCTGAGAAGGGTTTATTGCTGCTCAGGGGTGAAAGGATAGGGATGATGGAGGAAAGGTGGTCTACGTTGATCGGGAGCGGTGAAACGGTAGCGATTGAGGAGATGGAGACACGTGTCGTCCTCTAGGTACGAGGCTATCTTGTTCAGCACCGGTCCCACCACCACCAGACTGCCGATGCCTGGAAGATGGAGGCAGTCGAGTGCTGTTGCCACGACTCGTGCCCAAGGGATCGACGACGACTGGGAGGCTCTGGGAATGGCCTTCGGTGACGTCGCTGACCCCTGGGCGCCGACGGAGTCTGCAGAGTCATGTTGCGTGACCGCTGGCTCCTCTGGAGAGTGATGGCTGGAGCCTGTGTCTTTTCTCCCTCCTCTTTTTCTTCTGGAATCGCCTCCGTGGCTTCCAGCATCTCTGCAGTGACCATGGAGGCGTCCGCGTGCGTAGCGGCGTCCACCTGTGCCCTCTGCTCCCTGGAGCGCGAGATGGTGGGCACGGGCGTCTCTTCTTCCGCAGGTCTCAATTGAGTTGGCGGTGAACTGCTTCCATTTCTGCCTTTTGTGCAGCCTCTCTGCCGGCGGTTTTGAGAGCGGGCAAAGCGTCGTCGGTGGCAGTACGCCTCAAGGCGGACATGCCACAGGTGTCAAGTGCCATACATTCACGACGGCACAGCCCGCTTCCCCCTTTTGAGTGGGGAGGGGAGGGGGAGGGGAGGGGCGGGGCATCCACCGTCTCTTCCTGTTCAGTTCCACTGTCAGCCCCCTCATCTTGACAGCGGCGTTGTGGGCGGGTCTTCTTCGTCTTCTTTTCGCGGCTCCAGTTCGTGATGTAGGCGCAGCCGCGAACATTCGTCGTGTGTGCGCCGCCATAGTTGACACTGGTCGGCGCGGCGTCGAGTCTCTTTGTACAGGTACGGGTATCGTGCGCTTCCATGGAGAACTTCGCGACGTGGAGGACCTTCTGACACCGGTAGCACTGCTCCTTCTTCGTCTTCTTGTCGCGGTCTTCAGTGCCGCCCAATTCGAGCACCTCTCCTACCAGGTGCTCCATTATGCGGCAAGCAAACGGGACTTTGATTTCCCCTTGGTTTCGCCTCCCTTTCCGCGACCAGACGTTCGGATGTGTAGTCGAGCGAGCGACAGCGACGTGACTCACAGCGAGTCAAACGGCAGAATGCCTGTCTTCACTCAGCGGTACAGTGCTCGTAAGAGAGCAAGGAGCGGCGTATCGAAATTCCTCTGAGCGTGGCTACGCCGGCTTCGCTCATTCGTCGCCGAGTCTGGTAGCGACTATCCTCACTTGCGATTGAGTTACGAGGAACCAACATTGCTTTGGTACCTCGATCTTCGGACGACACCACAGTATCAATTGGAGGTAATGGCTCCAGGTTCGGAAACGACCGAGAGGGAAGTCATAAGCGAAAATGGTTTTCATACGTCTGAGAGCGGGCCTTTTGAGAGAAGGTACTATAAACTCAAAAATTCTTTAGTGAACGTGGGCTCTAAAATGCATACCTTATAGAGCTGTGATCACTTGCTCAATAGAACAGATATGTTTCACAGTAGCAAAGGTTAACAAGAGCTCACAGCACCCATACTCCCACCTATCGGCATTCCCTGTTCATGCTCGCTACTTGGAGATTCCCGCAGGTCAAACATAATTATGCATAGACACTGAAGAAGATGGATTCGTTGCCCATCGAGGCAGCGCAAACTGAGTTCTAGAGTCGCAGGACAGATCGAGACTCGACAAAGAGTGAATGGAGGGAAACATAGATAAATCTTGCTTCTGTTTTCAGAATTATTCGCGTCGCATATCCGCCTAGAGGGGAAGTAATGAGCAGCACAATCACAGGAACACTATGGATTGTGACATAAGTCCACAAGTGCAGAAAGAGATATTATGCAGCCACCTGTGATAAATTCCAGAGGCATAATTGGTCCGTGCCTCACAATCATGGGCGTTAACTGTCGTTCCTGTAGAGTTGCTTCGTTGGATGAATTTACTGCAGGTGGTGATATCCACCGCATGACTTCTCACTGAGATCTCGCTATCTTTACGCTATAGCATATGTATGGGATGCAAGAGCTGAATTGAATTCAATCATTTGTCACCAAGGGGCAGGAGAAGCGAATGCCTATCACATCTCAATACTTTCAGCGTAGGTTGTTGTTGTTGTGGTCTTCAGTCCTGAGACTGGTTTGATGCAGCTCTCCATGCTACTCTATCCTGTGCAAGCTTCTTCATCTCGCAGTACGTACTGCAGCCTACATCCTTCTGAATCTGCTTAGTATATTCATCTCTTGGTCTCCCTCTATGATTTTTACCCTCCACGCTGCCCTTCAATACTAAATTGGTGATCCCTTGATGCCTCAGAACGTGTCCTACCAACCGATCCATTCTTGTGCCACAAACTCCTCTTCTCCCCAATCCTATCCAATACCTCCTCATTACTTATGTGATCTACCCATCTAATCTTCAGCATTCTTCTGTAGCACCACATTTCGAAAGCTTCTGTTCTCTTCTTGTCCAAACTATTTATGGTCCATGTTTCACTTCCATGCATGGCTACACTCCATACAAATACTTTCAGAAACGTCTTCCTGACACTTAAATCTATACTCGATGTTAAATCGTTTAGTTATATCTGATGAAAGCATCCTAGGAGGAGAAGATTAGTGTTTTACGTCCCGTGACAATGAGATCATTAAAGACGGAGCACAAGCTCGGATTAGGGAAGGATGGGGAAGGAAATCGGCCGTGCCCTATCAAAGGATCCATTCTGGCATTCGCCTGAGACGATTTAGTGAAATCATGGAAAACCAAAATCAGGATGGCCGGACTCGGATTTGAATCGTCGTCCTCCCGAAAATAAATCCAATGTGCTAAATACTGCGCCATCTTACTCAGGGAAACAATCCTGTGTAGGAGCAATTCGTAAAGTATCACTTGTCACAGTTCTTCAGCAAAGACGCTGCTTACTTAAGGAGCGTTTCTGTTCATCAGAAACATTTGAAACTTAACAGAAATTTAGCTCGTCATTCATCATCTAAAATCAGATTTGAATAATTTTATTAGTCATAAAAAATTTAAATCTTTCTACAGGTGATGGTATAATTCGATGATTGCTTTGTTTGTGTTACACTTCTTGACAAAAATACTTTAATAACGATTTTAATAACATTAGTAGGACCTAAACGTGAATTTCGGGTGTTTAAATTTGATAACATCGCATTCTGTAATGTGCTAGTTCAAGCGTGGGCTAAGTTTACAATTAATGGCATTATGTTCGGGAACGAATTAACATTTTCCTTATGTGATGAAAATTCTTGCCTCTTGCGGCGAAGGTGCTATGAACGTTCGCAGTCTCCGAAAGTGGGACTTACATTTCAACAACGGACGAGCAGATGATCAATATATTCACGTACTCACTGAAATATTGGGCCGCAGAACCACACAGAAATGATACCTTGGAGTTCTCAGTTGCTAAGCACTGTGGATTAGATTATCGCTGAATCATTTCACGGTGCCTGCCATGAATGCTCTCATGAGGTTATACGTAATCACTAATTGCCCTCGATTACCGTGCAAGTTGCAGTACGAATGTGCTATCAATGCAATAACAAATTGTGACGTGAAGTGAAATATTGATTTCGTATTTGTCGTCGTTACTACTTAGAGCGTCATCGTGATCATTAGCCACATAGACTATGTGATCAAAAGTATGCGGACAGCCCCAAAAACATACGTCTTTCATATTAGATGCATTGTGCTGCCACCTACGGCCGGATACTCCATATCAGGCACGTCAGTAGTCATTAGACACTGTGAGAGAGCTGACGGACTTCGAACGTGGCCAGGTGATTGGGTGTCACTTGTGTCATACATCTGTACGCGAGGTTTCTACACTCCTAAACATCCCTAGCTCCACTGATTCAGATGTGATAGAGAAGTGGAAACGTGTAGGGACACGTACAGCACAAAAGCGTACAGGCCGATTTCGTCTGTTGACTGACAGAGACCGAAGGGGGTCGTAATGTGTAATAGGCAGACATCTATCCGTACCATCACACAGGAATTCCATACTGCATTAGGATACACTGCAAATACTATGACAGTTATGTGGCAGGTGAGAAAACGTGGATTTCATGGTCGAGCGGCTGCTCATAAGACACACATCACGCCAGGATGGATCCTTTGATAGGGCACGGCCGATTTCTTTACCTGCCAACCGACGCCTCGCTTGGTGTTAGGAGCGTAAAACATTGGACGACTGAACAGTGGAAAAACATTTTATGGAGTGATGAATCACGGTACACAATGTGGCAATCTGATGGCAGGATGTGGATATGGTGAAAGCCCGGTGAACGTCATCTGCCAGCGTGTGTAGTGGCAACAGTAAAATTCGGAGGCGGTGGTGTTATGGTGTGGTCGTGATTTTCATGGAGAGGGCTTGCACTCCTTGTTTTCTTGCGTGGCAGTATCACAGCACAGGCCTACATTGATGTTTTAAGCACCATCTTGCTTCCCACCGTCGAAGAGCAATTCGGGGATGGCGATTTCATCTTTCAACACGAACGAGCACCTGTTCATAATGCACGGCCTGTGGCGGAGCGGTTACACGTCAATAACATCCCTGTAATGGACTTGCCTGCACAGAGTCCTGACCTGAATCCTATATAACACCTTTGCGATGTTTTGGAACGCCGACTTCGTGCCAGGCCTCACCGACCGACATCGATACCTCTCCTCAGTGCTGCACTCCGTGGATAATGGACTGCCATTCCCCAAGAAACCTTCCAACACCTGACTGAACTCATGCCTGCGGAAGTGGAAGCTGTCATCAAGGCTGAGAGTGAGCCAAAGCCATATCGAAATCCAGCATTACCGATGGGGGGCGCCACAAACTTCTGAGTCATTTTCAGCCACTTTCCTGTACACTTTTGATCTCATAGTGCATAATGTGAAAGTCGGAACTAGAAAATTCTTGCAAAAAATTTCGCCTTCTGTTCCCTGGTAGCCTGTTACGTCTAGAATTTAAACATAAACACTAACTGATATTGCGACACTCCTAGAAGTCTTTAACAGACTATTCTAAACTAAGGCAGCGGAGCATATTTCACATGACAAGGCTGTACCCGAATCATCTACGATGGCGCAGACCTTGTTCGGTTACTAGTTCTACTTGGTGCCATCCGAAAATGTTCAAATGTGTACGAATTTCTAAGGGACCAAACTGCTGAGGATTCGGTCCCTAGACTTACACACTACTTAAACTAACTTATGCTAAGAACAACACACACACCCGTGCCCGAGGGAGGACTCGAACCTCCGGCGGGAGGGGCCGCGCAGTCAGTGGCATGGCGCCTCTAACCGCGCGGAGCGGGATTAGCCGAGCGGTCTGAAGTGCTGCGGTCATGGACTGTGCGGATGATCCCGGCGGAGGTGCGAGTCCTCCCTCGGGCTGGGTGTGTGTGTTTGTCCTTAGGATAATTTAGGTTAAGTAGTGTGTAAGCTTAGGGACTGATGACCTTAGCAGTTAAGTCCCATAAGATTTCACACCCAGTTGAAACCGAGCGAGTTGGCGCAGTGGTTAGCTCACTGGACTCGCATTCGGCAGAACGACGGTTCAATCCCGCGTCCGGCCATCCTGATTTAGGTTTTCCGTGATTTCCCTAAATCGCTCCAGGTAAATTCCGGGATGGTTCATTTGAATGGGCACTGCCGACTTCCTTTCCCATCCTTCCCTAACCCGATGAGACCGATGACCTCGCTGTTTGGCCTCTTCCCCCCAAACAACCCAACCCTCTAACCGCGCGGCCACTCCGCACCGCTGGTGCCATCCGAACGTCACACACGTTACCCAGACGTCGTAGTTCCGTAGTGTCTCTTTATTCCAGAGAAGGAATGATTAGCGTGCAAGCACGTTGCTTAGCTGAAAACGGCGCTGTGGAGTGTCAATCGTGTGAAAATAGGACGAACTGCTTAGCCTGGTGCTGGGCATACAAGAAATGTCTCAACATTCTTTACTATCTGCAGTGCCTGGAGTTGCCCGGGATGTCTAATGTCCGCCACAAATTGATTGGGATTGTGCCTTATTGATACTCATAGCGAACGCAAGTCGCGTGAGATACTGCACTCGCTTTAAATCGAAGGGTATATTTGATCTCCGTGTGTCAACGGATTGCGACGAATGAATACGGTTTCACCTTTGGCATTCATAAAAATAAGGTTCTAGGCTTCTGGTTCGAGTTTTGCCAATATACACCAATTTCAAACTAAAATTTCAGTAATTACATCACAGATTATGCTTTGATTACTTTTTAAATAACTAAGTAATATACATGTAATGTATAATGTAGTTCACGAGATGTTCAGTATCAAACGTTCTCCTTCATATATATGCTCCCCCCCCCCCCCCCCCCCGCCCCAAAATGTTCACAAGGGGTCGTGTGGAAATTTGAAGTAAATCGGTCAAGGACAATTAGAAATTTTTATTAAAAACCTTGCTACTTTATATATACGTACTTATACGTTTCAAATGAGATTACGTAAACTTATGTACACAGTGATCTTCCTCTTCTCTTGAAGGTAAAGCGAGCAAAATGTCATCAAGATCTAAATAAAACTGTGGATTTGTGTCAATTAGAAACACTGCAGCTGTAGCGGGTATAAGCTAAGTATTGACAAACTTATTTGTGCTCTGTAATACAGTTATTAAATTTAATAGATTTCAGCGGTGTTGCGTGCCGTTTGTGGCGAAATAACGACTTAATAAACTTTTGTAATCGTTCGCTCGCTGTGTTTTATAGTTTTCAGTGTGTTGAAGTCGTTAGTAAATTTCGTGCTCTAGTTTTCAACTGACGTTTATTATTCTTTCTAGTGAAATATTTCAGTAAAATTTTCATTTAGTGTTTTTACTTCGCTTAGTGTTACAGTGGTCGTTTTAATTTTTTGGTTTTAGCTAATAATTTTGTGAAGTTTTGCTGGTATTGGTATCGGCTGTGTTGTAGTAGTATAAATACAAGTAGCTGCTTTCTTCGTAGGCAGAGGATTTAGAGACCATTATTGTTAGTTCTTAAATAGTTCTACTGGTGTAACTAACTTTGGTAACGTAGACGTATAGTTTTTTTGAGTAATTGTAAAATTTTTACCATGAGTGAAAAGTGTGGGTTCTGTCGTAGGTTTGTGAGTAGTTGATTACGGTGTGGGATTTGTTCAAAGTATTTTCATTGGGGGGAATGCAGTGGGGAAGCCAGTGGTCATTTTAGGGAGATCCTCTCCTGGGAATGTAGAATCTGTAGTAGAAACAAGTTAATAGAGGAGCAGGAGCGAAGATCTGTGCCCTTCAGGTGCAGTTACAATGCGCAAAGGAGGAACTAGATAGGTTGAGGAGGGTGAAGGGTGGTGGGGAATGGGAACTGGCAGTTGGCAAGAAGGTAACTAGGAAGGCCGAGGTATTCAGACAGTTTTACTTTGCATACACGCAATAGATACGACCAACTGTCAGAGTTGAGTGGAGAGGAGCCTCGTGTAGCCGTAGATGTAGGTAACTTGCAGCAGTCCTCAGAAATTAGGAGGCCTAGGTTAGTTGCAAAGTCTAGTAGAAAGAAGGTTCTGCTGCTAGGTAGTTCCCACGGTAGAGGTGTGGGCCAGCAGTTGCAGGAAGTGTTGGGGAGTGAGTACCAGGTCACCAGCATTGTGAAGCCTAGTGCAGGATTGGCTAGGTGACTGAAAGCATAGGGAAGTTATGTAAGAATTTTACGAAAGAGGATCAGGTAGTGATAGTGGGTGGAGCAGGGAACAGTCTCGATAGGGACGGGGAATATGACGTCAGTGGTGACTTGGTTAAGATAGCTACTCAAACTGGTGGCACTAATGTGCATTTCGTGCAACTGTTTCAGTGCCATGATCGGCCTCACTTTAATGCGGCTGTTAGGCGCATTAATGTGGGGCTGGGGAGGGCACTGATGGCGGAGGGCATGGATCACATCTCAGTGGTACCAGTTGGGTCTATCAGTAGATGGTGTTTCACTAGGCATGGCCTGTACCTCAATAGGTATGGGAAGGGGAGGCTGGCTAAGCTTATAGGTGACAGTGTAGTGGGTGGTACTGGTGGTGGTGGTAGTGGTATCACTCATGGAAAAATTCCTGTAGTAGTTGGTGTTAGAGCTGCACCTTTTTTAGACTGAAGTCCGCTGATAGGTATACCTGCTTAAAGGAAGTGCCTCTAACTAAGGGCTCACCTCCAGAGGATGTAATGTTTCCAAGTAGAGAAGGAATTATCATATTTCATCAAAATATAAGAGGTATTAGAGATAAAGTTAGTGAACTGCTAATAGATGTTAACTCTGAAATTATTGGTATATCAGAGCACCACTTAAATAATTTGATAATTCAGAGGCTTCCTTTACCAGACTACAGATTAGCTGGCTGTTTCTCAAGGAGTTCCTTGCGGGGTGGGGGAGTGGCTCTGTACGTAAAAAACAGTATTTCATTTCAGTACATAGACGTATCACGACTCTGCACTGAACAGATATTTGAAAGTTGTGCAGCATTAGTTGAATTTAGTGAAACTAAACTTCTAATTCCTGTCGTTTATAGGTCCCCTAACTCCAACTTCAGAGCATTTTTGCTTAAGCTAGGGAGGTTTCTTGATTCACTTTGTAGGAAGTACCAGAAAGAAGTTATGTGTGGTGACTTCAATATTAATTTTGTACATGATTGTGCAAGGAAAAGGATCTTGGTAGATCTCCTAAATTCATATGATCTGATGCAAACTGTGTTTTTTCCAACTAGGGTGCAGGTGAATAGTAGCACAGTCATAGACAATATTTTTATTCATTCTTCATTACTAGATGGGTATTCTGTTAGTAGAAGGGTCAATGGGCTTTCAGACCATGATGCACAAATTTTAACATTAAAAGGTTTTTATACTCAAACCAACGTCGTATTTAATTACAAACTACGTAGGAAAGTTAATCCAACAGCAATAGAGTTTCTCAAAACTTGTCAAGGTCAAGAGTGGCAAGATGTTTATAGTACCGATAATATAGATGTTAAATACAATGCTTTCCTTAACACATTTCTCCTGATCTTTGAGAGTTGCTTTCAATTAGAACATTCTAAAAGTGGTACTAGCAGTAATGGACAGCCCGGTTGGCTGAATAGTGGAATAAGGATATCATGTAGAACAAAGCGGGAATTATATCAAAATGTTAGAAGTAGTCACAATCAAGCTACGGTGGCCCATTACAAACAGTATTGTAAGGTGCTTAAAAATGTTATTAGCAAGGCAAAAAGTATGTGGTATGCAAATAGAATAGCTAATTCACAGGATAAAATTAAAGCCATATGGTCAGTTGTGAAGAAAGTGTCTGGTCAGCAGCACAAGGTTGATGATATAAAGTCAGTTCACAGTATTAATATTTCTGTTACTGATAAATCAAATATATGTACAGTATTTAACAACCATTTTCTGAGCATTGCTGGTGAATTAAATAAAAATTTAGTTTCTACAGGAAATCATATAAATTTCTTAGCAAATGCCTTGCCGAGATTGACGTCTGAAACACTCCTCTGTGATATAGACAAGAGGGAGATTGAGTCAATAATTAAATCACTGGGGACTAAGGACTCTCATGGTTATGATGGAGTGTCTAGTAGAATATTAAAGCACTGTGCTGTACATGTTAGCCCTGTATTTAGCCATATTTGTAATTTTTCCTTTAGGAATGGTCAGTTTCCTGAGCGATAAAAGTACTCAGTAGTAAAGCCGCTTTATAAAAAGGGAGAAAGCGATAATGTAGATAATTTTAGATCTATTTCTATGCCATCAGTGTTTGCAAAAGTTATCGAAAAGGTTGTGTATGTAGGGTTCAAAATGGTTCAAATGGCTCTGAGCACTATGGGACTCAACTGCTGTGGTCATAAGTCCCCTAGAACTTAGAACTACTTAAACCTAACTAACCTAAGGACATCACACACATCCATACCCGAGGCAGGATTCGAACCTGCGACCGTAAAATATTGTGTGTCAGTTTAAGGACAGTCGTGTAAAATTGTTCAAAGGGGACGTTTCATATGTCGACCCTTAGAAGAGGATACCTCACTGGAATCTTCTGATTTTTTCTTGTAGTTTGTGTAATTAGTGTAGCTATTGTTTATTGCTAGCGCGTAATCATAGAGAGAATTGCCTTTGTAGTTGTCGTTTTCGTTCGTGTACAGTAAAACAGTTGTGGCATGCATGTGGATTTGCACCAAGTATTTCGCAGCTGCGCTTGCAATTAACGAGATATTATTTTCAATGCTATGTTAATGTGTTTTCTTATTTTGCTCTTCAAATTGTGCTTTTCTGTGTTGTCGTGTGAAATATTGTGACAATAATGGCGTGTGAAAAACGTAATACTAGGCTCCAAAGTAAACTGAGAAATGACAGTGAAGACGAAAGCAGTGTGTTAGCGCCACCGTGTAATGAATTAACTAATGTTCAAAGTAGTAATTTGGTAATTGTACATAGGGAAATGGAGCGGGCTGCAAATAATGGTGTAGGCAGTGAAAAAATTAGTGAACAGGGAAGCATTATCGATCGTTTGGTCGGCAACAGCTTGCCTCAGGAAACCGAAAACACAGGACACAATCTTGCAAATACTGTAGATTCAGGTTTTGCGTCCTCGCCGTTTTCTCAAATAAGTCAAGACACATTTTCTGCTTTTCAAAATGCGAATATTGGCGGTTCAAATGCATTGCCGAATAGCACTGAGGAACATGTTTCAGACACCAGTGCATTGTTATTACAATTAATGCAACAAATGGGACAAAAGCTTCAAACGTTAGACACAATGGAACAAAATCTTCAAAAGTTAGACACAATGGAACAACACCAGACACAAACACAGCAACAGTTAGACATAATGGAACAACACCAGAGACTAACACAGCAACAGTTAGACACAATGGAACAAAATCAGAGACAAACACAGCAAAAGCTTCAAAAGTTAGACACCACACTTGAACAAACACGTGAAGATTTAACTACTGAGTTACATAACATTGAATCGAAATGTTAAAAAGTCTGTAATGAAGTAAAAACACAAATTTGTGAGCATTTTAAACCTATTTTTTCGCGGCATGAAAATGCATTACAGAATCACGAGGCAGCCATAAAAGAACTGCAAACTATTGTTCATGAAAATCATGAGACCTTGCAAGCTAAAACTGACTCAGTTGCATCTACCGATTCGGTTGCGCTACTTGCAAAAACTCAGGAAAACTTAAAGAACACAGTAGATACGATTTCAACACAAATGGACACTCTGAAACTTGGTTCAGAAAAACACACTGAGGAAATAAGTACACTATCGCAGAAAGTAGCCGAACTTTCAGATCAGTTCACTAACTTATCTGCAAAGGTAGATGATGATCTGAATGACAGAAGACACAGAAGAGTATGAAGAAATTAAGAAATTCAAACAAAATCAGAATCAAATTAATACGCAACACAAAAGAGAAATCCGGGAAGTACAAGATCAGTTGGCACAAGTAATACAAAAATTACATATTTCAGAGGACACTCACGTTCCAACACGGGAAGAGGAACTTAGAAATACGGAAAAGCCACAAAATAATAACACAGGGCATTTCGGAAATTATGAAAGAAATTGGCAAGGTGCACCGAATTTTGAGATGGAACCGCCAACACGACGTAACAATGACCGATATGCTACTCGCCGACATGATGATTTTGACTATAAGCTGTTCATTACTACACGTACATTTAAAACATTTAAGAATTCTGGCAACGACATTCATCCACAAGCATGGCTCCATCAATTCTCTCATTGTTTTCCTCCCAACTGGTCATTAGAGCACAGATTAGAATTTATGTGTGGCTATTTAGAGAATGAACCAGCTGTAAGAATGCGATCGGTCATTCACGATTGTCACAGTGAAGGAGAATTTTATCATGCCTCAGCATATTGGTCTCAAGCTACACAAGACGGAGTAAAACATAGCATCATAATGATGAAATATTTCGAACAATCTGAATTTTCCAGTCTTGTGAAATATTCTCAGAACACAAATGGTGACCAAAACAGACACCACCCATATGACAACCGTTGGCAGAGTAGTAATAATTACAGAGAAAGATCACATTTCCGTAGTAATGAGTATGACAGAGACAGTCATAGAAACAGACAATATAGCAACCAGAACTATTATTATCACGGGAGACAGAATAAATTCAGACGCAACGGTCCACCGTGCAGTAATAATTCAGGGAGAAATTCTCCACCACTTAACCGACAAGAAAGAAACTACAGAAATTACCGACATGACGACAGACGATATAATCATAACGACAGACCTGAATTTTATCAGAACTGGCGGGGTTCAAACTGGGCTGCGCCCTCTCGGCGAGGTGAATTTGTAGAAGTTAGGTCTCCTAATCCCAATAACGACACACGCCAACAAAGAGACAGACAATGACTCGCACCGCAGGCAGCCACGTGCGCCGGCTGGGCTTGAGAAAAATAACATAGACGCTAACCTTGAGAAAAATTCCAGTGTTCCTTATCGACATATACCGCATGATAGTTGCGTTCAGGTTGAAACTCTGTGTACTAGGAAGAGTAAAGGATTGCACCACATTTCACATGTAAAACCGTTTATTGAAAAATAATCTGCTTTTTAACTTTGTCTTTGCCATATAACTTTTCACTTTACATTACTAGTATGCTTTGTCAGACTTAGAATCTGTTAACATGCAACTATGTTTTAAAGTTAACTATCCAGTCAAGAACCAAGAGAACTTATTTAAACAGAGATTACGAATGCATTGTTATAGTGAACAGACGTCACAGTGTTATTGTGTGTGTACATTTTTGCTTGTTAGTTGCACGATTACGTAACGACTATAAGGCTTACATACTTAGAACATATACTGGTACTGCTAATGAGATTTTAATGCTGCATTTTGGTTTACTTGAAAATACATTCTGGATTTAAAGTACTTTCAGTGAGATACCAGATGACACAGTGGTTAGTTTATGTGACAGCTACACGATTTTATCGCGACGCTACTAATGAGTGACAATTTACAATGTTGCTTTTGCAGTGTTTCTGCTTTATATCTGCCCAGTTTTTCTGTATTATTCTGGAAAGTAAAACATGTTTTAGTAGTAACTTTTGTGGTATAGCTACAATGAGACAGCCTTTTCCGTAGCACAACAATATGTTACAGCACAGTACTTTCTTCATCACGGCAATAAGCGTAATAACTAAGATATCTACAAGCAAAGCATTTCACTTTTGTTTATCGTGAGGTAAGTACATTGACTTCTGCAGAACTTAGCTTTCGGAGGACGATAACTACGGCACTTCCACAGAGATTATCTTCTACATCTACATCTACATTTATACTCCGCAAGCCACCCAACGGTGTGTGGCGGTGGGCACTTTACGTGCCACTGTCATTACCTCCCTTTCCTGTTCCAGTCGCGTATGGTTCGCGGGAAGAACGACTGTCTGAAAGCCTCCGTGCGCGCTCTAATCTCTCTAATTTTAGATTGGTGATCTCCTCGGGAGGTACAAGTAGGGGGAAGCAATATATTCGATACCTCATCCAGAAACGCACCCTCTCGAAACCTGGCGAGCAAGCTACACCGCGATGCAGAGCGCCTCTCTTGCAGAGTCTGCCACTTGAATTTGTCAAACATCTCCGTAACGCTATCACGGTTGCCAAATAACCCTGTGACGAAACGCGCCGCTCTTCTTTGGATCTTCTATATCTCCTCCGTCAACCCGATCTGGTACGGATCCCACACTGATGAGCAATACTCAAGTATAGGTCGAACGAGTGTTTTGTAAGCCACCTCCTTTGTTGATGGACTACATTTTCTGAGGACTCTCCCAATGAATCTCAACCTGGTACCCGCCTTACCAACAATTAATTTTATATTATCATTCCACTTCAAATCGTTCCGCACGCATACTCCCAGATATTTTACGGAAGTAACTGCTACCAGTGTTTGTTCCGCTATCATACAATCATACAATAAAGGATCCTTCTTTCTATGTATTCGCAATACATTACATTTGTCTATGTTAAGGGTCAGTTGCCACTCCCTGCACCAAGTGCCTATCCGCTGCAGATCTTCCTGAGTTTCGCTACAATTTTCTAATGCTGCAGCTTCTCTGTATACTACAGCATCATCCGCGAAAAGCCGCATGGGACTTCCGACACTATCTACTAGGTCATTTATATATATTGTGAAAAGCAATGGTCCCATAACACTCCCCTGTGGCACGCCAAAGGCCACTTTAACGTCTGTAGACGTCTCTCCATTGATAACAACATGCTGTGTTCTGTTTGCTAAAAACTCTTCAATCCAGCCACACAGCTGGTCTGATATTCCGTAGGCTCTTACTTTGTTTATCAGGCGACAGTGCGGAACTGTATCGAACGCCTTCCGGAAGTCAAGAAAAATAGTATCTACCTGGGAGCCTGTATCTAATATTTTCTGGGTCTCATGAACAAATAAAGCGAGTTGGGTCTCACACGATCGCTGTTTCCGGAATCCATGTTGATTCCTACATAGTAGATTCTGGGTTTCCAAAATCGACATGATACTCGAGCAAAAAACATGTTCTAAAATTCTACAACAGATCGACGTCAGAGATATAGGTCTATAGTTTTGCGCATCTGCTCGACGACCCTTCTTGAAGACTGGCACTACCTGTGCTCTTTTCCAATCATTTGGAACCTTCCGTTCCTCTAGAGACTTGCGGTACACGGCTGTTAGAAGGGGGGCAAGTTCTTTCGCGTACTCTGTGTAGAATCGAATTGGTATCCCGTCAGGTCCAGTGGACTTTCCTCTGTTGAGTGATTCCAGTTGCTTTTCTATTCCTTGGACACTTATTTCGATGTCAGCCATTCTTTCGTTTGTGCGAGGATTTAGAGAAGAAACTGCAGTGCGGTCTTCCTCTGTGAAACAGCTTTGGAAAAAGGTGTTTAGTATTTCAGCTTTACGCGTGTCATCCTCTGTTTCAATGCCATCATCATCCCGGAGTGTCTGGATATGCTGTTTCGAGCCACTTACTGATTTAACGTAAGACCAGAACTTCCTAGAATTTTCTGTCAAGTCGGTACATAGAATTTTACTTTCGAATTCACTGAACGCTTCACGCATAGCCCTCCTTACGCTAACTTTGACATCGTTTAGCTTCTGTTTGTCTGAGAGGTTTTGGTTGCATTTAAATTTGGCGTGAAGCTCTCTTTGCTTTCGCAGTAGTTTCCTAACTTTGTTGTTGTACCACGGTAGGTTTTCCCGTCCCTCACAGTTTTACTCGGCACGTACCTGTCTAAAACGCATTTTACGATTGCCTTGAACTTTTTTCATAAACACTCAACATTGTCAGTGTCGGAACAGAAATTTTCGATTTGATCTGTTAGGTAGTCTGAAATCTGCCTTCTATTATTCTTGCTAAACAGATAAACCTTCCTCCCTTTTTTTATATTGCTATTAACTTCCATATTCAGGGATGCTGCAACGGCCTTATGATCACTGATTCCCTGTTCTGCACATACAGAGTCGAAAAGTTCGGGTCTGTTTGTTATCAGTAGGTCCAAGATGTTATCTCCACGAGTCGATTTTCGGTTTAATTGCTCGAGGTAATTTTCGGATAGTGCACTCAGTATAATGTCACTCGATGCTCTGTCCCTACCACCCGTCCTAAACATCTGAGTGTCCCAGTCTATATCTGGTAAATTGAAATCTCCACCTAAGACTATAACATGCTGAGAAAATTTATGTGAAATGTATTCCAAATTTTCTCTCAGTTGTTCTGCCACTAATGCTGCTGAGTTGGGAGGTGGTAAAAGGAGCCAATTATTAACCTAGCTCGGTTGTTGAGTGTAACCTCCACCCATAATCATTCACAGGAACTATCCACTTCTACTTCACTACAGGATAAACTACTACTAACAGTGACGAACACTCCACCACCGGTTGCATGCAATCTATCCTTTCTAAACACCATCTGTACCTTTGTAAAATGTTACAGCAGGACGCACATTTAGCACTACAGGACACGTATTTGAGTGATTAATTTTGTACTTAAATAATTTATTTTTAACGATATTTGAAGTACAATGATACAAAGGTTTTCTGTGATACATTTCATTCCATTGCTGTAATCTGTAACACCTGAGGGTATAATTACATTAATCCTCAGGGGGGTACACGCTTACTTTGTGTACCATGTGTTTGGCAAGCACAAGGAGCCCTAGCTAATATGGTATTTGCTTATACAACTTTACACATCGGTACCATATTTCTCTAACACACAAATTACACAGCTATCTGATCATTTAACTGAGAGATAAACTTTTTTTTTACTACATCAGTGACAGATGTTTACGCAATTACACAGTTGGGTAACTTCACACTTATGAAATTGTATTTTGTCTGTACTTTGTGAACTGTTCATATTTTTTCAGAACCATTGTGATACTATGAGAGCTTTGAATGATGTATTTGGTAAGGGAGCATGATTTTAAAGTACGTTTGAGGTAGAGGACACTATTGAAATGAGCAGAGAATTTTTTTTAGGTTTTGACATTATTGCAGAAAGCTACGACGGTTTTGAGATTTGACTGACGTGTTATGATGTTATTTTTATGACGACGATGTGTATTATGCTGTTGAGGTATGTTTATGATCAATAAAATGATGCTTCCGTATATGAGGAATTTGATTATGCTACGTATTTATTATGATGAAATATTGAAGAAGTGTCGAGGAATACGTATATGAATAATGAGTAGTGGTTAGGGACTCTGATTTGTGGAAAAGGATGTTGGAAACCAAGAATCGTACTTTAAAGAGTTATGAAATGTGTGTAAATGCGTGAATGTATCACAATGCCGACGAAAACTTTTTGAACACTGTTATATTCATAGGATTTTGTTTCTACACATTTGCAACACAAATTCTCGACCTGTGAAATTTTTTATATGAGACTGTCACTGTAATGCAAACTGGTGTCGTAAATATTTCAGTAAGAAAGTTAAGTGACCACCTTCACATAATGAGTCATAGGCACCCAGCTGCACGACAGTTGCCTGGAAAAAAGCCATTAGTGTGTGCCTTTCAGAGGCACAGGTGGAGAAAAAAAAGGGGCCATTATCCTCACTATTGACATTCCTTTCTAGAAAGCATCGCAAATACGACACCCTCAAACTTGAAAACATATGATAACACTGCGGAGCTCTTAATTTATAATATTTACTGAAATGCCTAATGAAATGACGAGAAATATTTTTATGTCTATACACCTGATTATGACTACTGTCTTTCTAGTTGAGAGATTTTTTTTGCTACCTTATGAAATGCCATATGGCTAATGAATGATGTTTCATGCCTTCCTTTGTACAAATTTGCTCACTTTCTTTAATATCTAGTTTCTAGCTGCACTGCAGCATTGATTATTATAAAATTTAATAGATGTACTAATATCACTATTTTCTGTCTACAGACCCAGTAAAGAATACGTTTATGATATACTTTCTAAGAAAAGAGAGCACAAATATACATTTCCCTCCACAGGAATTGCATAAATAATTTTTTTAATGACTTGGTAACTTTCTAGCAGAGTAAGTTTTTGTGATGCATCACTCTAGTGTTAAGATGTGACATAGGTATTAAACATGGCCATTTTTACTGTAATATTTTTTATGCTTGAGTTATGTCGTGTTTAGACATAAGTTATTGCATTTGCTGCTGCTGTTTCCCAGGCATAGTGCTACTAAATTTCACTTTACATTACTCTGTTAAGCCAGTTTTACTACTGATTTATTTTTCTTGTTTGCTGCTCATTGCCTTATATTAGTTGTAATATTGCTGCTTGCTTTGCCAATTTGCATTTTCTTGTCATTGCTGTTTGTGATAATTGTTTTGTGCTGCTGCATTGTCTTGTCCCTCAGTTTAGCATCTGAGCTCAGTAGATTTAAGTTAGCTTAAGATGGGGTAGGCCATATAAGAGAACAAATTGTGATGAATTGGAAGAAATGCATTGAGAAGCTATAAGAAAATGGTTTGGCCAAAAAAGTATTTTGAAAGAGGATATGAACCAAAAAAGTAGGGTTTAGGGACAACAGGTTTAGGTAGGATTTTCTTGGAAATAAATGATGAGGTAAGATAATGGAAAATAAATAATGAGGTAAGAAATGTGTGAACATATAAATACAGAAAGCATGCTTGGATAGAACTTTTTTGGTGGAAACAAATGTTGAAATAAGAGGAAAGATATATGGAATGAAGTTTTGGGGTGGACTGCAGTACCAAATGTCACACTGAAAACAAACCCTGTCCTGTATTTTTCTGTTATTACACTATGTGAATTTGTGTTTTTCCTGTCTTAATGTGTTTAGCTAATAAGAGTTATGTTGTAGAATTTTTCTGATAATATGTTATTTTCTTTGTAAAGATGTTTAGACATTATTTATTCTGTTTTGTTTTAATGCTCATGTGTGAAGTTAATGTTTCCAAAGTTATTCTGATCTTTTATGTATGTACTCATGTCATAATTCCTGTAACACTGATGTATATGTTATTTCGATTCTTTTGTAAAGCCTGTACTACAAATGTTATCTGTATTGGTATGGTCTTTAATGATGTATTTTGTACCTTTGTAATTGTATTCTTATGTTATAGAATTGTAATTGACCCCAGTTCATCATATTATTAACTTGTAAGTTCCATTTCACTGCACACGTTTCTGTTGGTCATAGTATATGGACAATATGTGAGAAGTAGGGACTGTTAGTGTTTGCATGTGTGTTAATAATTCAGCAAGGGACTGGATAACAGCATTGCTGGTTCTAAGGATAATACCAAAAACTTTGTGAGTGCACAAGTGGTGGTTATGGACTTGCTATATTGTCCGCAAGACTCTTCGATGGTGATTGTGCACCTGCACAGTCGCAGCAGATGGCTGCTGGCCATCTCTACAAGGACTACAGTGGGTCTACATCTTTGATGACCCACCAATACCATTATTTCTACAAGGACTACAGTGGGTCTACACCTTTGCTGACTCACCAGTACCATTATTTCTACAAGGACTGCAGTGGGTCTGCACCTATGGTGGCCCACCAATACCGTAATCTCTATCAGGACTACAGTGGGTCTACTCTGTGATGACCTACCTACCAATATTCTTCAAAACTTCGAATGACTCTGTTGTGGGTTTGCTCTGTTGGGGCCCATTACCTGCCTGCATGTCGAGAGTCAGCACTGTCTTTCCGTTGGAAGGACACCACTACTTCTTCAAGACTGCATGGAAATCCACTACTTACGTGTGCATTTTCTTTTATTGCTCAGGCTTTAAGAAAAACACTGCAATTTTACTGTGATGAATGATCAGGACTGTCTTTATGGACTGTGAGAAAATTTTAGCTTATGACCGACATTGTATCAATAAGTTTGTGCATTTGATATCTTTCTTATTGTAACTATGAAAAATTTTTTCAAATCTGTATTGGCCACTGCCCAAAACAATTTGTAAAATTTTTTGTAGGGAGCATGGGGGCTATGTAAGTAGGCTGTTTATGTTTTCTTATTGGTAACGCCACGTAGCGCTCTGTATGAAAATCACTGGCTGTGCTGTGTGCAGAGTGTGGCTAGTTTGCATTATTGTCTGCCATTGTAGTGTTGGGCAGCTGGATGTGAACAGCGCGTAGCGTTGCGCAGTTGGAGGTGAGCCGCCAGCAGTGGTGGATGTGGGGAGAGAAATGGCGGAGTTTTGAAATTTGTTAAACTGGATGGCATGAACTGCTAGGTATATTATGATTTATCAACACTATTAAGGTAAATGCATTGTTTGTTCTCTATTAAAATCTTTCATTTGCTAACTATGCCTATCAGTAGTTAGTGCCTTCCGTAGTTTGAATATTTTATTTAGCTGGCAGTAGTGGTGCTCGCTGTATTGCAGTAGTTCGAGTAACGAAGATTTTTGTGAGGTAAGTGTTTTGTGAAAGGTTAATGTTAGTCAGGGCCATTCTTTTGTAGGGATTATTGAAAGTTAGATGCGTTGCGCTAAAAATATTGTGTGCCAGTTTAAGGACAGTCGTGTATAATTGTTCAAAGGGGACGTTTCAGGGGTAATTCTTCCCATTCTAGAAGGATATTTTTGGCTCAGAAACGGTTGGTTGGGGCAATAAGTGGTGTGAGTTCACGAACCTCTTGTCGACCACTGTTCACGAGTCTGGGTATTTTGACATTGGCCTCTCAATATGTATATTCCTTATTATCGTTTCTTGTTACCAATATTAGTTTATTTCCAACAATAAGCAGCTTTCACTTGGTTAATACTCGGCAGAAATCAAACCTCCGTTTGGATCGGACTTCCGTAACTCTTGTGCAAAAAGGTGTGCAGTATACTGCTGCATCCATTTTCAATAAGCTGCCACTCGAATTCAAAAATCTTAGCAGTAATCCACGCGCTTTCAAATCGAAACTGAAGAGTTTCCTCATGGGTCACTCCTTCTATTCTGTCGAGGAGTTCCTTGAAAAATTAAGCTGATTCTCATTGTGATACTGATGTGTTGTTGTTGTGGTCCTCAGTCCTGTGACTGGTTTGATGCAGCTCTCCATGATACTCTATCCTGTGCAAGCTTCTTCATCTCCCAGTACCTACTGCAACCTACATCATTCTGAATCTGCTTAGTGTATTCATTTCTTGGTCTCCCTCTACGATTTTTACCCTCCACGCTGCCCTCCAATACTAAATTGGTGATCCCTTGATGCCTCAGAACATGTCCTACCAACCGATCCCTTCTTCTGGTCACGTTGTGCCACAAACTTCTCTTCTCCCCAATCCTATTCAATACTTCCTCATTAGTTATGTGATCTACCCATCTAATCTTCAGCATTCTTCTGTAGCACCACATTTCGAAAGCTTCTATTCTCTTCTTGTCCAAACTATTTATATTCCATACATGGCTACACTCCATACAAATACTTTCAGAAATGACTTCCTGACACTTAAATCTATACTCGATGTTAACAGATTTCTCTTCTTCAGAAACGCTTTCCTTGCCATTGCCAGTCTACATTTTATATCCTCTCTACTTCGACCATCATCAGTTATTTTGCTCCCCAAATAGCAAAACTCCTTTACTACTTTAAGTGTCTCATTTCCTAATCTAATTCCCTCAGCATCACCCGACTTAATCCGACTACATTCCATTATCCTCGTTTTGCTTTTGTTGATGTTCATCTTATATCCTCCTTTCAAGACGCTATCCATTCCGTTTAACTGCTCTTCCAAGTCCTTTGCTGTCTCTGACAGAATTACAATGTCATCGGCGAACCTCAAAGTTTTTATTTCTTCTCTATGGATTTTAATACCCACTCCGAATTTTTCTTTTGTTTCCTTTACTGCTTGCTCAATATACAGATTGAATAACATCGGGGATAGGCTACAACCCTGTCTTACTCCCTTCCCAACAACTGCTTCCCTTCCATGTCCCTCGACTCTTATAACTGCCATCTGGTTTCTGTACAAATTGTAAATAGCCTTTCGCTCGCTGTATTTTACCCCTGCCACCTTCAGAATTTGAAAGAGAGTATTCCAGTCAACATTGTCAAAAGCTTTCTCTAAGTCTACAAATGCTAGAAACGTAGGTTTGCCTTTCCTTAATCTTTCTTCTAAGATAAGTCGTAAGGTCAGTATTGCCTCACGTGTTGCAGTATTTCTACGGAATCCAAACTGATCTTCCCCGAGGTCGGCTTCTACTAGTTTTTCCATTCGTCTGTAAAGAATTCGTGTTAGTATTTTGCAATATATTTTGCAATATATGATACTGATAGCGTTTGCTTAAACTTATGGACTGATTTTCTTTCGGGTTCATGAACATTTATTTTTCTGTTAGTACTTTTATGTTTTAAGTTCATGTACTGACACGTTCCATGACCTTGGAGATTTTCTACTCAATTTGGTCCTACGGAACTTGACATGTAAATAAAATAAAATAAAATACGGCACCACTGGCATGATTTAGAACGTCGACTTCGCTCCAGACCCCAGCGTCCAACATCACTACCTTTTCCGATATCGACTCTTGAGGAAGAAGGGGTTACCACTCCTCCACAGACATTCAGACATCTCATAGAAAGTGTCTCCAGCATATTTCACGCCGTCATAAAGGCAAGGGATGGAAACACATCATATTAATGTCCGTTAATACGTGTCCATGATACTTTTCATCAGTGTTTATGATACTGACACAGAACTTGAAATCACATGCATTGTGTGTACGATGACAATACAGAAGACTTTCAAATTTCCATTTCAGACTTTCAGAATTTTTAATTGGAGCAAATTTCTATACAATATATATTTTCAGAATGAGATTTTCACTCTGCAGCGGAGTGTGCGCTGATATGAAACTTCCTGGCAGATTAAAACTGTGTGCCCGACCGAGACTCGAACTCTGGTTCGAGTCTCGGTCGGGCACACAGTTTTAATCTGCCAGGAAGTTTTTAACATATATTTTGAGTATTATATCTCATCCGGATACATACGTTCTGCAATGAAAGATGAAAGTAAAGAATCCATTTCATTCTGCAAGGTCCACTGAATGAGATAGCGACAGTAGTTTACTGTCATTTTGGTAATTACGAGATATGTAAGCAATCAAATCATGTGTCAATAATACGCGAAAATACATAGGAAAGTCACAATGCATTTCGTTGTACTCTCACTATATCCTCTTCCACTTTACTTCAACAGCGATTAATATTTGGCTTAGCTGCCACATTAGTTGGTTTGTTAGAAATGTAAGCGTACAATATTCACAACAATTTAATTTCACTTCCTTACCACGAACCCCTCGGGAGAGGGGCATAAATCACAGATCTGTCACAATTATGCGGGAAATGCTCTTAGGTGAGATTCTGTTTAAAATTATGCTTATTCTGTCCCCACTTGAAGCCCTCAAAGCACGTAATAAGACTTCAGACCTTGTAAACTGTAAACGACCTATCAAACTAGCTGTAGCGTTCGCTGTAAGTGAAGCGCTCGTAGTGGTCCCAATTTCGAAAAGTGGTCGTGTCCACGTCACACTCATTTGCGCCTTTTTGTAACGATAGCGTTATAGGTACCTAAAGCTGCCACTGCTTTGGACTGCTGAGCCTGTACCACAACAGACAACATCGGAGAGCGAAAAACAGAGCTCTCGGTCGCCGCCAAGCACGAATCCGTGCGTTACGGATCCAGCGTTCGCTGGAAAACAGTAGTGTGTAAAGACAATTGGATTCCTGGAATTATCTCCAGCTCATATTCAAATAGTTTTTATTTTCAAGTTTGTTTTCTAGTAGTTTCTAGGGAGTCGTCGCTGCCACTGCTGGGTTGGTTCGCGCACCTATTAGTATTCTCTGGGCTGTGCAGTTTTCCGACGAGGGCTAGGCAGCCGGGTGTGGACTGATACAGTAACACGTTCTAGGCGCGCGGGGGGCCTAGTAATGCTCCCATTCCCAGCGTCCGTGGGACTGCACACCGCACGTTGCACGCCCTGGCCGGGACCTCTGCAGGTCGCATTGCAATTTTGTGCACACGCGTGCGAAATAGCGCTGCCTGCACCGCACCGTATGTGCTGATGACCAGATTGTATACATAGTAGCAGCAAACGAAGGCGCCTGCAGCATAGGAAAGCGGCGGGCGAGGTCGCACGCCACCATGACAAGTGTGCAGCAAGCAGCGGACACGCCCACGCTTCTACCCCTTTCCTGACCTGCGCAACGCCTATCTACCTGTGTTACTCTCACCTGGGAGTTTCAGGAAAACGATGAAATATTTAAGCATTCCAATATATGGAAGTAAGGATCGTTTTTTTAAATCTGTTTCTCCAAAACGACAAAGGTGATGTATATGCTCTTAGCCTGTGTTTAAAGTTTATTTCTAAGTAAAATAACAGAAGAATACTCTGAACCTATAATAGAATTTGAAGGGAGAAGGAAGAGAAGAAGAGTGTCATATAAAAGAACCACTAGAAGATACTGTGAAGGAAGTGCGGGGTCGTGGGGCCGGCTTTCAAGAGACTATACGTCCGTAAGCGATCCCAGGGCGTATTATGCTGCTGGCTTACCCTGCGATGAAATGTACGATAAACATTTGCCAATACTTCTGATTAGTATTCCATTCAGCAGTTGAAAGAGACTAGCACTGCATAGGCAGTATTTCAAATTATGTAAGTTTTGTTATACTACTTTTCACATTTTCGGGAGCTCCTGTATGGTCATACTGTAGCAAGTTAAAAGTTCAGTTTTCTCTTAGGTATACATATTTTGTGGAGCCAACTATAGTAGAGATCGTGAAGAAAAGACAGAAATCCTTTAGAGTCATGACTGTAGGCCAAAAAATGGAAACAATGAATTGTCAGTAAAGAAAAGAATCGAACTATGGCAAAGTTGACTAAGTTAGTTGAAGTATCCAATGATGCCAGGGAAAGTATACAGTATTGAGGAATAGTGCTGTGAATACTGCAAATATAAGTGATGTTAAGGTAAATATAGATATTAGGGAAACAGAGTGACACATTATACTATAAACACTGAATCCCAGTCCGCGCAGTTGCGGTAACACTGTGTCCCGGATGGCGCAGTGGTTAACACACCTGCCTAATAAGCAGGAGATGCCAGGTTGCAATCGCAGTCTGGTACACGTCTTCACTCATCACCGCTGAATGTCCCGATGCAGCTGACATCAGTAATCCCCTTCCGTTCATTTCTCCACCTTCAATTTACATACAGTAAACATGATACTGGGATTTACCTAAAATATTTAAATGTTTTCCTTAATACCACAACTGCATTCTACGTCAGAAATACTTAAAAGATTTGTATGTAATATTGCTGTTTATTGTGTTTCCTTGGTAAATGTATGATAAGAAAGATAGTTGTACATCAATGTATTACGCAAAAATCAAAGATTTAAATAACTTTACATTTTCATGGCCTTTTTTAAACGTACGTCTTCAGTTTCTTTTCATTTATGCATATATCAATTGCCGTTTAGAAACTAATACATTAAATGTGAAGGCTGCGAAATTTTTAGCTATAAACAAAACCCTAAACAGTCTTTCGCGCTTCCTGAAAAATTAGAGCTTTGCAGAAAGCGAGTTTTGAAACAACGGGCCTCAATTTGAAGCGAACGTTGGATGTGTCAGGATCAAGCAAAGAAAATGGCAAGAAGTCCTCCATGAGGAAAGATTTATTCAGCAAATGAAACAGATCTACAAACTTTCCAATTTACTGCTACATATTACTTTTCCACGTAGTCGTCATGGATGTGCAAGTATTTTTGCATCTATAAACCAGTTCAGCGAAACTGGCGTAACAGAAATCTAGGACCAGGTATAGGAGCCCATTTACAGCAGCCTCTTAATGGCATCGGTTCTGAAGTCGCAAGCGGTCAAGTCCTTCGTCTACGATCCAAAGAGCTTAAATGGCTTGTTGCGAGACCCAGGGTGTACGGGGTGTCTCCGATACAGTCCGTCAAAAACACTGGTCTCTATCACTCGTAATCGAGACTGTATGTAATCGGGCTCTGTGGTGCACCAACGCACCTTTGGAAAGCAATTCCCTTCGTTTCCTCCTACTCGCCCTCTGCAACCGTGCCAACACAATAGCTGATAGCATTCACGGTCTCTCCATGGGTAAGGAAATTATTCAGCTACATGCCCTTCGCGTCCCAAAAGACTGCGACCGAGGCCGAAATTTACTTTGAGGATCGTTTTTTTCACATCTCGTCTTCTCCAAAAATGGTGAAAATGATTTGTTTACAGGATATACCATTTTAGATAGCCACATTTCTTATTCAGAAAACTTTTTTTCAAAACCCAATTAAATTCATGGTCAGTAACTACCAAATGTCCTCCGTTATTCCTGGGCGTTTCTCGATGACACTGATGCTTTCTTCGTGTCATGTGTGACGTGGTGCGTCCACGTCTCGTCTTCTATGACGAAACTGTGGAAGAATGGGGCAATCTCTGGCTGATGCCGCTTGAAATGGTGCTGAGAGAAACTTGTTCGGAATGCTTTATTCTCGTCTGAGAGGCGCCGCGGTACCTAACGAGAAAACGAATTTCAGTAGTCCAGTGCATTATGCATAATATCCGCTAAACTGCCAATGGTGGTTGTACTTCCTGTGGAAACTTCCGCACACGAATGCGACGATTGGCTTGAAAAATTCTTCACATCTGTTCTGCTTTTACCAAATTCCTGGCACCAAATCCATACCTGTTGTCGTGTCATTACATCCTTTCCGTAAATTTGCATAATATGGCAGCTGTGGATGTTTCCTTTAAACCTAAAAAACTTGTTAAATCTCGAGCTTCAACCGCCGGCACCGTATCCGTCAAAGCCTCTATGTTGAAGCTGTGTTTCGAAGTGAAAACGACACGGATACCTTCATCTACCGGCGACGCGTGAAACCACTGATCATCTCTTCTATCTAGATACGTGATTTATTTCACACGGGATATTTATAAACCTGTTAGAGTTCTGGTTATCTCATTTACTGAACCAGTCTTGTACATGACATATCTAGTACGCTTCCATTTTGTACGTTTTAGGTAAAGCTATCGTCAACCTGAAGACGGGTTTCAACACCACAGTGCTTTACTAAATATGGTACCATTCGAGGATGTTTGCCCTTACCTGCCTCCACGCTGTGCACTAACTCACCCAACTAGTTATAGAGAAACCTACCTTCTTCCGTGGATTCCGAACTTTGCTGAAACGTGGCATTTTTCATATACACAGGCACGGTCCAGTAACATTAATGTGACCACTGAATATGTTCGACATCAACGTGCAGTAACCATTTAAAAAGACGGCAGGATACAGCACTAGCAGTGGAGGTTGTATAAAGTTTATCGGGTGGACGCGGAAGAACAGTGTAGTCGTTATCGTAATGCGAAACGGAGCGGTTTATCTGACGTCCAAAAGGGCATGATCGTTGGCCAAGGGTTGAAGCATTTCCGAAACAACAAAGTTTGTAAACTGCTAGCGCGCCACTGTGGTTAAAGTATACCGTGCATGGCAAAATGCCCTGCTGAGATGTGTACGGGAGAATAGACGCGCAACTACTGAGCAACTGACTGCCAAGATGAACCAGGTAAACGCCACCAGATTCTGCTCAACGGAATTTGCACGCCAATACCACAGAGTGGTGACAGGTGACCTTTTCAGATGGATCAAGTTGTTGCTCCATCCTGCAACGGTCGTCGGCTTGTGTGGTGTGAAACGTCTGAAAGCAAACAAGAAAGGAGCATTATGTTCTGGGGAATGTTTTCGTGGCATTCCCTGGATGATCCCGCTATTCTGGAAAGCACGTGTGGATCAATACACATCATCTACCCTTAGGGAACATGTCCACCCCTATATACAGTGTGTTTTCCCTTGTCACATTGCCCTGTACCCACCAGACAATGCAACTTGTCACAAAGCTCGCAGTGTATGTGCGTGGTTCGAAGAGCACCAGGATGACTTCACCTTACTTTCCTGACCATCAAACTGCCCCCATTTATTCCGAATCGAGAATCTGTGGTAACACCTGGGCTGTTCACGGCATAGATACTCAACCGAGAAACCTAGCGCAGCTGGACGCGGCACCGGAGTCGGCATGGTTCCTCCCTGTAGAGTCGGCATGGTTCCACACTGCTGTCGCTACCTTCCAGAACTTCATTGCCTCTCTTCCTGCATGTCTCGCAGCGATCCGCACTGCAAAGTTGATTGTTCATCCATTCGACAGGTGGTCAAATTAATTTGACTGAGCAGCGCAAGATTCCCAGACGTGAAAAGGGGCATTAAATCCTAGGACTGGCGGAGGATTGAAGCCCAGACTTGTGGAGTCGTAATGTGGAACCCATTTACACACTGACCGTGGTGCTTAAAATATTTATAATAATAATGTCAACGAATCGCACTTACAATGGATATATGTGATGCCATTGAAGTGCTCTGTCTATTGTCACCGCTGGAGCTTTCTACGCTGTGCCAGTTAAAGAAAAAGTGTGTTAAAAGTGCACAGAAGAAGAATTTTCAATTATTATTAAGGAATTTAACAGCTCTTGTAAGAGTACAGAATGTAAATAATTTGGTCTTCTATGTCGTTACCGATCAATGTACTTTACTTAATTCAAAGTACTCAGCTTCCCAAAAGTATTCTCAACTGAAAAATACTAAGCACATACCGCAAAGTGTCTATACAAGACAGGCTTGAAGCCAAGGGCAGTTTCTCTCTCCAGGCAGTTACTTTGGAGACGTTTCCCGGGAAGCTATTGTAGGCGTGAATCAGAGAGACTGGCCCGAGCTTTATTTCTTATCTGCATGCCTGCATGATTGTGCCCAGTGGAGTCTCCGACAGACAGATCTTACAAGATTTGCGGTGCGGAAGAACACGTAAGCTGTAGATTATCAGAGATATTGGCTAAACTATACATTAGTCAACATTGCAATGGTTTTACAACATACAGTCCTGGCAAGTGTATGTTTCTTATAGTATAACGAGAAAGGTCATTACGAATCAGCTATGAAAAATGATAGCAATCAATTCCATTGGTGGGTCAAGGAATATGGAAAGGACAATCAGTTTAACAAAATGTCAGGGCTTCCTGACTAGATCGCTAGGGCTAGGGTGAGACTGAATGATAATCCTACTGTAAAACATGCCGATGCTAGAGCTGATGTGAGGGACTTCAACTTCTGTCGGAAGATCACTCATAGGCTTTTATCATAGATGTATGTGATGATCACCAGCCAAAGTCGTTGTTGGTTGAGGCAGAGCTTAGTCAAGCCACTACAATCATATCTGTCAGCTGGAATGATGCCACCTCACATACACAGTGCCGTAAGTATTTCAGTCTCATCACACAACCTACACATTATCTTATAACGATAAACACTAATGAACCCAAGAAAAAGACTGCTTGCTAATGTTCTGTTTGTCTCACAGTAATGTGGACAGGCCTACATGTTTCCAAGCCTGTTTCGATTACGTTGCAAAAGTTCCGCTGCGAAGCGCTTACACATCCTCCATATGAAATGAAACGAGGGCGTCATGTTGGGTTGGTAGTGAGGAAGGTGAGTGGTTAACTTATCTTTATTGGGAGAATTTTAGCGTAGTGTAGATTATCTACACAGAAGCCAAAGTATATAACAAGAGTGCGACAAGGTCTTGAGTGCTGCTCAAGTGCGTGGGAACACCACTAC